>NC_091302.1:36901827-36974327 GCF_038502225.1 Cherax quadricarinatus | reverse complement strand
TTCCTTACTTGTATGTCTCATAACAATAAAAATGGTTTCAAATGACCTAATGTAGGTAACAGCTCTTAGCTTGCCAATAAAGTTAGGAATCCTTAACCTGTAATATAGCTGTCAATAAAGCTAGGGATCCTTAACCTTGTCAAACCCTGTGTAAAAAAAAAAAAAAAAGAGAGAGAGAGAGAGAGAGAGAGAGAGAGAGAGAGTGAGAGAGAGAGAGAGAGAGAGAGAGAGAGAGAGAGAGAGAGAGAGAGAGAGAGATAGAGAGAGAGAGAGAGAGAGAGAGAGAGAGAGAGAGAGAGAGAGAGAGAGAGAGAGAGAGAGAGAGAGAGAGAGAGAGAGAGAGAGAGAGAGAGAGAGAGAGAGAGAGGGAGAAGAAGTTGATATCCTTGGGGTGAAATTTGACTCCAAACTAACCATGAAGAACCATGTTGTAAATCTTGCAAACAAGGCAGCCAGGAAGCTTACAGCACTTCGCCGTATCTCGCATCTGCTTGACAGTAGGGGTTGCAAGATCCTGTACGAGGCACAAGTACGCCCTCACACCTTGAGTATGCTCCACTTTCTTGGTTTGCCTGCCCCCTCTCATCTGCGACTGCTTGACAGAGTAGAGAACAGAGCAAGACGTCTCATCTCTCGCCTGGACCCATCCTGGATAGATCTGTCATTTCAGCAGAGCCTTCAACATAAGAGGGATGTGGGTGGCGTTACTGTTATGTACAAGGCCAATATTGTCAAAATACCACACTTGGATCCACTTCGAGGACAGCGTGAAACAAGCTTTTATGCCACAAGACGGGCAGAAAGCACAACTTCACTCTGGCTGTACCCTTCTCCAGAACATCACTCCATCTGAGATCATACATACCAGGATGACTCGAGTATGGAACACATTCTGTACAGCATAATTATGTCAACGAGATAAAGTCAGTTGATCAAATGAAAATGCTGGCCCACAGATGGCTCCAACTTCATCCTGTTCCGTACTTGTATGTCTCATAACAATAAAAATGCTTTCAAATGAGCTGATGTAGGTAATAGCCTTAGCTTGCCAACAATGTTAGGAATCCTTAACCTGTAATATAGCTGTCAATAAAGCTAGGATCCTTAACCTTGTCAAACCCTGTAAAAAAAAAAAAAAAAAAAAAAAAAAAAAAAAAAAAAAAAAAAAAGTAGAGAGAGAGAGAGAGAGAGAGAGAGAGAGAGAGAGAGAGAGAGAGAGAGAGAGAGAGAGAGAGAGAGAGAGAGAGAGAGAGAGAGAGAGAGAGAGACAGAGACAGAGACAGAGAGAGAGACAGAGACAGAGAGAGAGAGAGAGAGAGAGAGAGAGAGAGAGAGAGAGAGAGAGAGAGAGAGAGAGAGAGAGAGAGAGAGACTAAATAAATTATAGTTTTCAGAGCCAGTCTATATAATTCAAACATTGCATCAGTGAAGTCACTTCTCGTTGCAGATCGCTGCAACGGAAGCTAAATTATTGACGGGCAAACTGTAGAAGCAACTTTGATGTGACACGTGTATCATGATACATTCTCCAGGTATCCTGCACAGTGATACGTTCTCCAGGTATCCTGCACAGTGATACGTTCTCCAGGTATCCTGCACAGTGATACGTTCTCCAGGCATCCTGCATAGTGATACGTTCTCCAGGTATCCTGCACAGTGATACGTTCTCCAGGTATCCTGCACAGTGATACGTTCTCCAGGTATCCTGCACAGTGATACGTTCTCCAGGTATCCTGCACAGTGATACGTTCTCCAGGTATCCTGCTCAGTGATACGTTCTCCAGGTATCCTGCACAGTGATACTTTCTCCAGGTATCCTGCTCAGGGATACATTATCCAGGTATCCTGCACACATACACACACACACACACACACACACACAGACTGGACCCGACCTGGATGGATCTGTCATTCCAGCAGAGACGAGGGATGGCCTTACAGTAGTTACGGCTCCACTCCATGGACAGCGAGAAGACAACTTCTGCACCACAAGATGGGCAGCCAACAGCTGTACCCTTCTCAAGAACATCACTTCATCTCCATGTACGCGCACCTTCACCCTCTTCTCTACGTATATGCTTACAACAATAACGATTTAATTAAGATAATGCTAGGGAAGGCTCTCAAATGAGCCGAATTAAGTAAGAACTCTTATCTCGTAAATAAAGGCAGGAACTCTTAATTTAACCCTGTAAAAAAAACTTGTGTAAAAAAAGGACAATAGGGGGAGGGTGGGAGATGAAGTGGCAGATGAAGTGGACGAGAGTGGAAAGCAATAATAGAGGGAAATAATGAAAAAGATGGAGTAGGGAGCAAGGAAGTACGAAAGAGTTACAAGGCAAGGAAGGGGAAGAGGAAAACAGAGATGGAAGAGGGAAGGAGAGAGAGATAGATAGATAGATGGAGAGGGCGGAAGGTGAGCTTGACGTGGCTTTACATAAGGCTTAGTGGTCTCTAAAGGATGAGGGGAGAGAGAGAGAGATAGAGGGGAAACTAAAAGCATAATTGTAAAAGTATCTGTAATATGTTTGTATATCTCTGTTTCGCTGTAAATTATAAACTGCTGTTTGGGAGACAAATTGTAAAACACATCTTAAGAACAAGATTCTTGCAGTGATTTGTGTAAATTACCGTTTGTTGTGCACTTTGTAAATTAAGTGTGTTTTTTGTATAATAGTGTTTGTGGTGCTTTTATAAGTTAATGTTTTTTTTATTGTTTTGTAAATTGGCGTTTAGTGTTGCTTTGTAAATTAGTGTTTCTTGTTTGTAAATTAGTGCTTGTTGTGGTTTTGTAAATTGGTGTTTGTTGTGGTTTTGTAAATTGGTGTTTGTTGTGGTTTTGTAAATTGGTGTTTGTTGTGGTTTTGTAAATTGGTGTTTGTTGTGGTTTTGTAAATTGGTGTTTGTTGTGATTTTGTAAATTGGTGTTTGTTGTGATTTTGTAAATTGGTGTTTGTTGTGGTGTTGTAAATAAGTCTTAACTGCTATATTGTGGACAAATTACCCCAACAGGTGTGGAGTAAAGGGGGGGGTCATGACTCCTCAGTCGTTGCCACACTGTTGGGGAGGGGGAGTAAGGGGGGTCATGATCCCCCTTGCTCCTTTTCACAGTGCTCCAGATGAAGGGGGGTCGTACATCATTCATATGTAATCTCAACAAGTCGTCATATCAGACTGGACGTAGTCATACCAGACTGGACGTAGTCATACCAGACTGGACGTAGTCATACCAGACTGGACGTAGTCATACCAGACTGGACCTAGTCATACCAGACTGAACGTAGTCATACCAGACTGGACGTAGTCATACCAGACTGGACTTTAGTCTTACCAGACTGAACGTAGTCATACCAGACTGGACATAGTCTTACCAGACTGAACGTAGTCATACCAGACTGGACGTAGTCATACCAGACTGGACGTAGTCATACCAGACTGAACGTAGTCATACCAGACTGGACGTAGTCATACAAGACTGAACGTAGTCATACCAGACTGGACGTAGTCATACCAGACTGGACGTAGTCATACCAGACTGGACGTAGTCATACCAGACTGAACGCAGTCATACCAGACTGAACGTAGTCATACCAGACTGGACGTAGTCATACCAGACTGAACGTAGTCATACCAGACTGGACGTAGTCATACCAGACTGGACGTAGTCATACCAGACTGGACGTAGTCATACCAGACTGGACGTAGTCATACCAGACTGAACGTAGTCATACCAGACTGGACGTAGTCATACCAGACTGGACGTAGTCATACCAGACTGGACGTAGTCATACCAGACTGAACGTAGTCATACCAGCCTGGACGTAGTCATACCAGACTGGACGTAGTCATACCAGACTGAACGTAGTCATACCAGACTGGACGTAGTCTTACCAGACTGGACGTAGCCATACCAGACTGGACGTAATCATACCAGACTGGACGTAGTCATACCAGACTGAACGTAGTCATACCAGACTGGACGTAGTCATACCAGACTGGACGTAGTTATACCAGACTGGACGTAGTCATACCAGACTGGACGTAGTCATACCAGACTGGACGTAGTTATACCAGACTGGACGTAGTTATACCAGACTGGACGTAGTCATACCAGACTGGACGTAGTCATACCAGACTGGACGTAGTCATACCAGACTGAACATAGTCATACCAGACTGGACGTAGTCATACCAGACAACCTTCCTTCTGCCTATAAGGACTTGCGAAGAAACTCATTCACGTGTTTTCCCGAGAAAACTCCAATGCTAAGACATTCTAAATATGATATTAAGAGGTCTTTGGCCTCATGATATAGTAGGATAAACTAAGTGAAGAACACTTCAAAGTCGAGAAAATCTCCTTTGACTTCCAACTGTCGCCCAGAGCTGGCAAGTTGACCTTCTAGACGTTGTCAGCAGAAAATCGACTGATATAAGACGAACCGTGGTATCGAGACAGCTCCAGCTGTGGATCATCATATGACTAAAACCCGCGTCTGGAAACACTTGTCATGTTTCCTGACACACCTTACCTAACCTAACCGAGATATTATCAATCGACTCAAGAGTGCAGCAGTAACGATGTAACAGCGAATGAGTGAGAACAAACTCAGGTTACCGGGCGAGTACAACTGCCTTGAAAGGTAGTAATCCGTGGCTGTGATCCCAGACGTGGCCTTCGTCACATTTATTTGTGCTCGGAGAGTCTCCGGGGAGAACTGAGGAAGAGACACGGCATTGAGAGGTAAATGTCACTCTCCTCAGCGAGGTATTGCCAGTCACTCTCCCCACCGTGGAGCATTAACCACGGACATGTTAACGTTCCAGAGTTGTCAACAAGTGATGGCAAGGCCAAGAAACATTGAACAAGTCAACGAGCGTATTGTGTATTGAAAATTCTCTTTGTAAAATGAACTAGAACACTAGTGTGAACGACGAACTATCCACGGTAATAATAAACGACGATCAACGTGACTAAAGTGACGAAAGATGTCGTCATGATTCGTCAGGGTATAACTGTCATGGCTATCATCAAGCCATCGATACCAGCACCGCCACCACACTGTAGTGAAGTGTACGTCTCTCAGTATACATACACCGTGAAGTGTACGTCTCTCAGTATACATACACCGTGAAGTGTACGTCTCTCAGTATACATACACCGTGAAGTGTATGTCTCTCAGTATACATACACCGTGAAGTGTACGTCTCTCAGTATACATACACCGTGAAGTGTATGTCTCTCAGTATGCAGACACCGTGAAGTGTACGTCTCTCAGTATACATACACCGTGAAGTGTATGTCTCTCAGTATGCAGACACCGTGAAGTGTACGTCTCTCAGTATACATACACTGTGAAGTGTATGTCTCTCGGAATACATGCCCTAAAAAACTGATTCTAATCCATTTTTTTTTTCAAGAAATGAAATAATTCTGGCCAGGCAACGAAGAGGTGACGCGCAGCCTCAACGATCCTCGTGCAGTCGATAGTCTTCAAACCTTCCATCACCCAGCCTCGTCTCTTACTCCGCTACAACAACAAGACCTTAATATTAAAATGAATCACCAACTTCAATAAAAAATAAATAAATTAATAATTAATGTCGAGCTCTAAACCCATGTGGGTCATTCAAGAATAACTAATAATAACTGAGTAGTCACTTAATTTAAATGACATCTAAATTATTTATATTTTTTGGCCGGAAAGACAAGTTATGGAAACAGATTTTAGTTACAAATAGATGGACTGAGACACCTGGAAGAGATGCAGATATACAGAGAACGTTTCTCACACTTCTCAGGATGAGACACATGCCTCACTTCATTTAAATTCCCATTCCAGTCATAAGAGTTCCATTCCAGTCCAAAAGAGTCCCATTCCATTCCTAAAAGATCCCATCTAGTCTTATAATTCCCATTCTAGTTCCATTCCAGCCTTAAAGAGTGCTATGCCCGTCCTAAAAATTATATTTAAGGGATAATTACAAAATTCAAACCTTAAAATCCGATTTCAGGTTTGTAAAATTACATTCCGAACATAAAAGGTCACATTCCACTCTGAATAATCCCATCACAACCTCAAAATCACATTGCTTGTAGGCCTAAGCTGCCTCGGCGAGAATGGTGACTAAACAAAGAGAGAGGAAGGTAATATAAGCAGTAAATACAAGCAGATGGAAGGGAGAGAATCCAATCCTACTCTGAGAGGCCCACGAGTCTAAACTCTCAAACATAATCTCACATATAGAGGATCCAATGCCGTAAAACACAGGGTTAAGAGGTGACCCAACAAGGGGCTTGGAGGGGGAGGCTGGGAGAGGGGAGGCGGGGACAGGGGAGGCTGGGAGAGGGGAGGCTGGGAGAGGGGAGGCTGGGGTGGGGAAGGCTGGTGAGATGATTGGGGGTGGAGGAGGTTGGGGTGGGGGGGTGTGAAGAGGATGATTTATATATGTTTGGTTTAGAGAGTTGTCCTATAATGGCGTCAAGCCGGGCTTGTCTGGTACTTGTCTGGTACTTGTCTGGTACTTGTCTGGTACTTGTCTGGTGCTTGTCTGGTGCTTGTCTGGTGCTTGTCTGGTGCTTGTCTGGTGCTTGTCTGGTACTTGTCTGATACTTGTCTGGTACTTGTCTGGTACTTGTCTGGTGCTTGTCTGGTGCTTGTCTGGTACTTGTCTGATACTTGTCTGGTGCTTGTCTGGTACTTGTCTGGTACTTGTCTGGTACTTGTCTGGTGCTTGTCTGGTACTTGTCTGGTGCTTGTCTGGTGCTTGTCTGGTGCTTGTCTGGTACTTGTCTGGTACTTGTCTGGTACTTGTCTGGTACTTGTCTGGTGCTTGTCTGGTACTTGTCTGGTGCTTGTCTGGTGCTTGTCTGGTGCTTGTTCTGTACTTGTCTGGTACTTGTCTGGTACTTGTCTGGTACTTGTCTGGTACTTGTCTGGTGCTTGTCTGGTACTTGTCTGGTACTTGTCTGGTACTTGTCTGGTACTTGTCTGGTACTTGTCTGGTGCTTGTCTGGTGCTTGTCTGGTACTTGTCTGATACTTGTCTGGTGCTTGTCTGGTACTTGTCTGGTACTTGTCTGGTACTTGTCTGGTGCTTGTCTGGTACTTGTCTGGTGCTTGTCTGGTACTTGTCTGGTACTTGTCTGGTACTTGTCTGGTACTTGTCTGGTACTTGTCTGGTACTTGTCTGGTGCTTGTCTGGTACTTGTCTGGTACTTGTCTGGTGCTTGTCTGGTGCTTGTCTGGTGCTTGTCTGGTACTTGTCTGGTGCTTGTCTGGTACTTGTCTGGTGCTTGTCTGGTACTTGTCTGGTACTTGTCTGGTACTTGTCTGGTACTTGTCTGGTACTTGTCTGGTACTTGTCTGGTGCTTGTCTGGTACTTGTCTGGTACTTGTCTGGTACTTGTCTGGTACTTGTCTGGTACTTGTCTGGTACTTGTCTGGTGCTTGTCTGATCAACCAGGTAGGAATCCGCATGGTTGGGAGTGATGATGACATATAAAGAGGGGAGGAATGGAGGGAGGAGACTTATAGCAGAGGAGGGGAAGAGGGGAGAAAGGTAAGAAGGAAGGAGGGGAGTGGAGGAGAGAAGTGGAGAGGGAAGGAGGGATGAGAGGAGGAAGGAAGGGGAGGGGAAGGGGATGGGGAGGAAGGGAGGGGAGGGGATGGGGAGGGAGGGTAGGGGATGGGGAGGAAGGAAGGGGAGGGGATGGGGAGGAAGGGAAGGGAGGGGATGGGGGAGGAAGGAGGGAGGGGATGGGGAGGAAGGGAGGGGAGGGGATGGGGAGGAAGGGAGGGGATGGGGATGGGGAGGAAGGGAGTGGAGGGGGATGGGGGAGGAATGGAAGGGGAGGGGATGGGGAAGGAGGGGAAGGGAGGGGAGGGATGGGGAGGAAGGGAGGGGAGGGGATGGGGAGGAAGGAGGGGAGGGGATGGGGAGGAAGGGAGGGGAGGGGATGGGGAGGAAGGGAGGGAGGGGATGGGGAGGAAGGAGGGGAGGGGGATGGGGGAGGAAGGGAGGGGAGGGGAGGGGAGGAAGGGGGGAGGGGGATGGGGAGGAAGGGAGGGGAGGGGGATGGGGAGGAAGGGAGGGGAGGGGGATGGGGGAGGAAGGGAGGGGAGGGGATGGGGAGGATGGGAGGGGAGGGGAGGAGGAAGGGGGAGGGGGATGGGGGAGGTGGGGAATGGAGGAGGGGATGGGGAGGAAGGAGGAGACGGATGGGGAGGAAGGGAGGGGAGGGGATGGGGGGAGGAAGGGGAGGGGATGGGGGAGGAAGGGAGGGGAGGGGATGGGGAGGGAAGGGAGGAGGAGGGGAGGGAGGAAGGGAGGGGAGGGGGGAAGAAGGAGGAGGGGATGGGGAGAAAGGGAGGGAGGGGATGGGGAGGGGAAGGGGAGGGAGGGATGGGGGAGGAAGGGGGAGGGGAGGGGATGGGGGAGGGAAGGGGAGGGGAGGGATGGGAAGGAAGGGAGGGGAGGGGGATAGGGGAAGGAAGGGGAGGGGAGGGGATGGGGAGGAAGAGAGGAAGTCGGGATGGGGAGGAAGAGAGGGGAGGGGATGGGGGAGGAAGGGAGGGGAGGGGATGGGGAGGAAGGGAGGGGAGGATAGGGGAGGAAGGGAGGGGAGGGGAGGGGAGGAAGGGGGGAGGGGGATGGGGAGGAAGGGAGGGGAGGGGATGGGGAGGAAGGGAGGAGGGGATGGGGAGGAAGGGAGGAGGGATGGGGAGGATGGGAGGGGAGGGGAGGGGAGGAAGGGGGAGGGGATGGGGATGGGGAGGAAGGGGAGGGGAGGGATGGGGAGGAGGAAGGGAGGGGAGGGGATGGGGAGGAAGGGGAGGGAGGGGATGGGGAGGGAGGAGGGAGGGAGGAGGAAGGGAGGGGAGGGGATGGGGAGGAAGGGAGGGGGAGGGGATGGGGAGGAAGGGAGGAGGAGGGGAGGGAGGAGGAGGGGATGGGGAGGAAGGAGGAGGATGGGGAGGAAGGGAGGGGAGGGGATGGGGGAGGAAGGGGAGGGGAGGGGATGGGGAGGAAGGAGGAGGGGAGGGGAGGGGAGGAAGGGGGGAGGGGGAGGGATGGGGAGGAAGGGAGGGGAGGGGGATGGGGAGGAAGGGAGGGGAGGGGAGGGGGATGGGGAGGGGAAGGGAGGGGAGGGGATGGGGAGGGGAAAGGAGGGGAGGGGAGGGAAGGAGGGGAGGGGAGGAAGGGAGGGAGGGGGATGGGGAGGAAGGGAGGGGAGGAGGGAGGAGGGGATGGGGAGGAAGGGAGGAGGGGATGGGGAGGAAGGGGAGGGGAGGGGAGGGGAGGGGAGGGAAGGAGGGAGGGGAGAAAGGGAGGGGAGGAGGGAAGGAGGAGGGAGGAGGGGAGGAGGGGAGGAAGGAGGAGGGAGGGAAGGGAAGGGGAAGGGGGAAGGGAGGGAGGGGATGGGGATGGGGAGGAAGGAGGGGAGGGGATGGGGAGGAAGGGAGTAGGATGAGGAGGAAAGGAGGGAAGGGGAGGGAAGGGAGGGGAGGAGGTGGAGGAGGAGGAGGAGGGGAGGGGAGGGGAGGGGAGGAGGAGGAGGGGAGGGGGGAGGGGAGGGGAAGGAGGGGAGGGGATGGGGAGGGGAAGGAGGAGGAGGGGATGGGGAGGAAGGGGAGGGGAGGGAGGGAGAAAGGGAGGGGAGGGGAGGAGGGAAGGGGAGGGGAGGGGAGGGGAGGGGAAGGGAGGGGAGGGGAGGAGGGAGGGAAGGAAGGAAGGGAAGGGGATGGGGAGGATGGGGAGGGAAGGGAGGGGAGGGGGATGGGGAGGAAGGAGGGGAGGATGCAGGAAGGAGGAGGAGGGGAGGAGGAGGGGAGGGGAGGAAGGGAGGGGAGGGGAGGGGAGGAAGGGAGGGGAGGGGAGGTAGGGGAGGGAAGGAGGGGAGAGGATGCGGAGGAAGGGAGGGAGGATGGGGAGGAAGGGAGGGGGAGGGGGTGGGGAGGAAGGGAGGGGAGGGGATAGGGGAGGAAGGGGAGGGGAGGGGGTGGGGAGGAAGGGAGGAGGGGGATGGGGGAAGAAGGAGGGAGGGGAGGGGATGGGGAAGGAGGGAGGAGGGGAGGAGGGGAAGGGGAGGGAGGAGGGAAGGGGAGGGGAGGGGAGGAAAGGGAGGAGGGGGTGGGGGAGGAAGGGAGGGGAGGGGATGGGGAGGAAGGGGAGGGAGGAGGAGGTGGGAGGAGGGGGAGGGGAGGAGGGGATGGGGGGAGGAGGGGAGGGGAGGGAGGGGAGGGAGGAGGGGAGGGAAGGGGAGGGGAGGGAGGAAGGAGGGGAGGGAGGGGAGGAAGGGGAGGGGAGGGGAGGAAGGGAGGGGAGGGGATGGGGAGGAAGGAGGAGGGGATGGGGGAGGAAGGGAGGGGAGGGGGATGGGGAGGAAGGAGGGGAGGGGAGGGGAGGAAGGAGGGGAGGGGAGGGGAGGAAGGGAGGGGAGGATGGGGAGGAAGGGAGGGGAGGGGGATGGGGAGGAAGGGAGGGGAGGGGATGGGGGAGGAGGGGAAGGAGGGGAGGGGAGGGGAGAGGGAGGGGAGGAAGGGAGGGGAGGAGGAAGGAGGGGAGGGGAGGGGAGGAAGGGAGGGGAGGGGATGGGGAGGGGAGGGAAGGGAGGAGGGGGGATGGGGAGGAAGGGAAGGGAGGGGATGGGGAGGAAGGGAGGGGAGGGGAGGGGAGGAGGGAGGGGAGGGGAGGGGGGAGGGGAGGAGGAAGGGAGGAGGAAGGAGGGGAGGAGGGGAGGAAGGGAGGGGAAGGGGAGGAAGGGAGGGGGAAGAAGGAGGATGGGGAGGAAGGGAGGAGGGGATGGGGAGGAAGGGAGGAGGGATGCGGAGGGGAGAGGGAGGTTAAAGGAGGAGGGAGGGAGGAGGGGAGGGGAGGGAGGGGAGGGGAGGAGGGGAGGGGAAGGAGGAGGGGATCCAGGGGAGGAAGGGAGGGGAGGGGATGGGGGAGGAAGGGGAGGGGAGGGGAGAAAGGGGAGGGGAGGGGAGGAAGGAGGAGGGGGAGGAGGAAGGGAGGGAGGAGGAAGGGAAGGGGGAAGGGGAAGGAGGGGATGGGGATGGGGAGGAAGGGAGGGAGGGGATGGGGAGGAAGGGAGGGAGGATGCGGAGGGAAAGGAGGGGAGGGGAGGAAGGGAAGGGGAGGGGAGGAGGAGGGAAGGGGAGGGGAGGGGAGGAGGGAGGGGAGGGGAGGAAGGGAGGGAGGGGGAGGGGAGGAAGGGAGGGAGGAGGGGAGGTGGGTGGAGGAAGGAGGAGGGATGCGGAGGAAGGAAGGAGGGATGGGGAGGAAGGGGAGGGGAGGGGGTGGGGAGGAAGGGAGGGATGGGGAGGAAGGGGGAGGAAGGGAGGGGAGGGGGTGGGGAGGAGGGAGGGGAGGGGAGGGGGAAGGGGAAGGAGGGGAGGGGAGGGGATGGGGAGGAAGGGGAGGAGGGGAGGAGGGGAGGAGGGGAGGGAGGGAGGAGGGGAGGGAGGAGGGGAGGAGGGGGAGGGGTGGGGAGGAAGGAGGGGGGAGGGGAGGGGAAGGAAGGAGGGGAGGGGTGGAGAGGAAGGGGAGGGGAGGGGATGGGGGAGGAAGAGGGGAGGGGAGGGGATGGGGAGGAAGGAGGGAGGGGAGGGGAGGAGGGAAGGGGAGGGGAGGGAGGAGGGAAGGGGAGGAAGGGGGGGAGGAGGGGGGTGGGGAGGAAGGGAGGAGGAGGGAAGGGAGGAGGGAGGGGAAGGAGGAGGGAGGGGAGGGGAGGGGAGGGGAGGGGAGGGGAGGGGAGGAAGGGAGGAGGGGGATGGGGAGGAAGGGAAGGAGGGGAGGGGGATGGGGAGGAAGGAGGAGGGGAGGGGATGGGGAGGAAGGGGAGAGGGGAGGGGAGGGGAGGAGGGAAGGAAGGAGGGAGGGGAGGGGAAGGAGGGGAGGGGAGGAAGGGAGGAGGGGAGGAAGGAGGGGAAGGGAGGACGGAGGGGAAGGGAGGAAGGGGAGGAAGGGAGGGGGAGGGGATGGGGAGGGAAGAAGGGAGGGAGGGGATGGGGAAGAAGGGAGGAGGGGTTGGGGAGGAAGGGAGGGGAGGGGTTGGGGGAGGGGAGGAAGGAGGGGAGGGGGGTTGGGGAGGAAGGGAGGGGAGGGGTTGGGGAGGAAGGGGAGGGGGAGGGGAATGGGGAGGAAGGGAGGGGAGGGGAGGGGGATGGGGAGGAAGGGAGGAGGGGTTGGGGGAGGAAGGGAGGGGAGGGGTTGGGGAGGAAGGGAGGGGAGGGGGATGGGGAGGAAGGGAGGGGAGGGGTTGGGGAGGAAGGGGAGGGGAGGGGATGGGGAGGAAGGGGAGGGGAGGGGATGGGGAGGAAGGAGGGGAGGGGAGGGGAGGAAGGGAGGAGGGGGATGGGGAGGAAGGGGAGGGGAGGGGATGGGGGAGGAAGGGAGGGGATGGGGATGGGGAGGAAGGGAGGGGAGGGGGATGGGGAGGAAGGGAGGGGAGGGGATGCGGAGGAAAGGAGGGGAGGGGAGGAAGGGAGGGGAGGGGAGGAAGGGAGGGGAGGGGGAGGGGAGGAAGGGAGGGGAGGGGGATGGGGAGGAAGGGAGGGAGAGGATGCGGAGGAAGGGAGGGGAGGGGATGGGGAGGAAGGGAGGGGAGGGGTGGGGAGGAAGGAGGGGAGGGGATGGGGAGGAAGGGAGGGGAGGGGGGTGGGGAGGAAGGGAGGGGAGGGGGATGGGGAAGAAGGGAGGGGAGGGGGATGGGGATGAAGGGAGGGGAGGGGAGGGGAGGAAGGGAGGGGAGTGGATGTAGGGAGACGAGGGGAGGAAGGGAGGGGAGGGGAGGAAGGGAGGGGAGGGGGATGGGGAGGGGAGGGGAGGAAGGGAGGGGAGGGGGTGGGGTCAGAAGAGTCGTGTATATATGGGTGTTACGGAGGAAGTTTTTATTTATGAGAGCAGCACGAGATTACTTTTTTTACGAAATGGTTGTAAATACCTAGTTTGTTGCCTTGAACACGAGTACTGTGTGTGTGTGTGTGTGTGCACGCGCGTGCGCGTACGTGTAGTGTCTCCTAACCTTTATTAACCCCGCAACTTAGTGCTCATATATTGGTCCCAGGCTTCCAGGGTCCTACCTTACTGTTCTTGAAACTGTGTATGGAGTGTGCCTCCACCACCTGGTATCTGTGTCGTAGTCTCCACATTTGCCACTTTGCTTCTCCCTCTCGCTCATTTCCAACAGTTGTTCCTCTCTCCTCTGAGTAAATTATACGTCGTTATCATATCTCTCTTGAGTCCTCTCTCCTACATGGTTATTAAATTTAAGTCCTCAAGTTTCTCATAATTAAATCTCCTCAATTCTAGAACCAGTCTAGTACAAACCTCTGTACTCTCTCCAGCTTCTCAACCTGGACTCTGTGCTGGTGCTGCGCATCTTAAATCTGACACAAGTCGATTACAAAATCTTGAAGAATTGTTTACTGAGATTTCTGAAGGTAATTCGAATATTTGGCAGCCTTGCGTGTACTACCGACGTGGTGTGCTTTGTATGTGCCTCTGACTCTAATGTCGGCTGTAACAATATCTCCCATGTTCTTCTCTTTACCTGCTTTCTGTAACTTCTTCCCTTCCAGTCATCAACAGTGTTACACGGGTAACTACTCTTCTCTTGTAGATTATTTACGTATATTAGGAACAGTAATGAAGATAGTAATGATTCTTGGTGACCCCTGTGGTTACTCTCGCTCATCCTCATGTTTACTTCCTCACCGTCACTCTACCTTCTGTCTGTTACGTACTCAATAATTCATATAAGTACTCTTGTTTGCAACCTCTGCATGTTCTGTCACTTTGTGGATCAGTCTCGCTGGTGTTAATGTTACAAATGTCTTCATGCAGTGTCTCTTTCATAATTTCTATTACTCTGTCGTATAATTCCAGCAAGTTCGTAAGTCATGACTTTCCTAGTGCTGGTTTTCCCTTAATGAATTTTCTTCTCATCAGAAACATTACCAATCTCACTCCCTCCCAGCTTCACCTGATCTGTTCCAGCTTCACCTGATCTGTTTCAGCTTCACCTGATCTGTTTCAGCTTCACCTGATCTGTTCCAGCTACACCTGATCTGTTCCAGCTTCACCTGATCTGTTTCAACTTCACCTGATCTGTTCCAGCTTCACCTGATCTGTTTCGACTTCACCTGAATTGTTTCAGCTTCACCTGATCTGTTCCAGCTTCACCTGATCTGTTCCAACTTCACCTGATCTGCTTCAGCTTCACCTGATCTGTTCCAGCTACACCTGATCTGTTTCAACTTCACCTGATCTGTTCCAGCTTCACCTGATCTGTTCCAACTTCACGTGATCTGTTCCAGCTACACCTGATCTGTTCCAGCTTCACCTGATCTGTTTCAACTTCACCTGATCTGTTTCAGCTTCACCTGATCTGTTCCAGCTACACCTGATCTGTTCCAGCTTCACCTGATCTGTTCCAGCTACACCTGATCTGTTCCAGCTTCACCTGATCTGATTCAGCTCCACCTGATCTGTTCCAGCTACACCTGATCTGTTCCAGCTACACCTGATCTGTTCCAGCTACACCTGATCTGTTCCAGCTACACCTGATCTGTTCCAGCTACACCTGATCTGTTCCAGCTACACCTGATCTGTTCCAGCTACACCTGATCTGTTCCAGCTTCACCTGATCTGTTCCAATTTCACCTGATCTGTTCCAACTTCACCTGATCTGTTCCAACTTCACCTGATCTGCTCCAGCTACACCTGATCTGTTCCAGCTGCACTTGATCTGTTCCAGCTACAGCTGATCTGTTCCAACTTCACCTGATCTGTTCCAACTTCACCTGATCTGTTCCAGCTTCACCTGATCTGTTCCAGCTACACCTGATCTGTTCCAACTTCACCTGATCTGTTCCAGCTTCACCTGATCTGTTCCAGCTACACCTGATCTGTTCCAACTTCACCTGATCTGTTCCAGCTTCACCTGATCTGTTCCAGCTACACCTGATCTGTTCCAACTTCACCTGATCTGTTCCAACTTCACCTGATCTGTTCCAACTTCACCTGATCTGTTCCAGCTACACCTGATCTGTTCCAGCTACACCTGATCTGTTCCAGCTACACCTGATCTGTTCCAGCTACACCTGATCTGTTCCAGCTACCTGATCTGTTCCAGCTGA
This sequence comes from Cherax quadricarinatus, assembly GCF_038502225.1. Taxonomy (NCBI): domain Eukaryota; kingdom Metazoa; phylum Arthropoda; class Malacostraca; order Decapoda; family Parastacidae; genus Cherax; species Cherax quadricarinatus. The sequence continues at coordinate 36,959,183 of NC_091302.1, read as the reverse complement.
TCTGTTCCAGCTACTTCACCTGATCTGTTCCAACTTCATCTGAATCTGTTCCAGCTACACCTGATCTGTTCCAGCTACACCTGATCTGTTCCAGCTACACCTGATCTGTTCCAGCTTCACCTGATCTGTTCCAGCTACACCTGATCTGTTCCAGCTACACCTGATCTGTTCCAGCTACACCTGATCTGTTCCAGCTACACCTGATCTGTTCCAGCTACAGCTGATCTGTTCCAGCTACACCTGATCTGTTCCAACTTCACCTGATCTGTTCCAGCTTCACCTGATCTGTTCCAGCTACACCTGATCTGTTCCAACTTCACCTGATCTGTTCCAGCTTCACCTGATCTGTTCCAGCTACACCTGATCTGTTCCAACTTCACCTGATCTGTTCCAGCTTCACCTGATCTGTTCCAGCTACACCTGATCTGTTCCAACTTCACCTGATCTGTTCCAACTTCACCTGATCTGTTCCAGCTTCACCTGATCTGTTCCAGCTACACCTGATCTGTTCCAACTTCACCTGATCTGTTCCAGCTACACCTGATCTGTTCCAGCTACACCTGATCTGTTCCAGCTACACCTGATCTGTTCCAACTTCACCTGATCTGTTCCAGCTACACCTGATCTGTTCCAGCTACAGCTGATCTGTTCCAGCTACACCTGATCTGTTCCAGCTACACCTGATCTGTTCCAGCTACACCTGATCTGTTCCAACTTCACCTGATCTGTTCCAGCTACACCTGATCTGTTCCAGCTACACCTGATCTGTTCCAGCTACACCTGATCTGTTCCAGCTTCACCTGATCTGTTCCAGCTACACCTGATCTGTTCCAGCTACACCTGATCTGTTCCAGCTTCACCTGATCTGTTCCAGCTTCACCTGATCTGTTCCAGCTACACCTGATCTGTTCCAGCTACACCTGATCTGTTCCAGCTACACCTGATCTGTTCCAGCTACACCTGATCTGTTCCAGCTACACCTGATCTGTTCCAGCTTCACCTGATCTGTTCCAGCTTCACCTGATCTGTTCCAGCTACACCTGATCTGTTCCAGCTTCACCTGATCTGTTCCAGCTACACCTGATCTGTTCCAGCTACACCTGATCTGTTCCAGCTACACCTGATCTGTTCCAACTTCACCTGATCTGTTTCAGCTTCACCTGATCTGTTCCAGCTACACCTGATCTGTTCCAACTTCACCTGATCTGTTCCAGCTACACCTGATCTGTTCCAGCTACACCTGATCTGTTCCAGCTACACCTGATCTGTTCCAGCTTCACCTGATCTGTTCCAGCTACACCTGATCTGTTCCAACTTCACCTGATCTGTTCCAGCTTCACCTGATCTGTTCCAGCTACACCTGATCTGTTCCAGCTACACCTGATCTGTTCCAGCTTCACCTGATCTGTTCCAGCTACACCTGATCTGTTCCAGCTTCACCTGATCTGTTCCAGCTACACCTGATCTGTTCCAGCTACACCTGATCTGTTCCAGCTACACCTGATCTGTTCCAGCTTCACCTGATCTGTTCCAGCTTCACCTGATCTGTTCCAGCTTCACCTGATCTGTTCCAGCTACACCTGATCTGTTCCAGCTTCACCTGATCTGTTCCAGCTTCACCTGATCTGTTCCAGCTTCACCTGATCTGTTCCAGCTTCACCTGATCTGTTCCAGCTACACCTGATCTGTTCCAGCTTCACCTGATCTATTCCAGCTTCACCTGATCTGTTCCAGCTTCACCTGATCTGTTCCAGCTTCACCTGATCTGTTCCAGCTTCACCTGATCTGTTCCAGCTACACCTGATCTGTTCCAGCTTCACCCGATCTGTTCCAGCTTCAGCCTGATCTGTTCCAACTTCACCTGATCTGTTCCAGCTACACCTGATCTGTTCCAGCTACACCTGATCACCTGATCTGTTCCAGCTTCACCTGATCTGTTCCAGCTACACCTGATCTGTTCCAGCTACACCTGATCTGTTCCATCTACACCTGATCTGTTCCAGCTTCACCTAATCTGTTCCAGCTACACCTGATCTGTTCCAGCTACACCTGATCTGTTCCAGCTACACCTGATCTGTTCCAACTTCACCTGATCTGTTCCAGCTACACCTGATCTGTTCCAGCTTCACCTGATCTGTTCCAGCTTCACCTGATCTGTTCCAGCTTCACCTGATCTGTTCCAGCTACACCTGATCTGTTCCAGCTACACCTGATCTGTTCCAGCTTCACCTGATCTGTTCCAGCTTCACCTGATCTGTTCCAGCTTCACCTGATCTGTTCCAGCTTCACCTGATCTGTTCCAGCTACACCTGATCTGTTCCAGCTTCACCTGATCTGTTCCAGCTTCACCTGATCTGTTCCAGCTTCACCTGATCTGTTCCAGCTTCACCTGATCTGTTCCAGCTTCACCTGATCTGTTCCAACTTCACCTGATCTGTTCCAACTTCACCTGATCTGTTCCAACTTCACCTGATCTGTTCCAACTTCACCTGATCTGTTCCAGCTTCACCTGATCTGTTCCAGCTACACCTGATCTGTTCCAGCTTCACCTGATCTGTTCCAGCTTCACCTGATCTGTTCCAGCTTCACCTGATCTGTTCCAGCTTCACCTGATCTGTTCCAGCTTCACCTGATCTTCACCTGATCTGTTCCAGCTTCACCTGATCTGTTCCAGCTTCACCTGATCTGTTCCAGCTTCACTTGATCTGTTCCAACTTCACCTGATCTGTTCCAGCTTCACCTGATCTGTTTCAACTTCACCTGATCTGTTTCAGCTTCACCTGATCTGTTCCAGCTACACCTGATCTGTTCCAGCTTCACCTGATCTGTTCCAGCTACACCTGATCTGTTCCAGCTTCACCTGATCTGACTCAGCTCCACCTGATCTGTTCCAGCTACATCTGATCTGTTCCAGCTTCACCTGATCTAATTCAGCTCCACCTGATCTGTTCCAGCTTCACCTGATCTGTTCCAGCTACACCTGATCTGTTCCAACTTCACCTGATCTGCTTCAGCTTCACCTGATCTGTTCCAGCTTCACCTGATCTGTTCCAATTTCACCTGATCTGTTCCAACTTCACCTGATCTGCTTCAGCTTCACCTGATCTGTTCCAGCTACACCTGATCTGTTCTGATCTGTTCCAGCTACACTTGATCTGTTCCAGCTTCACCTGATCTGTTCCAGCTTCACCTGATCTGTTCCAGCTTCACCTGATCTGTTCCAACTTCACCTGATCTGTTCCAGCTACACATGATCTGTTCCAGCTACACCTGATCTGTTCCAGCTGTTCCACTTGACTGTTCCAGCTACACCTGATCTGTTCCAGCTTCACCTGATCTGTTCCAACTTCACCTGATCTGTTCCAGCTACACCTGATCTGTTCCAACTTCACCTGATCTGTTCCAGCTACACCTGATCTGTTCCAGCTACACCTGATCTGTTCCAGCACCTGATCACCTGATCTGTTCCAGCTACACCTGATCTGTTCCAGCTACACCTGATCTGTTCCAGCTGTTCCAACTTCACCTGATCTGTTCCAGCTTCACCTGATCTGTTCCAGCTACACCTGATCTGTTCCAGCTACACCTGATCTGTTCCAGCTTCACCTGATCTGTTCCAGGTACACCTGATCTGTTCCAGCTACACCTGATCTGTTCGAGCTTCTGTTCCTGATCTGTTCCAGCTTCACCTGATCTGTTCCAGCTACACCTGATCTGTTCCAGCTTCACCTGATCTGTTCCAGCTACACCTGATCTGTTCCAGCTACACCTGATCTGTTCCAGCTTCACCTGATCTGTTCCAGCTACACCTGATCTGTTCCAGCTTCACCTGATCTGTTCCAGCTACACCTGATCTGTTCCAGCTTCACCTGATCTGTTCCAGCTACACCTGATCTGTTCCAGCTACACCTGATCTGTTCCAGCTACACCTGATCTGTTCCAGCTTCACCTGATCTGTTCCAGCTACACCTGATCTGTTCCAGCTTCACCTGATCTGTTCCAGCTTCACCTGATCTGTTCCAGCTACACCTGATCTGTTCCAGCTTCACCTGATCTGTTCCAGCTTCACCTGATCTGTTCCAGCTACACCTGATCTGTTCCAGCTTCACCTGATCTGTTCCAGCTTCACCTGATCTGTTCCAGCTACACCTGATCTGTTCCAGCTACACCTGATCTGTTCCAGCTTCACCTGATCTGTTCCAGCTTCACCTGATCTGTTCCAGCTTCACCTGATCTGTTCCAGCTACACCTGATCTGTTCCAGATCTGTTCCAGCTACACCTGATCTGTTCCAACTTCACCTGATCTGTTCCAACTTCACCTGATCTGTTCCAGCTACACCTGATCTGTTCCAACTTCACCTGATCTGTTCCAGCTTCACCTGATCTGTTCCAGCTACACCTGATCTGTTCCAGCTTCACCTGATCTGTTCCAGCTTCACCTGATCTGTTCCAGCTTCACCTAATCTGTTCCAGCTACACTTGATCTGTTCCAGCTTCACCTGATCTGTTCCAGCTTCACCTGATCTGTTCCAGCTTCACCTGATCTGTTCCAGATCTGTTCCAGCTACACCTGATCTGTTCCAGCTACACCTGATCTGTTCCAGCTACACCTGATCTGTTCCAGCTACACCTCACCTGATCTGTTCCAGCTTCACCTGATCTGTTCCAGCTTCACCTGATCTGTTCCAGCTTCACCTGATCTGTTCCAGCTTCACCTGATCTGTTCCAGCTTCACCTGATCTGTTCCAGCTTCACCTGATCTGTTCCAGCTTCACCTGATCTGTTCCAGCTACACCTGATCTGTTCCAGCTTCACCTGATCTGTTCCAGCTACACCTGATCTGTTCCAGCTTCACCTGATCTGTTCCAGCTACACCTGATCTGTTCCAGCTACACCTGATCTGTTCCAGCTTCACCTGATCTGTTCCAGCTACACCTGATCTGTTCCAGCTACACCTGATCTGTTCCAGCTTCACCTGATCTGTTCCAGCTACACCTGATCTGTTCCAGCTTCACCTGATCTGTTCCAGCTTCACCTGATCTGTTCCAGCTTCACCTGATCTGTTCCAGCTACACCTGATCTGTTCCAGCTTCACCTGATCACTTCTGATCTGTTCCAGCTTCACCTGATCTGTTCCAGCTACACCTGATCTGTTCCAGCTACACCTGATCTGTTCCAGCTACACCTGATCTGTTCCAGCTTCACCTGATCTGTTCCAGCTTCACCTGATCTGTTCCAGCTACACCTGATCTGTTCCAGCTACACCTGATCTGTTCCAGCTTCACCTGATCTGTTCCAGCTTGATCTGTTCCAGCTACTGATCTGTTCCAGCTTCACCTGATCTGTTCCAGCTACACCTGATCTGTTCCAGCTACACCTGATCTGTTCCAGCTTCACCTGATCTGTTCCAGCTACACCTGATCTGTTCCACCTGATCTGTTCCAGCTACACCTGATCTGTTCGAGCTACACCTGATCTGTTCCAGCTTCACCTGATCTGTTCCAGCTTCACCTGATCTGTTCCAGCTACACCTGATCTGTTCCAGCTACACCTGATCTGTTCCAGCTTCACCTGATCTGTTCCAGCTACTGATCTGTTCCAGCTACACTGATCTGTTCCAGCTTCACCTGATCTGTTCCAGCTTGATCTGTTCCACCTGATCTGTTCCAGCTACACCTGATCTGTTCCAGCTACACCTCTGTTCCAGCTACTGATCTGTTCCAGCTACACCTGATCTGTTCCAGCTTCACCTGATCTGTTCCAGCTTCACCTGATCTGTTCCAGCTACACCTGATCTGTTCCAGCTTCACCTGATCTGTTCCAGCTACACCTGATCTGTTCCAGCTTCACCTGATCTGTTCCAGCTTCACCTGATCTGTTCCAGCTACACCTGATCTGTTCCAGCTTCACCTGATCTGTTCCAGCTACACCTGATCTGTTCCAGCTGTTCACCTGATCTGTTCCAGCTACACCTGATCTGTTCCAGCTACACCTGATCTGTTCCAGCTTCACCTGATCTGTTCCAGCTTCACCTGATCTGTTCCAGCTACACCTGATCTGTTCCAGCTACACCTGATCTGTTCCAGCTACACCTGATCTGTTCCAGCTTCACCTGATCTGTTCCAGCTTCACCTGATCTGTTCCAGCTTCACCTGATCTGTTCCAGCTTCACCTGATCTGTTCCAGCTTCACCTGATCTGTTCCAGCTTCACCTGATCTGTTCCAGCTACACCTGATCTGTTCCAGCTACACCTGATCTGTTCCAGCTTCACCTGATCTGTTCCAGCTTCACCTGATCTGTTCCAGCTTCACCTGATCTGTTCCAGCTTCACCTGATCTGTTCCAGCTACACCTGATCTGTTCCAGCTACACCTGATCTGTTCCAGCTTCACCTGATCTGTTCCAGCTACACCTGATCTGTTCCAGCTACACCTGATCTGTTCGAGCTACACCTGATCTGTTCCAGCTTCACCTGATCTGTTCCAGCTTCACCTGATCTGTTCCAGCTACACCTGATCTGTTCCAGCTACACCTGATCTGTTCCAGCTTCACCTGATCTGTTCCAGCTTCACCTGATCTGTTCCAGCTTCACCTGATCTGTTCCAGCTACACCTGATCTGTTCCAGCTTCACCTGATCTGTTCCAGCTTCACCTGATCTGTTCCAGCTACACCTGATCTGTTCCAGCTACACCTGATCTGTTCCAGCTACACCTGATCTGTTCCAGCTTCACCTGATCTGTTCCAGCTACACCTGATCTGTTCCAGCTTCACCTGATCTGTTCCAGCTACACCTGATCTGTTCCAGCTTCACCTGATCTGTTCCAGCTTCACCTGATCTGTTCCAGCTACACCTGATCTGTTCCAGCTACACCTGATCTGTTCCAGCTACACCTGATCTGTTCCAGCTTCACCTGATCTGTTCCAGCTACACCTGATCTGTTCCAGCTTCACCTGATCTGTTCCAGCTACACCTGATCTGTTCCAGCTTCACCTGATCTGTTCCAGCTACACCTGATCTGTTCCAGCTACACCTGATCTGTTCCAGCTTCACCTGATCTGTTCCAGCTACACCTGATCTGTTCCAGCTTCACCTGATCTGTTCCAGCTACACCTGATCTGTTCCAGCTACACCTGATCTGTTCCAGCTTCACCTGATCTGTTCCAGCTTCACCTGATCTGTTCCAGCTTCACCTGATCTGTTCCAGCTACACCTGATCTGTTCCAGCTACACCTGATCTGTTCCAGCTACACCTGATCTGTTCCAGCTACACCTGATCTGTTCCAGCTTCACCTGATCTGTTCCAGCTACACCTGATCTGTTCCAGCTTCACCTGATCTGTTCCAGCTACACCTGATCTGTTCCAGCTACACCTGATCTGTTCCAGCTACACCTGATCTGTTCCAGCTACACCTGATCTGTTCCAGCTACACCTGATCTGTTCCAGCTACACCTGATCTGTTCCAGCTACACCTGATCTGTTCCAGCTACACCTGATCTGTTCCAGCTTCACCTGATCTGTTCCAGCTACACCTGATCTGTTCCAGCTACACCTGATCTGTTCCAGCTACACCTGATCTGTTCCAGCTACACCTGATCTGTTCCAGCTACACCTGATCTGTTCCAGCTTCACCTGATCTGTTCCAGCTACACCTGATCTGTTCCAGCTTCACCTGATCTGTTCCAGCTACACCTGATCTGTTCCAGCTACACCTGATCTGTTCCAGCTTCACCTGATCTGTTCCAGCTACACCTGATCTGTTCCAGCTACACCTGATCTGTTCCAGCTTCACCTGATCTGTTCCAGCTTCACCTGATCTGTTCCAGCTTCACCTGATCTGTTCCAGCTACACCTGATCTGTTCCAGCTACACCTGATCTGTTCCAGCTTCACCTGATCTGTTCCAGCTTCACCTGATCTGTTCCAGCTACACCTGATCTGTTCCAGCTTCACCTGATCTGTTCCAGCTTCACCTGATCTGTTCCAGCTTCACCTGATCTGTTCCAGCTACACCTGATCTGTTCCAGCTACACCTGATCTGTTCCAGCTTCACCTGATCTATTCCAGCTTCACCTGATCTGTTCCAGCTTCACCTGATCTGTTCCAGCTTCACCTGATCTGTTCCAGCTTCACATCCTGATCTGTTCCAGCTTCACCTGATCTGTTCCAGCTACACCTGATCTGTTCCAGCTTCACCTGATCTGTTCCAGCTTCACCTGATCTGTTCCAGCTTCACCTGATCTGTTCCAGCTTCACCTGATCTGTTCCAGCTACACCTGATCTGTTCCAGCTACACCTGATCTGTTCCAGCTACACCTGATCTGTTCCAGCTACACCTGATCTGTTCCAGCTTCACCTGATCTGTTCCAGCTACCTGACCTGATCTGTTCCAGCTACACCTGATCTGTTCCAGCTTCATCTGATCTGTTCCAGCTTCACCTGATCTGTTCCAGCTACACCTGATCTGTTCCAGCTACACCTGATCTGTTCCAGCTACACCTGATCTGTTCCAGCTTCACCTGATCTGTTCCAGCTACACCTGATCTGTTCCAGCTTCACCTGATCTGTTCCAGCTACACCTGATCTGTTCCAGCTTCACCTGATCTGTTCCAGCTTCACCTGATCTGTTCCATCTAAACCTGATCTGGTCCAGCTACACTGTTCTGATCTGTTCCAGCTTCACCTGATCTGTTCCAGCTACAGCTGATCTGTTCCAGCTACACCTGATCTGTTCCAGCTACACCTGATCTGTTCCAGCTACACCTGATCTGTTCCAGCTACACCTGATCTGTTCCAGCTACACCTGATCTGTTCCAGCTTCACCTGATCTGTTCCAGCTTCACCTGATCTGTTCCAGCTACACCTGATCTGTTCCAGCTTCACCTGATCTACTCTTTCATGCTCTTTTATGATCTTGTATGCATTTATCATGTTCTCTCTCTCTCTGTCTGTCTGTCTCTCTCTCTCTCTCTCTCTCTCTCTCTCTCTCTCTCTCTCTCTCTCTCTCTCTCTCTCTCTCTCTCTCTCTCTCTCTCTCTCTCTCTCTCTCTCTCTCTCATCTTCCCTAGTTCTTCTTCTTTATCAATTATTTCACATGATAATTTAACTGTTGTCTTCCTCCTAATATGTCCGGAGAAAGGTTTGCCTCTATCTGCGTCTCCGACACTATGTCGTCTCTGCCTGTGTCTCTGACACTATGTCGTCTCTGCCTGTGTCTCTGACACTATGTCGTACTCTGCCTGTGTCTCTGACACTATGTCGTACTCTGCCTGTGTCTCTGACACTATGTCGTACTCTGCCTGTGTCTCTGACACTATGTCGTACTCTGCCTGTATCTCTGACACTATGTCGTACTCTGTGTCTCTGACACTATGTCGTACTCCGCCTGTGTCTCTGACACTATGTCGTACTCTGCCTGTGTCTCTGACACTATGTCGTACTCTGCCTGTGTCTCTGACACTATGTCGTACTCTGCCTGTGTCTCTGACACTATGTCGTACTCTGCCTGTGTCTCTGACACTATGTCGTACTCTGCCTGTGTCTCTGACACTATGTCGTACTCTGCCTGTGTCTCTGACACTATGTCGTACTCTGCCTGTGTCTCTGACACTATGTCGTACTCTGCCTGTGTCTCTGACACTATGTCGTACTCTGCCTGTGTCTCTGACACTATGTCGTACTCTGCCTGTGTATCTGACACTGTGTCGTACTCTGCCTGTGTCTCTGACACTGTGTCGTACTCTGCCTGTGTCTCTGACACTATGTCGTACTCTGCCTGTGTCTCTGACACTGTGTCGTACTCTGCCTGTGTCTCTGACACTGTGTCGTACTCTGCCTGTGTCTCTGACACTGTGTCGTACTCTGCCTGTGTCTCTGACACTGTGTCGTACTCTGCCTGTGTCTCTGACACTATGTCGTACTCTGTCTGTGTCTCTGACACTATGTCGTACTCTGCCTGTGTCTCTGACACTGTGTCGTACTCAAGCCGTCCCTCAGACTCCCTTCATATCCTGACATAATCGTTTCCACCTCTTCTCATGTCTTCCAGTTTTCTGCTCTCCTAATTACTCTTGAATATTTTCCCTAGGTACTTTAATTCTTCGCCCTGGCCTTCCTGCAGGATCTGTGACCACATATTTGTGATCACAGATACGGCACAAGTTTCAACACAGCTTCCTTGGCCGCGACTCTTAACTTGAAAAGTGAGGAAGTTGGAATGAATCAAGACCAAGAAAAGGAAGAGAACAGTGATGGTAAATGAGAGAGGAGTGACACATGACTATCCTTACTGAAGGTGCCATGATACCACTGAAGGTACCATGATACCACTGAAGGTGCCATGATACCACTGAAGGTACCATGATACCACTGAAGGTGCCATGATACCACTGAAGGTGCCATGATACTACTGAAGGTGCCATGATACCACTGAAGGTGCCATGATACCACTGAAGGTGCCATGATACCACTGAAGGTACCATGATATTACTGAAGGTGCCATGATACTACTGAAGGTACCATGATATTACTGAAGGTGCCATGATACCACTGAAGGTACCATGATACCACTGAAGGTACCATGATACCACTGAAGGTACCATGATACCACTGAAGGTGCCATGATACCACTGAAGGTACCATGATACCACTGAAGGTACCATGATACCACTGAAGGTGCCATGATACCACTGAAGGTACCATGATACCACTGAAGGTACCATGATACCACTGAAGGTGCCATGATACCACTGAAGGTACCATGATACCACTGAAGGTGCCATGTTACCACTGAAGGTACCATGAAACCACTGAAGGTACCATGATACCACTAAAGGTGCCATGATACCACTAAAGGTGCCATAATACCTCTAAAGGTTCCATACCACTGAAGGTGCCATACCACTGAAGGTTCCATACCACTAAAGGTTCCATGCCACTGAAGGTGCCATATCACTGAAGGTGCCATACCACTGAAGGTGCCATACCACTGAAGGTGCCATACCACTGAAGGTGCCATACCACTGAAGGTTCCATACCACTGAAGGTTCCATGCCACTGAAGGTGCCATACCACTGAAGGTGCCATACCACTGAAGGTGCCATACCACTGAAGGTGCCATACCACTGAAGGTTCCATACCACTGAAGGTTCCATGCCACTGAAGGTGCCATACCACTGAAGGTGCCATACCACTGAAGGTGCCATACCACTGAAGGTGCCATACCACTGAAAGTTCCATACCACTAAAGGTTCCATGCCACTGAAGGTGCCATATCACTGAAGGTGCCATACCACTGAAGGTGCCATACCACTGAAGGTGCCATACCACTGAAGGTGCCATACCACTGAAGGTTCCATACCACTGAAGGTTCCATGCCACTGAAGGTGCCATACCACTGAAGGTGCCATACCACTGAAGGTGCCATACCACTGAAGGTGCCATACCACTGAAGTTGCCATACCACTGAAGGTTCCATGCCACTGAAGGTGCCATACCACTGAAGTTGCCATACCACTAAAGGTTCCATTCCACTGAAGGTGCCATTCCACTGAAGGTGCCATACCACTGAAGGTGCCATACCACTAAAGGTTCCATACCACTGAAGGTTCCATGCCACTGAAGGTGCCATACCACTGAAGTTGCCATACCACTAAAGGTTCCATTCCACTGAAGGTGCCATTCCACTGAAGGTGCCATACCACTGAAGGTGCCATACCACTGAAGGTGCCATACCACTGAAGGTGCCATACCACTGAAGGTTCCATACCACTGAAGGTTCCATACCACTAAAGGTTCCATTCCACTGAAGGTGCCATACCACTGAAGGTGCCATACCACTGAAGGTGCCATACCACTGAAGGTGCCATACCACTGAAGGTGCCATACCACTGAAGGTTCCATACCACTAAAGGTTCCATTCCACTGAAGGTGCCATACCAATGAAGGTGCCATACCACTGAAAGTGCCATACCACTGAAGGTGCCATACCACTGAAAGTGCCATACCACTGAGGGTGCCATAATACATGGCCACCTACCCTCCTCTCCCCAGGATCAAACCTGATTACTCCCCATTATTCAGCCAACGTACAAGGCGTACGGGTTTAGTGCCTCTCTACAACAGTCAAAATAACCCCATATACCCCGGGATTCCAGCATGGATATGCAAGAAAAAAAAATACGTTATTTCCCCCAAAATACCAAAAAAAAAAAGCACAGAAACATAAACGCCACAATAATCACACAGCCATTAGGTCGTAAATCACACATTATTGCATAGGTAAAAGATCCTCCATTGCGTCCAGAGTTTTCACATGAAGCGTAATGACCAGGTGGACAGAAAATTCCAACAGAAAACGGGGGTTACGGCAGGCGATTAAGGGGGGGCTAAATTAACTTTGATTACATGTTGGTTTAGCAGTGTAGGTGAATATGGTTGAGTGTGAGTGCTTAGTGAGACTGATTGAGATGTGTTGGTCAAGCTAGTCTAGTATTATGCTAGGCCAGGACTGTAATGGCCTAGGGGGAAGCCTACTGGCAGCTCGCAGCAATAGTTTGGTTGATCAGTTAAAAAAAAAAAAGTCTTGCATAAGGGCTAGTCAGTAATGGTAAACTCACTTAGGCAGGACAATTAAGGTATACTTATCAAGATGGAATTTAATTTAGACGAATGATATATAATGGAAATGGGAGAGAGTGGAATAAAGACGTATGAAGACAGATCGTGACACAATATTGAAAATACCAGACAGAGGGACTAAGGGAAATGGTTAATTAAAAAAATAACATTATACATACGAAACTGTGAGAAAATTATACATACGAGACTGTGAGAAAATTATACATACGAAACTGTGAGAAAATTATACATACGAGACTGTGAGAAAATTATACATACGAAACTGTGAGAAAATTATACATACGAAACTGTGAGAAAATTATACATACGAAACTGTGAGAAAATTATACATACGAAACTGTGAGAAAATTATACATACGAGACTGTGAGAAAATTATACATACGAAACTGTGAGAAAATTATACATACGAGACTGTGAGAAAATTATACATACGAAACTGTGAGAAAATTATACATACGAAACTGTGAGAAAATTATACATACGAGACTGTGAGAAAATTATACATTCGAAACTGTGAGAAAATTATACATTCGAGACTGTGAGAAAATTATACATACGAAACTGTGAGAAAATTATACATTCGAGACTGTGAGAAAATTATACATACGAGACTGTGAGAAAATTATACATACGAAACTGTGAGAAAATTATACATACGAAACTGTGAGAAACTGACATGCCGCCCTAGGGAAGCACCTTGTAAGAACATGGGGGATGGATGTTTAAAGCGTAGTATACAACATACATATAGCCGGTCAAGACAGGTGTGTGTATCACTGCTCAGGTGATAACATCTTAAGATAATATCACTTGCTCAGGTGATAACATCTTAAGATAATGTCACTTGCTCAGGTGTTAACATCTTAAGATAATGTCACTTGCTCAGGTGTTAACATCTTAAGATAATGTCACTTGCTCAGGTGTTAACATCTTAAGATAATGTCACTTGCTCAGGTGTTAACATCTTAAGATAATGTCACTTGCTCAGGTGTTAACATCTTAAGATAATGTCACTTGCTCAGGTGTTAACATCTTAAGATAATGTCACTTGCTCAGGTGTTAACATCTTAAGATAATGTCACTTGCTCAGGTGTTAACATCTTAAGATAATGTCACTTGCTCAGGTGTTAACATCTTAAGATAATGTCACTTGCTCAGGTGTTAACATCTTAAGATAATGTCACTTGCTCAGGTGTTAACATCTTAAGATAATGTCACTTGCTCAGGTGTTAACATCTTAAGATAATGTCACTTGCTCAGGTGTTAACATCTTAAGATAATGTCACTAAGACAGAAAAAGTTCAAATAGCTACAACATGGCTAATAGATTTTAAACAAATTATGATGAAAGAATGTAAGCAGCAAAGATAGCGACTCTGGCTGACAGCTGGCGATGCTGGCTGACAGCTGGCGACGCTGGCTGACAGCTGGCGACGCTGGCTGACAGCTGGCGATGCTGGCTAACAGCTGGCGAACAGGAGACATGATAACCAAATGGTAGGTTATAAGAAATCAGGAAAGATTAGTGAAAAGATATTATTTAATAGTTGTAACCAGGAAGGTATGACGTTACCATGGTAAACTGATCAAAAAGTACAGTCGACGGGATAGTAGACCATTTTTCTGCGTACAGTGGAAGACCAGTGAAATTAATTAAGAGTAGTAGTCGTAGTAGTTGTAGGTAGTAGAAAGTAGTAGTAGTTGTTGTTGTAGGTAGTACAAATAGTAGCAGTAGTAGTAGTAGTAGCAGTAGTTGTAGGTAGTAGAAATAGTAGTAGTAGTAGTAGTAGTAGTAGTAGTAGTAGTAGTAGTAGTAATAGTAGTATTAGTAGCAGTTGTAGGTAGTAGAAATAGTAGCAGTAGTAGTAGTACTAGTAGTAGTAGTAATAGTAATAGTAGTAGTAGTAGCAGCAGCAGTAGTAGTAGTAGTAGTAGTAGCAGCAGCAGCAGCAGTAGTAGTAGTAGTAGTAGTAGTAGTAGTAGTAGTAGTAGTAGTAGCAGCAGCAGCAGTAGTAGTAGTAATAGCAGCAGCAGCAGCAGTAGTAGTAGTAGTAGTAGTAGTAGTAGTAGCAGTAGTAGTAGTAGCAGCAGTAGTAGTAGTAGTAGTAGTAGTAGTAGTAGTAGTAGTAGCAGCAGTAGTAGTAGTAGTAGTAGTAGCAGCAGCAGCAGCAGTAGTAGTAGTAGCAGCAGCAGCAGTAGTAGTAGTAGTAGTAGTAGTAGTAGTAGTAGCAGCAGCAGAAGTAGTAGTAGTAGCAGAAGCAGTAGTAGTAGTAGTAGTAGTAGTAGTAGTAGTAGTAGCAGCAGTAGTAGTAGTAGTAGTAGCAGCAGCAGCAGTAGTAGTAGTAGTAGTAGTAGTATAGTAGTAGTAGCAGTAGTAGTAGTAGTAGGAATTGTAGGTAGTAGAAATAGTAGTAGTAGTAGTAAGTAATATAACCACTGGAAATTTTAAGAGATTGTATGTAGGAAGAATTATTGACAACGGGACGACACGAGCACTGCTAATGTAGCTGCAAATAGATAATCACACACACACACACACACACACACACACACACACACACACACACACACACACACACACACACACACACACACACACACACACACACATACACTCACACACACACACACACATAATAAAACACACATAAAACACATAACACACATAAAAAAAAACACATAAAAAACAGATGGAAATTCGAGAAAATGGAAGGAATAGATGAGACGGGAGAAAGAGATTACATAGCAGGTACACTTCAGTCTGGGGAACACAAAGTGGTCATTGCAGTGATGTATAATCCACCACAGAACTGCAGGAGGCCAAGAGAGGAATATGAAGAGAGCAACAGAGCAATGGTGGACACACTTGCTGAGGTGGCAAGAAGAGCTCACTCCAGCAGAGCAAAGTTGCTGGTTATGGGAGATTTCAACCACAGGGAGATTGACTGGGAAAACCTGGAGCCACATGGGGGACCCGAAACATGGAAAGCCAGGATGTTGGACGTGGTGCTGGAAAACCTCATGCACCAACATGTTAAGGACACTACCAGAGTGAGAGGGGAGGATGAACCAGCAATATTGGACCTTGTGTTCACCCTGGGCAGCTCAGATATTGAGGACATCAAGTATGAGAGTCCCCTAGGAGCTAGCGACCACGTGGTTCTGTGCTTTGAATACATAGTAGAGCTGCAAGTGGAGAGAATAACAGGAGTTGAATGGGAAAAGCCTGATTATAAAAGAGGGGACAACATAGGGATGAAGAACTTCCTGCGGGAGGTCCAGTGGGACAGAGAACTGGCAGGAAAGCCAGTAAATGAAATGATGGAATATGTAACAACAAAATGCAAGGAGGCAGTGGAAAGGTTTATTCCCAAGGGCAACAGTAACAACGGGAAGACCAGAACGAGTCCCTGGTTTACCCGACGTTGTAAGGAGGCAAAAACAAAGTGCAATAGAGAATGGAAAAAGTACAGAAGGCAGAGAACACACGAAAATAGGGAGATCAGTCGCAGAGCCAGGAATGAGTACACACAGGTAATTAGGGAGGCCCAGCGACAGTATGAAAATGACATAGCGTCGAGAATCAAGACTGACCCGAAACTGTTGTATAGCCACATCAGGAGGAAGACAACAGTCAAAGACCAGGTGATCAGATTAAGGACAGAAGGGGGAGAACTCACAAGAAATGATCAGGAGGTATGTGACGAGCTGAACAGGAGATTTAAGGAAGTTTTTACAGTAGAGACAGGAAGGGCTGTGGGAAGACAGCACAGAAGGGAACATCAAGAGGGAATATACCAACAAGTGTTGGATGACATACGAACAACCGAGGAGGAGGTGAAGAAGCTGCTACGTGACCTTGACACCTCAAAGGCGATGGGACCGGACAACATCTTCCCATGGATCCTTAGAGAAGGAGCGGAGATGCTGTGCGTGCCTCTAACCACAATCTTCAACACATCCCTTGAAATTGGGCAACTACCTGAGAAATGGAAGACAGCAAATGTAGTCCCCATATTTAAGAAAGGAAACAGAAACGAGGCACTAAACTACAGACCTGTGTCTCTGACATGTATTGTGTGCAAAGTCATGGAGAAGATTATCAGGAGGAGAGTGGTCGAACACCTGGAACGGAACAAGATTATAAATGAAAACCAGCATGGGTTCATGGAAGGCAAATCTTGTATCACGAACCTCCTGGAGTTTTATGACAAGGTAACAGAAGTAAGACACGAGAGAGAGGGGTGGGTTGATTGCGTTTTCCTAGACTGCAGGAAGGCCTTTGACACAGTTCCCCTCAAAAGATTAGTGCAGAAGCTGGAGGATCAGGCGCATGTAACAGGAAGGGCACTGCAATGGATCAGGGAATATCTGACAGGGAGGCAGCAACGAGTCATGGTACGTGAAGAGGTATCACAGTGGGCGCCTGTGACGAGCGGGGTCCCACTGGGGTCAGTTCTAGGGCCAGTGCTATTTTTGATATATGCGAACGACATGATGGAAGGAATAGACTCTGAAGTGTCCCTATTCGCAGATGATGTGAAGTTGATGAGAAGAATTAAATCGGATGAGGATGAGGCAGGACTGCAAAGAGACCTGGACAGGCTGGACATGTGGTCCAGAAACTGGCTTCTCGAATTCAATCCTGCCAAATGCAAAGTCATGAAGATTGGGGAGGGGCAAAGAAGACCACAGACAGAGTATAGGCTAGGTGGACAAAGACTACAGACCTTACTCAGGGAGAAAGACCTCGGGGTGACCATAACACCGAGCACGTCACCGGAGGCACACATTAACCAAATAACCGCTGCAGCATACGGGCGCCTGGCAAACCTGAGAATAACGTTCCGATACCTTAATAAGGAATCGTTCAAGACACTGTACACTGTGTATGTTAGGCCCATACTGGAGTATGCAGCACCAGTCTGGAACCCACACCTGGTCATGCACGTCAAGAAGTTAGAGAAAGTACAAAGGTTTGCAACAAGGCTAGTTCCAGAGCTCAGGGGAATGTCGTACAAGGAAAGGTTGAGGGAAATCGGACTGTCGACACTGGAGGACAGAAGGGTCAGGGGAGACATGATAACGACATACAAGATACTGCGGGGAATAGACAAGGTGGACAGAGATAGGATGTTCCAGAGAGGGGACACAGGGACAAGGGGTCACAACTGGAAGCTGAAGACTCAGACGAGTCACAGGGACGTTAGGAAGTATTTCTTCAGTCATAGAGTTGTCAGCAAGTGGAATAGCCTAGCAAGTGAAGTAGTGGAGGCAGGAACCATACATAGTTTTAAGAAGAGGTATGACAAAGCTCAGGAAGCAGAGAGAGAGAGGACCCAGTAGCGATCAGTGAAGAGGCGGGGCCAGGAGCTCGGACTCGACCCCCGCAACCTCAACTAGGTGAGTACACACACACACACACACACACACACACAGTCTTGAGGGACTGACCATCTCAAATACTTTTTCTACAATGTTAATGGACTGATTACATCATCTTCATTTCACTACTGAACTTGTTGCTTTTGTATTCGACTGAAGAAGTCTACTCTGTAGGTGAGATGTTTTAACAGTAAAGATACACAAGTGTTGCACATGTATCTTAATAATTCACATTATCACCACCATCATTAACACCACCACCATCTTCCTTCTCTCCCTCTCTCTCCCTCTCTCTCTCTCTCTCTCTCTCTCTCTCTCTCTCTCTCTCTCTCTCCCGGGCAGCTGCCTGCTGATCGTTATTCATAGGAGGGGCAACTGTGCAAGTCATGCGGCAATCTCCACCAACTGTGGCAGATTGTCAAGTGAGATCTGCTTCAGGTGCACTACTGTGTGTGTGTGTGAGAAAGAGAGAGACAGAGACAGAGACAGATATACTCGAGCCTCCTACAGCCCCCCACCTTTTAGCCTCAAAAATTAGCGTCATCAAAAGATGTGTGGGATCAGGTTTGGTTACGATAGGTTAAGATAGGCTAGGATAGGTTAACGTGCTTTATGGACATACGTCTGGCAACACCAACAAGGGGGTTTCCATTTTAAAGTGTTCGATTTCTCCCGATTGTTTACCAGCACACACCTCCTTACAGCAAGGCAAACACAGCCACACCAGCAAACACCTTTCTCAGTGAAAACAAGGTCCATACACTCACAGTGTGATCAGTACGGTCGCTACAAGGTACGTACACTCACAACATGACTAGTACAGTCACAACATGACTAGTACAGTCACAACATGACTAGTACAGTCACAACAAGGTCCGTACACTCACAACATGACTAGTACAGTCACAACATGACTAGTACAGTCACAACATGACTAGTACAGTCACAACAAGGTCCGTACACTCACAACATGACTAGTACAGTCACAACATGACTAGTACAGTCACAACATGACTAGTACAGTCACAACAAGGTACGTACACTCACAACATGACTAGTACAGTCACAACATGACTAGTACAGTCACAACATGACTAGTACAGTCACAACAAGGTACGTACACTCACAACATGACTAGTACAGTCACAACATGACTAGTACAGTCACAACATGACTAGTACAGTCACAACAAGGTCCGTACACTCACAACATGACTAGTACAGTCACAACATGACTAGTACAGTCACAACATGACTAGTACAGTCACAACAAGGTCCGTACAGTCACAACATGACTAGTACAGTCACAACATGACTAGTACAGTCACAACAAGGTCCGTACAGTCACAACATGACTAGTACAGTCACAACATGACTAGTACAGTCACAACATGACTAGTACAGTCACAACATGACTAGTACAGTCACAACATGACTAGTACAGTCACAACATGACTAGTACAGTCACAACATGACTAGTACAGTCACAACATGACTAGTACAGTCACAACATGACTAGTACAGTCACAACATGACTAGTACAGTCACAACAAGGTCCGTACAGTCACAACATGATTAGTACAGTCACAACATGACTAGTACAGTCACAACAAGGTCCGTACAGTCACAACATGATTAGTACAATCACAACATGACTAGTACAGTCACAACAAGGTCCGTACACTCACAACATGACTAGTACAATCACAACATGACTAGTACAGTCACAACAAGGTCCGTACACTCACAACATGACTAGTACAATCACAACATGATTAGTACAGTCACAACAAGGTCCGTACACTCACAACATGACTAGTACAATCACAACATGACTAGTACAGTCACAACAAGGTCCGTACACTCACAACATGATTAGTACAGTCACAACAAGGTCCGTACACTCACAACATGACTAGTACAATCACAACATGACTAGTACAGTCACAACAAGGTCCGTACACTCACAACATGATTAGTACAGTCACAACAAGGTCCGTACACTCACAACATGATTAGTACAGTCACAACAAGGTCCGTACAGTCACAACATGATCAGTACAACCACAACAAGGTCAGTAGAGTCAAAACATGATCAGTACACTCACAACAAGGTCGGTACACTCACTACAAGGTCAATACACTCACTATAAGGTCAGTACAGAAACAAAAAGATCAGTACACAAGCAACAAGGTCAGTACAGTCACAACAAAGTCAATACACTCACAACATGATCAGTGCAGTCAAAATAAGGTCAGTACACTCACAACATGATCAGTACAGTCAGAACAAGGTCAGTACACTCACAGCAAGGTCAGTACACTCACAACAAGATCAGTACACTCACTACAAGGTCAGTACACTCACAACAAGATCAGTACACTCACTACAAGGTCAGTGCACTTACAACAAGTTCAGTACACTCATTACAAGGTCAGAACGCTCACTACAAGGTCAGTGCAATCACAACAAGGTCAGTACACTTACAACAATGTCAGTACACTCACAACAATGTCAGTACACTCACTACTAGATAAGTACAGCCACAACAAGGTCAGTGTAGTCACAACAAGGTCAGTACACTCAACGAGGTCAGTACACTCACAACAAGGTCAGTACACTCACAACAAGGTCAGTACACTCACAACAAGGTCAGTACACTCACAACAAGGTCAGTACACTCACAACAAGGTCAGTACACTCACAACAAGGTCAGTACACTCACAACAAGGTCAGTACACTCACAACAAGGTCAGTACACTCACAACAAGGTCAGTACACTCACAACAAGGTCAGTACACTCACAACAAGGTCAGTACACTCATACAACAACCAAATCTTATTCACTTATTAACATTTATAATAACATTATGAGTAGCGTTAATTACCAGTTCCTGGCCTAGATGATGGTCTTCCTGCAACACTGAGTTCCTGGCCTAGATGATGGTCTTCCTGCAACACTGAGTTCCTGGCCTAGATGATGGTCTTCCTGCAACACTGAGTTAAGGCCTAGATGATGGTCTTCCTGTAACACTGAGTTAAGGCCTAGATGATGGTCTTCCTGCAACACTGAGTTAAGGCCTAGATGATGGTCTTCCTGCAACACTGAGTTAAGGCCTAGATGATGGTCTTCCTGCAACACTGAGTTAAGGCCTAGATGATGGTCTTCCTGCAACACTGAGTTCCTGGCCTAGATGATGGTCTTCCTGCAACACTGAGTTAAGGCCTAGATGATGGTCTTCCTGTAACACTGAGTTAAGGCCTAGATGATGGTCTTCCTGCAACACTGAGTTAAGGCCTAGATGATGGTCTTCCTGCAACACTGAGTTAAGGCCTAGATGATGGTCTTCCTGCAACACTGAGTTAAGGCCTAGATGATGGTCTTCCTGCAACACTGAGTTAAGGCCTAGATGATGGTCTTCCTGCAACACTGAGTTAAGGCCTAGATGATGGTCTTCCTGCAACACTGAGTTAAGGCCTAGATGATGGTCTTCCTGCAACACTGAGTTGAGGCCTAGATGATGGTCTTCCTGCAACACTGAGTTAAGGCCTAGATGATGGTCTTCCTGCAACACTGAGTTAAGGCCTAGATGATGGTCTTCCTGCAACACTGAGTTGAGGCCTAGATGATGGTCTTCCTGCAACACTGAGTTGAGGCCTAGATGATGGTCTTCCTGCAACACTGAGTTCCTGGCCTAGATGATGGTCTTCCTGCAACACTGAGTTGAGGCCTAGATGATGGTCTTCCTGCAACACTGAGTTGAGGCCTAGATGTTGGTCTTCCTGCAACACTGAGTTAAGGCCTAGATGTTGGTCTTCCTGCAACACTGAGTTAAGGCCTAGATGATGGTCTTCCTGCAACACTGAGTTCCTGGCCTAGATGATGGTCTTCCTGCAACACTGAGTTAAGGCCTAGATGATGGTCTTCCTGCAACACTGAGTTAAGGCCTAGATGATGGTCTTCCTGCAACACTGAGTTAAGGCCTAGATGATGGTCTTCCTGCAACACTGAGTTAAGGCCTAGATGATGGTCTTCCTGCAACACTGAGTTAAGGCCTAGATGATGGTCTTCCTGCAACACTGAGTTAAGGCCTAGATGATGGTCTTCCTGCAACACTGAGTTCCTGGCCTAGATGATGGTCTTCCTGCAACACTGAGTTAAGGCCTAGATGATGGTCTTCCTGCAACACTGAGTTAAGGCCTAGATGATGGTCTTCCTGCAACACTGAGTTAAGGCCTAGATGATGGTCTTCCTGCAACACTGAGTTGAGGCCTAGATGATGGTCTTCCTGCAACACTGAGTTGAGGCCTAGATGATGGTCTTCCTGCAACACTGAGTTGAGGCCTAGATGTTGGTCTTCCTGCAACACTGAGTTAAGGCCTAGATGATGGTCTTCCTGCAACACTGAGTTAAGGCCTAGATGATGGTCTTCCTGCAACACTGAGTTAAGGCCTAGATGATGGTCTTCCTGCAACACTGAGTTAAGGCCTAGATGATGGTCTTCCTGCAACACTGAGTTAAGGCCTAGATGATGGTCTTCCTGCAACACTGAGTTAAGGCCTAGATGATGGTCTTCCTGCAACACTGAGTTAAGGCCTAGATGATGGTCTTCCTGCAACACTGAGTTAAGGCCTAGATGATGGTCTTCCTGCAACACTGAGTTAAGACCTAGATGATGGTCTTCCTGCAACACTGAGTTAAGGCCTAGATGATGGTCTTCCTGCAACACTGAGTTAAGGCCTAGATGATGGTCTTCCTGCAACACTGAGTTAAGGCCTAGATGATGGTCTTCCTGCAACACTGAGTTAAGGCCTAGATGATGGTCTTCCTGCAACACTGAGTTAAGGCCTAGATGATGGTCTTCCTGCAACACTGAGTTAAGGCCTAGATGATGGTCTTCCTGCAACACTGAGTTAAGGCCTAGATGATGGTCTTCCTGCAACACTGAGTTAAGGCCTAGATGATGGTCTTCCTGCAACACTGAGTTAAGGCCTAGATGATGGTCTTCCTGTAACACTGAGTTAAGGCCTAGATGATGGTCTTCCTGCAACACTGAGTTAAGGCCTAGATGATGGTCTTCCTGCAACACTGAGTTAAGGCCTAGATGATGGTCTTCCTGCAACACTGAGTTAAGGCCTAGATGATGGTCTTCCTGCAACACTGAGTTAAGGCCTAGATGATGGTCTTCCTGCAACACTGAGTTAAGGCCTAGATGATGGTCTTCCTGCAACACTGAGTTCCTGGCCTAGATGATGGTCTTCCTGCAACACTGAGTTAAGGCCTAGATGATGGTCTTCCTGCAACACTGAGTTCCTGGCCTAGATGATGGTCTTCCTGCAACACTGAGTTGAGGCCTAGATGATGGTCTTCCTGCAACACTGAGTTGAGGCCTAGATGTTGGTCTTCCTGCAACACTGAGTTGAGGCCTAGATGTTGGTCTTCCTGCAACACTGAGTTAAGGCCTAGATGATGGTCTTCCTGCAACACTGAGTTCCTGGCCTAGATGATGGTCTTCCTGCAACACTGAGTTAAGGCCTAGATGATGGTCTTCCTGCAACACTGAGTTAAGGCCTAGATGATGGTCTTCCTGCAACACTGAGTTAAGGCCTAGATGATGGTCTTCCTGCAACACTGAGTTGAGGCCTAGATGATGGTCTTCCTGCAACACTGAGTTGAGGCCTAGATGATGGTCTTCCTGCAACACTGAGTTGAGGCCTAGATGTTGGTCTTCCTGCAACACTGAGTTAAGGCCTAGATGATGGTCTTCCTGCAACACTGAGTTCCTGGCCTAGATGATGGTCTTCCTGCAACACTGAGTTAAGGCCTAGATGATGGTCTTCCTGCAACACTGAGTTAAGGCCTAGATGATGGTCTTCCTGCAACACTGAGTTAAGGCCTAGATGATGGTCTTCCTGCAACACTGAGTTAAGGCCTAGATGATGGTCTTCCTGCAACACTGAGTTAAGGCCTAGATGATGGTCTTCCTGCAACACTGAGTTAAGGCCTAGATGATGGTCTTCCTGCAACACTGAGTTAAGACCTAGATGATGGTCTTCCTGCAACACTGAGTTAAGGCCTAGATGATGGTCTTCCTGCAACACTGAGTTAAGGCCTAGATGATGGTCTTCCTGCAACACTGAGTTAAGGCCTAGATGATGGTCTTCCTGCAACACTGAGTTAAGGCCTAGATGATGGTCTTCCTGCAACACTGAGTTAAGGCCTAGATGATGGTCTTCCTGCAACACTGAGTTAAGGCCTAGATGATGGTCTTCCTGCAACACTGAGTTAAGGCCTAGATGATGGTCTTCCTGCAACACTGAGTTAAGGCCTAGATGATGGTCTTCCTGCAACACTGAGTTAAGGCCTAGATGATGGTCTTCCTGTAACACTGAGTTAAGGCCTAGATGATGGTCTTCCTGCAACACTGAGTTAAGGCCTAGATGATGGTCTTCCTGCAACACTGAGTTAAGGCCTAGATGATGGTCTTCCTGCAACACTGAGTTAAGGCCTAGATGATGGTCTTCCTGCAACACTGAGTTAAGGCCTAGATGATGGTCTTCCTGCAACACTGAGTTAAGGCCTAGATGATGGTCTTCCTGCAACACTGAGTTCCTGGCCTAGATGATGGTCTTCCTGCAACACTGAGTTAAGGCCTAGATGATGGTCTTCCTGCAACACTGAGTTAAGGCCTAGATGATGGTCTTCCTGCAACACTGAGTTAAGGCCTAGATGATGGTCTTCCTGCAACACTGAGTTCCTGGCCTAGATGATGGTCTTCCTGCAACACTGAGTTAAGACCTAGATGATGGTCTTCCTGCAACACTGAGTTAAGACCTAGATGATGGTCTTCCTGCAGCACTGAGTTAAGACCTAGATGATGGTCTTCCTGTAACACTGAGTTAAGGCCTAGATGATGGTCTTCCTGCAACACTGAGTTAAGGCCTAGATGATGGTCTTCCTGCAACACTGAGTTAAGGCCTAGATGATGGTCTTCCTGCAACACTGAGTTAAGACCTAGATGATGGTCTTCCTGCAACACTGAGTTAAGACCTAGATGATGGTCTTCCTGTAACACTGAGTTAAGGCCTAGATGATGGTCTTCCTGCAACACTGAGTTAAGGCCTAGATGATGGTCTTCCTGCAACACTGAGTTAAGGCCTAGATGATGGTCTTCCTGCAACACTGAGTTAAGGCCTAGATGATGGTCTTCCTGCAACACTGAGTTAAGGCCTAGATGATGGTCTTCCTGCAACACTGAGTTCCTGGCCTAGATGATGGTCTTCCTGCAACACTGAGTTCCTGGCCTAGATGATGGTCTTCCTGCAACACTGAGTTCCTGGCCTAGATGATGGTCTTCCTGCAACACTGAGTTCCTGGCCTAGATGATGGTCTTCCTGCAACACTGAGTTCCTGGCCTAGATGATGGTCTTCCTGCAACACTGAGTTCCTGGCCTAGATGATGGTCTTCCTGCAACACTGAGTTCCTGGCCTAGATGATGGTCTTCCTGCAACACTGAGTTCCTGGCCTAGATGATGGTCTTCCTGCAACACTGAGTTCCTGGCCTAGATGATGGTCTTCCTGCAACACTGAGTTCCTGGCCTAGATGATGGTCTTCCTGCAACACTGAGTTCCTGGCCTAGATGATGGTCTTCCTGCAACACTGAGTTCCTGGCCTAGATGATGGTCTTCCTGCAACACTGAGTTCCTGGCCTAGATGATGGTCTTCCTGCAACACTGAGTTCCTGGCCTAGATGATGGTCTTCCTGCAACACTGAGTTCCTGGCCTAGATGATGGTCTTCCTGCAACACTGAGTTCCTGGCCTAGATGATGGTCTTCCTGCAACACTGAGTTCCTGGCCTAGATGATGGTCTTCCTGCAACACTGAGTTCCTGGCCTAGATGATGGTCTTCCTGCAACACTGAGTTCCTGGCCTAGATGATGGTCTTCCTGCAACACTGAGTTCCTGGCCTAGATGATGGTCTTCCTGCAACACTGAGTTCCTGGCCTAGATGATGGTCTTCCTGCAACACTGAGTTCCTGGCCTAGATGATGGTCTTCCTGCAACACTGAGTTCCTGGCCTAGATGATGGTCTTCCTGCAACACTGAGTTCCTGGCCTAGATGATGGTCTTCCTGCAACACTGAGTTCCTGGCCTAGATGATGGTCTTCCTGCAACACTGAGTTCCTGGCCTAGATGATGGTCTTCCTGCAACACTGAGTTCCTGGCCTAGATGATGGTCTTCCTGCAACACTGAGTTCCTGGCCTAGATGATGGTCTTCCTGCAACACTGAGTTCCTGGCCTAGATGATGGTCTTCCTGCAACACTGAGTTCCTGGCCTAGATGATGGTCTTCCTGCAACACTGAGTTCCTGGCCTAGATGATGGTCTTCCTGCAACACTGAGTTCCTGGCCTAGATGATGGTCTTCCTGCAACACTGAGTTCCTGGCCTAGATGATGGTCTTCCTGCAACACTGAGTTCCTGGCCTAGATGATGGTCTTCCTGCAACACTGAGTTCCTGGCCTAGATGATGGTCTTCCTGCAACACTGAGTTCCTGGCCTAGATGATGGTCTTCCTGCAACACTGAGTTCCTGGCCTAGATGATGGTCTTCCTGCAACACTGAGTTCCTGGCCTAGATGATGGTCTTCCTGCAACACTGAGTTCCTGGCCTAGATGATGGTCTTCCTGCAACACTGAGTTCCTGGCCTAGATGATGGTCTTCCTGCAACACTGAGTTCCTGGCCTAGATGATGGTCTTCCTGCAACACTGAGTTCCTGGCCTAGATGATGGTCTTCCTGCAACACTGAGTTCCTGGCCTAGATGATGGTCTTCCTGCAACACTGAGTTCCTGGCCTAGATGATGGTCTTCCTGCAACACTGAGTTCCTGGCCTAGATGATGGTCTTCCTGCAACACTGAGTTCCTGGCCTAGATGATGGTCTTCCTGCAACACTGAGTTCCTGGCCTAGATGATGGTCTTCCTGCAACACTGAGTTCCTGGCCTAGATGATGGTCTTCCTGCAACACTGAGTTCCTGGCCTAGATGATGGTCTTCCTGCAACACTGAGTTCCTGGCCTAGATGATGGTCTTCCTGCAACACTGAGTTCCTGGCCTAGATGATGGTCTTCCTGCAACACTGAGTTCCTGGCCTAGATGATGGTCTTCCTGCAACACTGAGTTCCTGGCCTAGATGATGGTCTTCCTGCAACACTGAGTTCCTGGCCTAGATGATGGTCTTCCTGCAACACTGAGTTCCTGGCCTAGATGATGGTCTTCCTGCAACACTGAGTTCCTGGCCTAGATGATGGTCTTCCTGCAACACTGAGTTCCTGGCCTAGATGATGGTCTTCCTGCAACACTGAGTTCCTGGCCTAGATGATGGTCTTCCTGCAACACTGAGTTCCTGGCCTAGATGATGGTCTTCCTGCAACACTGAGTTCCTGGCCTAGATGATGGTCTTCCTGCAACACTGAGTTCCTGGCCTAGATGATGGTCTTCCTGCAACACTGAGTTCCTGGCCTAGATGATGGTCTTCCTGCAACACTGAGTTCCTGGCCTAGATGATGGTCTTCCTGCAACACTGAGTTCCTGGCCTAGATGATGGTCTTCCTGCAACACTGAGTTCCTGGCCTAGATGATGGTCTTCCTGCAACACTGAGTTCCTGGCCTAGATGATGGTCTTCCTGCAACACTGAGTTAAGGCCTAGATGATGGTCTTCCTGCAACACTGAGTTCCTGGCCTAGATGATGGTCTTCCTGCAACACTGAGTTAAGGCCTAGATGATGGTCTTCCTGCAACACTGAGTTCCTGGCCTAGATGATGGTCTTCCTGCAACACTGAGTTAAGGCCTAGATGATGGTCTTCCTGCAACACTGAGTTCCTGGCCTAGATGATGGTCTTCCTGCAACACTGAGTTCCTGGCCTAGATGATGGTCTTCCTGCAACACTGAGTTCCTGGCCTAGATGATGGTCTTCCTGCAACACTGAGTTCCTGGCCTAGATGATGGTCTTCCTGCAACACTGAGTTCCTGGCCTAGATGATGGTCTTCCTGCAACACTGAGTTCCTGGCCTAGATGATGGTCTTCCTGCAACACTGAGTTCCTGGCCTAGATGATGGTCTTCCTGCAACACTGAGTTCCTGGCCTAGATGATGGTCTTCCTGCAACACTGAGTTCCTGGCCTAGATGATGGTCTTCCTGCAACACTGAGTTAAGGCCTAGATGATGGTCTTCCTGCAACACTGAGTTCCTGGCCTAGATGATGGTCTTCCTGCAACACTGAGTTAAGGCCTAGATGATGGTCTTCCTGCAACACTGAGTTCCTGGCCTAGATGATGGTCTTCCTGCAACACTGAGTTAAGGCCTAGATGATGGTCTTCCTGCAACACTGAGTTCCTGGCCTAGATGATGGTCTTCCTGCAACACTGAGTTAAGGCCTAGATGATGGTCTTCCTGCAACACTGAGTTAAGGCCTAGATGATGGTCTTCCTGCAACACTGAGTTAAGGCCTAGATGATGGTCTTCCTGCAACACTGAGTTCCTGGCCTAGATGATGGTCTTCCTGCAACACTGAGTTAAGGCCTAGATGATGGTCTTCCTGCAACACTGAGTTAAGGCCTAGATGATGGTCTTCCTGCAACACTGAGTTAAGGCCTAGATGATGGTCTTCCTGTAACACTGAGTTAAGGCCTAGATGATGGTCTTCCTGTAACACTGAGTTAAGGCCTAGATGATGGTCTTCCTGCAACACTGAGTTCCTGGCCTAGATGATGGTCTTCCTGCAACACTGAGTTAAGGCCTAGATGATGGTCTTCCTGCAACACTGAGTTAAGGCCTAGATGATGGTCTTCCTGCAACACTGAGTTAAGGCCTAGATGATGGTCTTCCTGCAACACTGAGTTAAGGCCTAGATGATGGTCTTCTTGTAACACTGAGTTAAGGCCTAGATGATGGTCTTCCTGCAACACTGAGTTAAGGCCTAGATGATGGTCTTCCTGCAACACTGAGATAAGGCCTAGATGATGGTCTTCCTGCAACACTTAGTTAAGGCCTAGATGATGGTCTTCCTGCAACACTGAGTTAAGGCCTAGATGATGGTCTTCCTGCAACACTGAGATAAGGCCTAGATGATGGTCTTCCTGCAACACTGAGTTAAGGCCTAGATGATGGTCTTCCTGCAACACTGAGTTAAGGCCTAGATGATTGTCTTCCTGCAACACTGAGTTAAGGCCTAGATGATGGTCTTCCTGCAACACTGAGTTAAGGCCTAGATGATGGTCTTCCTGCAACACTGAGTTAAGGCCTAGATGATGGTCTTCCTGCAACACTGAGTTAAGGCCTAGATGATGGTCTTCCTGCAACACTGAGTTAAGGCCTAGATGATGGTCTTCCTGCAACACTGAGTTAAGGCCTAGATGATGGTCTTCCTGCAACACTGAGTTAAGGCCTAGATGATGGTCTTCCTTCAACACTGAGTTAAGGCCTAGATGATGGTCTTCCTGCAACACTGAGTTAAGGCCTAGATGATGGTCTTCCTGCAACACTGAGTTAAGGCCTAGATGATGGTCTTCCTGCAACACTGAGTTAAGGCCTAGATGATGGTCTTCCTGCAACACTGAGTTAAGGCCTAGATGATGGTCTTCCTGCAACACTGAGATAAGGCCTAGATGATGGTCTTCCTGCAACACTGAGTTAAGGCCTAGATGATGGTCTTCCTGCAACACTGAGTTAAGGCCTAGATGATGGTCTTCCTGCAACACTGAGTTAAGGCCTAGATGATGGTCTTCCTGCAACACTGAGTTAAGGCCTAGATGATGGTCTTCCTGCAACACTGAGTTAAGGCCTAGATGATGGTCTTCCTGCAACACTGAGTTAAGACCTAGATGATGGTCTTCCTGCAACACTGAGTTAAGGCCTAGATGATGGTCTTCCTGCAACACTGAGATAAGGCCTAGATGATTGTCTTCCTGCAACACTGAGTTAAGGCCTAGATGATGGTCTTCCTGCAACACTGAGTTGAGGCCTAGATGATGGTCTTCCTGCAACACTGAGTTAAGGCCTAGATGATGGTCTTCCTGCAACACTGAGTTAAGGCCTAGATGATGGTCTTCCTGCAACACTGAGTTCCTGGCCTAGATGATGGTCTTCCTGCAACACTGAGTTAAGGCCTAGATGATGGTCTTCCTGCAACACTGAGTTAAGGCCTAGATGATGGTCTTCCTGCAACACTGAGTTAAGGCCTAGATGATGGTCTTCCTGTAACACTGAGTTAAGGCCTAGATGATGGTCTTCCTGTAACACTGAGTTAAGGCCTAGATGATGGTCTTCCTGCAACACTGAGTTCCTGGCCTAGATGATGGTCTTCCTGCAACACTGAGTTAAGGCCTAGATGATGGTCTTCCTGCAACACTGAGTTAAGGCCTAGATGATGGTCTTCCTGCAACACTGAGTTAAGGCCTAGATGATGGTCTTCCTGCAACACTGAGTTAAGGCCTAGATGATGGTCTTCCTGCAACACTGAGTTAAGGCCTAGATGATGGTCTTCCTGCAACACTGAGTTAAGGCCTAGATGATGGTCTTCCTGCAACACTGAGATAAGGCCTAGATGATGGTCTTCCTGCAACACTTAGTTAAGGCCTAGATGATGGTCTTCCTGCAACACTGAGTTAAGGCCTAGATGATGGTCTTCCTGCAACACTGAGATAAGGCCTAGATGATGGTCTTCCTGCAACACTGAGTTAAGGCCTAGATGATGGTCTTCCTGCAACACTGAGTTAAGGCCTAGATGATGGTCTTCCTGCAACACTGAGTTAAGGCCTAGATGATGGTCTTCCTGCAACACTGAGTTAAGGCCTAGATGATGGTCTTCCTGCAACACTGAGTTAAGGCCTAGATGATGGTCTTCCTGCAACACTGAGTTAAGGCCTAGATGATGGTCTTCCTGCAACACTGAGTTAAGGCCTAGATGATGGTCTTCCTGCAACACTGAGTTAAGGCCTAGATGATGGTCTTCCTGCAACACTGAGTTAAGGCCTAGATGATGGTCTTCCTTCAACACTGAGTTAAGGCCTAGATGATGGTCTTCCTGCAACACTGAGTTAAGGCCTAGATGATGGTCTTCCTGCAACACTGAGTTAAGGCCTAGATGATGGTCTTCCTGCAACACTGAGTTAAGGCCTAGATGATGGTCTTCCTGCAACACTGAGTTAAGGCCTAGATGATGGTCTTCCTGCAACACTGAGATAAGGCCTAGATGATGGTCTTCCTGCAACACTGAGTTAAGGCCTAGATGATGGTCTTCCTGCAACACTGAGTTAAGGCCTAGATGATGGTCTTCCTGCAACACTGAGTTAAGGCCTAGATGATGGTCTTCCTGCAACACTGAGTTAAGGCCTAGATGATGGTCTTCCTGCAACACTGAGTTAAGGCCTAGATGATGGTCTTCCTGCAACACTGAGTTAAGACCTAGATGATGGTCTTCCTGCAACACTGAGTTAAGGCCTAGATGATGGTCTTCCTGCAACACTGAGATAAGGCCTAGATGATTGTCTTCCTGCAACACTGAGTTAAGGCCTAGATGATGGTCTTCCTGCAACACTGAGTTGAGGCCTAGATGATGGTCTTCCTGCAACACTGAGTTAAGGCCTAGATGATGGTCTTCCTGCAACACTGAGTTAAGGCCTAGATGATGGTCTTCCTGCAACACTGAGTTAAGGCCTAGATGATGGTCTTCCTGCAACACTGAGTTAAGGCCTAGATGATGGTCTTCCTGCAACACTGAGTTAAGGCCTAGATGATGGTCTTCCTGCAACACTGAGTTAAGGCCTAGATGATGGTCTTCCTGCAACACTGAGATAAGGCCTAGATGATGGTCTTCCTGCAACACTGAGTTAAGGCCTAGATGATGGTCTTCCTGCAACACTGAGTTAAGGCCTAGATGATGGTCTTCCTGCAACACTGAGTTAAGGCCTAGATGATGGTCTTCCTGCAACACTGAGTTAAGGCCTAGATGATGGTCTTCCTGCAACACTGAGTTAAGGCCTAGATGATGGTCTTCCTGCAACACTGAGTTAAGGCCTAGATGATGGTCTTCCTGCAACACTGAGTTAAGGCCTAGATGATGGTCTTCCTGCAACACTGAGTTAAGGCCTAGATGTTGGTCTTCCTGCAACACTGAGTTAAGGCCTAGATGATGGTCTTCCTGCAACACTGAGTTAAGGCCTAGATGATGGTCTTCCTGCAACACTGAGTTAAGGCCTAGATGATGGCCTTCCTGCAACACTGAGTTAAGGCCTAGATGTTGGTCTTCCTGCAACACTGAGTTAAGGCCTAGATGATGGTCTTCCTGCAACACTGAGTTAAGGCCTAGATGATGGTCTTCCTGCAACACTGAGTTAAGGCCTAGATGATGGTCTTCCTGTAACACTGAGTTAAGGCCTAGATGATGGTCTTCCTGCAACACTGAGTTAAGGCCTAGATGATGGTCTTCCTGCAACACTGAGTTAAGGCCTAGATGATGATCTTCCTGCAACACTGAGTTCCTGGCCTAGATGATGGTCTTCCTGCAACACTGAGTTAAGACCTAGATGATGGTCTTCCTGCAACACTGAGTTCCTGGCCTAGATGATGGTCTTCCTGCAACACTGAGTTAAGACCTAGATGATGGTCTTCCTGCAACACTGAGTTAAGACCTAGATGATGGTCTTCCTGCAACACTGAGTTCCTGGCCTAGATGATGGTCTTCCTGCAACACTGAGTTAAGGCCTAGATGATGGTCTTCCTGCAACACTGAGTTAAGGCCTAGATGATGGTCTTCCTGCAACACTGAGTTAAGGCCTAGATGATGGTCTTCCTGCAACACTGAGTTAAGGCCTAGATGATGGTCTTCCTGCAACACTGAGTTAAGGCCTAGATGATGGTCTTCCTGCAACACTGAGTTAAGGCCTAGATGATGGTCTTCCTGCAACACTGAGTTCCTGGCCTAGATGATGGTCTTCCTGCAACACTGAGTTAAGGCCTAGATGATGGTCTTCCTGCAACACTGAGTTCCTGGCCTAGATGATGGTCTTCCTGCAACACTGAGTTAAGGCCTAGATGATGGTCTTCCTGCAACACTGAGTTAAGGCCTAGATGATGGTCTTCCTGCAACACTGAGTTCCTGGCCTAGATGATGGTCTTCCTGCAACACTGAGTTAAGGCCTAGATGATGGTCTTCCTGCAACACTGAGTTAAGGCCTAGATGATGGTCTTCCTGCAACACTGAGTTCCTGGCCTAGATGATGGTCTTCCTGCAACACTGAGTTAAGGCCTAGATGATGGTCTTCCTGCAACACTGAGTTAAGGCCTAGATGATGGTCTTCCTGCAACACTGAGTTAAGGCCTAGATGATGGTCTTCCTGCAACACTGAGTTAAGGCCTAGATGATGGTCTTCCTGCAACACTGAGTTAAGGCCTAGATGATGGTCTTCCTGCAACACTGAGTTAAGGCCTAGATGATGGTCTTCCTGCAACACTGAGTTAAGGCCTAGATGATGGTCTTCCTGCAACACTGAGTTAAGGCCTAGATGATGGTCTTCCTGCAACACTGAGTTAAGGCCTAGATGATGGTCTTCCTGCAACACTGAGTTAAGGCCTAGATGATGGTCTTCCTGCAACACTGAGTTAAGGCCTAGATGATGGTCTTCCTGCAACACTGAGTTGAGGCCTAGATGATGGTCTTCCTGCAACACTGAGTTAAGGCCTAGATGATGGTCTTCCTGCAACACTGAGTTAAGGCCTAGATGATGGTCTTCCTGCAACACTGAGTTAAGGCCTAGATGATGGTCTTCCTGCAACACTGAGTTAAGGCCTAGATGATGGTCTTCCTGCAACACTGAGTTAAGGCCTAGATGATGGTCTTCCTGCAACACTGAGTTAAGGCCTAGATGATGGTCTTCCTGTAACACTGAGTTAAGGCCTAGATGATGGTCTTCCTGCAACACTGAGTTAAGGCCTAGATGATGGTCTTCCTGCAACACTGAGTTAAGGCCTAGATGATGGTCTTCCTGTAACACTGAGTTAAGGCCTAGATGATGGTCTTCCTGCAACATTGAGTTAAGGCCTAGATGATGGTCTTCCTGCAACACTGAGTTAAGGCCTAGATGATGGTCTTCCTGTAACACTGAGTTAAGGCCTAGATGATGGTCTGAGGTCTTCCTGCAACACTGAGTTAAGGCCTAGATGATGGTCTTCCTGCAACACTGAGTTAAGGCCTAGATGATGGTCTTCCTGCAACACTGAGTTAAGGCCTAGATGATGGTCTTCCTGTAACACTGAGTTAAGGCCTAGATGATGGTCTTCCTGCAACACTGAGTTAAGGCCTAGATGATGGTCTTCCTGCAACACTGAGTTAAGGCCTAGATGATGGTCTTCCTGCAACACTGAGTTAAGGCCTAGATGATGGTCTTCCTGTAACACTGAGTTAAGGCCTAGATGATGGTCTTCCTGCAACACTGAGTTAAGGCCTAGATGATGGTCTTCCTGCAACACTGAGTTAAGGCCTAGATGATGGTCTTCCTGCAACACTGAGTTAAGGCCTAGATGATGGTCTTCCTGTAACACTGAGTTAAGGCCTAGATGATGGTCTTCCTGCAACACTGAGTTAAGGCCTAGATGATGGTCTTCCTGCAACACTGAGTTAAGGCCTAGATGATGGTCTTCCTGCAACACTGAGTTAAGGCCTAGATGATGGTCTTCCTGCAACACTGAGTTAAGGCCTAGATGATGGTCTTCCTGCAACACTGAGTTAATTATGAAGTACTTGCCAGTGTCTGTATTATCCTCGTTATGAAGAATTAATCCCCGGGTGAATTATACAGATTATTAGACATTCATCCCCTAGTGAATTATACAGATTAATCCCCGAGTGACTTATACAGATTAATCCCCGAGTTAATTATGCAGATTAAGCCCTGAGTAAATCATGCAGATTAATCCCCTAGTGAATTATACAGAATAATCCCTGAGTGAATTATACAGATTTTGAAGGATTCGTCCCTAAGTGAATTATATAGATTATGAAGGATTAATCCATGAGTGAAATATCCAGATTGTGAAGGATTATTATCTGAGTGAATTATACAGATTAATCCCCAATCGAATTATCCAGATTATGAAGGATTAATACCTGAATGAATTATCCAAATTATTAGAGATTCATCCCCGAATGATTTATACAAATTAATCCCTAAGTAAATTATACAAATTAATCCCCGAGAGAATTATACGGATTATGAAAGAGTGATCCTTGAGTGAATTATACAAATTACAAACTACATTATTTAAAAAGGGTAAATAAATTGGCAGTCTGGAAGGCCTACTGTCTGCTGTGTCTGCTGCTGCTGCTACTGCTGTGTCTGCTGCTGCTGTGTCTGCTGCTGCTGCTACTGCTGTGTCTCCTGCTGCTGCTACTGCTGTGTCTGCTGCTGCTGTGTCTGCTGCTGCTGCTACTGCTGTGTCTGTTGCTGCTGCTACTGCTGTGTCTGCTGCTGCTGTGTCTGCTGCTGCTGCTACTGCTGTGTCTCCTGCTGCTGTGTCTGCTGCTGCTGCTACTGCTGTGTCTGCTGCTGCTGTGTCTCCTGCTGCTGCTACTGCTGTGTCTGCTGCTGCTGTGTCTGCTGCTGCTGCTACTGCTGTGTCTCCTGCTGCTGTGTCTGCTGCTGCTGCTACTGCTGTGTCTCCTGCTGCTGTGTCTGCTGCTGCTGCTACTGCTGTGTCTGTTGCTGCTGCTACTGCTGTGTCTGCTGCTGCTGCTACTGCTGTGTCTCCTGCTGCTGTGTCTGCTGCTGCTGCTACTACTGTGTCTCCTGCTGCTACTACTGTGTCTCCTGCTGCTACTGCTGTATCTCCTGCTGCTGGTACTACTGCTGTGTCTCCTGCTGCTGCTGTGTCTGCTGCTACTGCTGTGTCTGCTACTACTGCTGTGTCTTCTGTTGCTGCTACTGCTGTGTCTGCTGCTGCTGCTACTGATGTGTCTCCTGCTGCTACTACTGTGTCGCCTGCTGCTACTGCTGTGTCTCCTGCTACTACTACTGTGTCTCCTGCTGCTGCTACTGCTGTGTCTCCTGCTGCTGCTACTGCTGTGTCTGCTGCTGCTACTGCTGTGTCTTCTGTTGCTGCTACTGCTGTGTCTAATTCAGCTGCTACTGCTGTGTCTGCTGCTGCTGTGTCTGCTGTTGTTGTGTCTGCTGCTACTGCTGCTGCTGTTGCTACTGCTGTGTCTGCTGCTGCTACTGCTGTGTCTGCTGCTGCTGCTACTGCTGTGTCTGATGTTGCTGCTACTGCTGTGTCTGATGTTGCTGCTACTGCTGTGTCTGCTGCTACTGCTGTGTTAGATGCTGCTGTGTCTGCTGATACTGCTGCTACTGCTACTGCTGCTGCTGTGTCTGCTGCTACTGCTGCTACTGCTGCTACTGTGTCTGCTGCTGCTGCTGCTGCTGCTGTGTCTACTGCTTCTCATGTATCTGCTGCTGATGTGTCTTCTGCTGTGTCTGCTAGTGCTGCTGTGGTGTTTGCTGCTGCAAAGCTTGTTGCTGTTGTGGTTGGTGCTACTGTTGTGTTTGTTTCTGCTGTTGTGTTTGTTGCTGCAGTTGTGTTTATTGCTGCTGTTGTGCTTGTTTCTGCTGTTGTATTTGTTGCTGCTGTTGTGTTTGTTGCTGCTGTTGTGTTTGTTGCTGCTGTTGTGTTTATTGCTGCTGTTGTGCTTGTTTCTGCTGTTGTATTTGTTGCTGCTGTTGTGTTTGTTGCTGCTGTTGTGTTTGTTGCTGCTGTTGTGTTTATTGCTGCTGTTGTGTTTGTTTCTGCTGTTGTGTTTTTTGCTGCTGTTGTGTTTGTTTCTACTGTTGTGTTTGTTGCTGCTGTTGTGTTTGTTGCTGTTGTTGTGTTTGTTGCTGCCTTTGTGTCTTTTCTTGCTATTGTGTTTGTTGCTGCTGTTGTGTTTGTTGCTGCTGCTGTGTTTGTTGCTGCTGTTGTGTTTGTTGCTGCTGCTGTGTTTGTTGCTACTGTTGTGTTTGTTGTTACTGTTGTGTTAGTTGCTGCTGCTGTGTTTGTTGCTGCCTTTGTGTCTTTTCTTGCTGTTGTGTTTGTTGCTGCTGCTGTGTTTGTTGCTGCTGTTGTGTTTGTTGTTACTGTTGTGTTAGTTGCTGCTGCTGTGTTTGTTGCTGCCTTTGTGTCTTTTCTTGCTGTTGTATTTGTTGCTGCTGCTGTGTTTGTTGCTGCTGTTGTGTTTGTTGCTGCTGTTGTGTTTGTTGCTGCTGTTGTGTTTGTTGCTGCTGTTGTGTTTGTTGCTGCTGTTGTGTTTGTTGCTGCTGTTGTGTTTGTTGCTGCTGCTCTGTTTGTTGCTGCTGTTGTGTTTGTTGCTACTGCTGTGTTTGTTGATGCTGTTGTGTTTGTTGCTCCTGCTGTGTTTGTTGCTGCTATTGTGTTTGTTGCTGCTGTTGTGTTTGTTGCTGCTGTTGTGTTTGTTGATGCTGTTGTGTTTGTTGATGCTGTTGTGTTTGTTGTTGCTGTTGTATTTGTTGCTGCTGTTGTGTTTGTTGCTGCTGTTGTATTTGTTGCTGCTGTTGTGTTTGTTGCTGCTGTTGTGTTTGTTGATGCTGCTGTGTTTGTTGATGCTGTTGTGTTTGTTGCTGCTATTGTGTTTGTTGCTGCTGTTGTGTTTGTTGCTACTGTTGTGTTTGTTGCTGCTGTTGTGTTTGTTGCTGCTGCTGTGTTTGTTGCTGCTGTTGTGTTTGTTGCTACTGCTGTGTTTGTTGATGCTGTTGTGTTTGTTGCTCCTGCTGTGTTTGTTGCTGCTATTGTGTTTGTTGCTGCTGTTGTGTTTGTTGCTGCTGTTGTGTTTGTTGATGCTGTTGTGTTTGTTGATGCTGTTGTGTTTGTTGCTGCTGTTGTATTTGTTGCTGCTGTTGTGTTTGTTGCTGCTGTTGTATTTGTTGCTGCTGTTGTGTTTGTTGCTGCTGTTGTGTTTGTTGATGCTGCTGTGTTTGTTGATGCTGTTGTGTTTGTTGCTGCTATTGTGTTTGTTGCTGCTGTTGTGTTTGTTGCTACTGTTGTGTTTGTTGCAGCTGTTGTGTCTGCTGTTGTTGTTGTGTTTTTGTTGTGTTTGTTGCTGCTATTATGTTTGTTGCTGCTGTTGTGTTTGTTGCTACTGTTGTGTTTGTT
The DNA here is from genome assembly GCF_038502225.1 of Cherax quadricarinatus. NCBI lineage: Eukaryota > Metazoa > Arthropoda > Malacostraca > Decapoda > Parastacidae > Cherax > Cherax quadricarinatus. The sequence continues at coordinate 36,920,955 of NC_091302.1, read as the reverse complement.
GCTGCTGTTGTGTTTGTTGCTGCTGCTGTGTTTGTTGCTGCTGTTGTGTTTGTTGCTACTGCTGTGTTTGTTGATGCTGTTGTGTTTGTTGCTCCTGCTGTGTTTGTTGCTGCTATTGTGTTTGTTGCTGCTGTTGTGTTTGTTGCTGCTGTTGTGTTTGTTGATGCTGTTGTGTTTGTTGATGCTGTTGTGTTTGTTGCTGCTGTTGTATTTGTTGCTGCTGTTGTGTTTGTTGCTGCTGTTGTATTTGTTGCTGCTGTTGTGTTTGTTGCTGCTGTTGTGTTTGTTGATGCTGCTGTGTTTGTTGATGCTGTTGTGTTTGTTGCTGCTATTGTGTTTGTTGCTGCTGTTGTGTTTGTTGCTGCTGCTGTGTTTGTTGATGCTGTTGTGTTTGTTGCTCCTTCTGTGTTTGTTGCTGCTATTGTGTTTGTTGCTGCTGTTGTGTTTGTTGCTGCTGCTGTGTTTGTTGCTGCTGTTGTGTTTGTTGCTGCTGCTGTGTTTGTTGCTGCTGTTGTGTTTGTTACTGCTGTTGTGTTTGTTGCTGCTGCTGTGTTTGTTGCTGCTGTTGTGTTTGTTGCTGCTGCTGTGTTGGTTGCTGCTGTTGTGTTTGTTGCTGCTGCTGTGTTTGTTGCTGCTGTTGTGTTTGTTGCTGCTGCTGTGTTTGTTGCTGCTGTTGTGTTTGTTGCTGCTGTTGTGTTTGTTGCTGCTGCTGTGTTTGTTACTGCTGTTGTGTTTGTTGCTGCTGCTGTGTTTGTTGCTGCTGTTGTGTTTGTTGCTGCTGCTGTGTTTGTTGCTACTGTTGTGTTTGTTGCTGCTGTTATATCTGTTGCTGCTGTTGTGTATGTTGCTGCTGTTGTGTTTGTTGCTGCTGTTGTGTTTGTTACTGCTGTTGTGTTTGTTGCTGCTGCTGTTTGTTGCTGCTGTTGTATTTGTTGCTGCTGTTGTGTTTGTTGCTACTGTTGTGTTTGTTGCTGATGTTGTATTTGTTGCTGCTGTTGTGTTTGTTGCTACTGTTGTGTTTCTTGCTGTTGTTGTGTTTGTTGCTGCTGTTGTGTTTGTTTCTGCTGTTGTGTTTGTTGCTACTGTTGTGTTTGTTGCTGCTGTTGTGTTTGTTGCTGCTGTTATATCTGTTGCTGCTGTTGTGTTTGTTGCTGCTGTTGTGTTTGTTGCTGCTGTTATATCTGTTGCTGCTGTTGTGTTTGTTGTTGCTGTTGTGTTTGATGCTGCTGTTGTGTTTGTTGCTGCTGTTATATCTGTTGCTGCTGTTATATTTGTTGCTGATGTTGTGTTTGTTGCTGCTGTTATATCTGTTGCTGCTGTTGTGTTTGTTGCTGATGTTATATCTGTTGCTGCTGTTATATCTGTTGCTGCTGTTATATCTGTTGCTGCTGTTATATCTGTTGCTGCTGTTATATCTGTTGCTGCTGTTGTGTTTGTTGCTGCTGTCGTGTTTGTTGCTGCTGTTATATATGTTGCTGCTGTTATATCTGTTCCTGCTGTATCTGTTGCTGTTGTTATATCTGTTGCTGCTGTTATATCTGTTGCTGCTGTTATATCTGTTGCTGCTGTTATATATGTTGCTGCTGTTGTGTTTGTTGCTGCTGTCGTGTTTGTTGCTGCTGTTATATCTGTTGCTGCTGTTATATCTGTTCCTGCTGTATCTGTTGCTGTTGTTATATCTGTTGCTGCTGTTATATCTGTTGCTGCTGTTATATCTGTTGCTGCTGTTATATCTGTTGCTGCTGTTATATCTGTTGCTGCTGTTGTGTTTGTTGCTGCTGTTATATCTGTTGCTGCTGTTATATCTGTTCCTGCTGTATCTGTTGCTGTTGTTATATTTGTTGCTGCTGTTATATCTGTTGCTGCTGTTGTGTTTGTTGCTGCTGTCGTGTTTGTTGCTGCTGTTGTGTTTGTTGGTGTTGTATCTGTTGCTGCTGTTGTTTGTTGCTGTTGTTGTGCTTGTTGCTGCTGTTGTATCTGCTTCTGCTGTTGTGTTTGTTGCTGCTGTTATATCTGTTGTTGCTCTTTTACTAGTGGTCCAGTACTAGTGGTGCTGTGCTGTGCTAGTGGTGCTGTACTAGTGGTGCTGTGCTAGTGCTGCTGAACTAGTGGTGCTGTTTTAGTGGTGTTGTGGTAGTGGTGCTGTGCTAGTGGTGTTATGTTAGTGGTGATGTGCTAGTGACGATGTGCTCGTGGTGTAGTATTGTTGGTGTTGTGCTAGTGGTGCTGTGCTAGCTGTGTTGTACTAAGAGTGCTGTGCTAATGGTTCTGTGCTAGTTTTGCTGAGTTAGTGGTGTTGTACTAGTAGTGCTGTGTTATTGGTGCTGTACCAGTGGTGCTGTGCTAGTGGTGCTGTACTAGTGAAGCTGTACTAGTAGTGCTGTGCTAGTGGTGCTGTACTAATGGTGATGTGTTAGTGGTGCTGTACTAGTAGTGCTGTGCTAGTGGTGCTGTACTAATGGTGCTGTGTTAGTGGTGCTGTACTAGTAGTGCTGTGTTATTGGTGCTGTACCAGTGGTGCTGTGCTAGTGGTGCTGTACTAGTGGAGCTGTGATAGTGGTGCTGTACTAGTAGTGCTGTGCTCGTGGTGATGAACTAATGGTGCTGTGATAGTGGTGCTGTACTAGTAGTGCTGTGCTCGTGGTGATGAACTAATGGTGCTGTGATAGTGGTGCTGTACTAGTAGTGCTGTGCTAGTGGTGTTATACTATTGGTGCTATGTTAGTTGTGATATGCTAGTGGTGATGTCCTAGTGGTGCTATGTTAGTGGTGATGAGCTAGTGGTGATGTGCTAGTGGTGCTATGTTAGTGGTGATGTGCTAGTGGTGCTATGTTAGTGGTGATGTGCTAGTGGTGTTATGCTATTGGTGTTGTGTTATTGGTGCTGTACTATTGGTGTTGTGCTAGTGGTGCTATGTTAGTGGTGATGTGCTAGTGGTGAAGTGCTAGTGGTGTAGTATCATTGGTGCTGTGTTAGTTGTGTTGCACTACGTGTGCTGTGCTAATGGTGCTGTGCTAGTTTTGCTGAGCTAGTGGTGTTGTACTAGTGGTGCTGTTTTATTGGTGCTGTACCAGTGGGGCTGTGCTAGTGGTGCTGCACTAGTGGAGCTGTACTAGCAGTGCTGTGCTTGCAGTGCTCTACCAGTGGTTCTGTGCTAGTGGTGCTGTGCTAGTGGTGCTGTGCTAGTGGTGTTGTGCTAATGGTGCTGTACTAGTGGTGCTGTGCTAGTGGTGCAGTGCTAGTGGTGTTTGTACTAGTGGTGTTTGTACTAGTGGTGCTGTACTAGTGGTGCTGTGCTAGTGGTGTTTTACTAGTGGTTCTGTGCTAGTGCTGTTGTGTTAGTGGTGCTGTGCTAGTGGTGCTGTGCTAGTGGTGTTGTACTAGTGATGCTGTGCTAGTAGTGTTGTACTAGTGGTGATGTGCTAGTGGTGCTATGGTAGTGATTCTGTACTAGTGCTGTTGTGTTAATGGAGCTGTGCTAGTGCTGCTGTGCTAGTGATGTTTGTATTAGTGGTGCTATTCTGCTGATGCTCTACTAGTGGTGCTGTGCTAGTGGTGCTGTGCTAGTGCTGTGTTAGTGGTGCTGTGCTAGTGATGCTGTGCTAGTGGTGTTGTACTAGCGGTGCTGTGCTAGTGGTGGTGAGCTAGTGGTTGTGGCAGTGGTGCTGTACTAGTGGTGCTGTGCTAGTGCTGTTGTACTAGTGGTGCTATGCTAGTGATTCTGTGCTAGAGGTGCTTTACTAGTGCTGTTGAGTTAGTGGTCCTGTGCTAGTGGTGCTGTGCCAGTGGTGCTGTGCTAGCAGTGCTGTGCTAGTGCTACTATGCTAGTGCTGCTGTGCTAGTGCTGCTATGCTAGTGCTGCTGTGCTAGTGCTGCTGTGCTAGTGCTGCTGTGCTAGTGCTGCTGTGCTAGTGCTGCTGTGCTAGTGCTGCTGTGCTAGTGCTGCTGTGCTAGTGCTGCTGTGCTAGTGCTGCTGTGCTAGTGCTGCTGTGCTAGTGCTGCTGTGCTAGTGCTGCTGTGCTAGTGCTGCTGGACAAGTGGATACATTATTCCTGGTTGGGCCGTGTCTGTCTACCTTATTCACCCCTCACTGTGTGTTCCTTGTGCACCCCCTCCCTTCTCTGGTGTACCCCCCTTCTCCCTGCTCTAGTGCACTCCTCTTCCAATGCCCTAGTCCACCCCCTTCCCTTGCCCTCGTGCACCCCCTTCCCTCCTCTAGCGCACCTTTTCCCCTGAAGCGCCTGTCCCCCGTGACAGTGTAATGCTGTCAGACAGTGAGAGGGAGGGGGTGGTTGGGGAGGGAGGTAGGGGGTGGTTGGGGAGGGAGGGAGGGGGTTGAAGAAGCGACTGGAATTAGAGAAACAGGGAAGGGTAATAAAAGAGTGGGGAAGATTGGGAAGAAGAGAAAGTTAAGGTAGGGACGGGTGGTGATAGTAGAGGAAGGGGTGCTGGGAGGAATTGGTGATGGGAGGAGAGGAAGGTATGATGGGAGGAGAGGAAGGAGTCATGAGAACAGAGGAAGTGGTGATGGGGAGCAGAGGAAGGGGTGATGGGAGGAGAGGAAGGGGTGATGGAAGAAGAGAAAGGGTATGGGAGAAGAGGAAGGGATGGTGGGAACAGAGGAAAAAGTGATGACAGGAAAGGAAGGGTTGATGGAAGCAGAGGAAGGGGTAGTGGGAAAAAAGGAAGGGGTGATGGGAGCAGAGGAAAGGGTGCTGGGAGAGGAAGGGGCGCTGAGGTCGGTATATAACACTAAAATAATTTTTTTCTTGTCCTAGAAATTCTACCCAAACAGATTCTGTCACTAATCCATGGATTTTTATATATGATTTTATACAACAATTTATGTTATATCGGATATATAACGCCCCCCACTCCTTCTGTTTTTATCAACAAGGAACAGCTTAAACCCTTGAATGCAGCACTCGGTAATAATGTCCCGACTCTTCAAATTAAACCATGTTTCAGTTATTGCAATAACATCAATATTTTCCCCTTACGAGCTACCAAACGCAATTCATTAATTTTTTCCCCGGCACTTTGACTGTTAGTATAAAATATGTTAAGATGTTTTTCCTTCTGCATCTTTTTTCTACTCAGCTTTGTCTTTCCACAGCTTCTGTTATCATCTTTAACTAGAGTTACTTGATAACTGTTATTCCTAAATTTCATGATATTTAAGCCCAAACCAATTCTACAATCCATTTTTTGCTCTTTCAAACCCCATATCTCTAATTATTATTAGATTAAATCCCTAACAATACCCTCCACAGATCTAGCCAGAGCGCCCACACCTGTCCTAGATAAGTGAACCCCCATCCCTGGCATACATATCATTTCTGCCCTACAAGAGGTCCCAGTAGTCGATGAGCGGTTTTGTAATATCATTACAGTGTTGGTCCAGTCAACAATTATTACCAATTGCTCGGGATAGCCATTCATATCCAACACTCCTAGAAAAAATGCCACATATTACCAGGCACCCTCCCTTCTTCCTAATTATGTTTATGTTGTCCTATGCCTGCTAACTAAATCATTACTTCTACTGTTGCCAACATCATTGCCTCCAGCACTGAGGCAGATAATGGGATTGATCCCATGACCATTCATCACGTCAAGATAGCTAACAATATTCTCCATCCCAGCCCCGGGAAAGTAAATTCCCTCTCTCCTGCTCTTACCCTTCAAGCAAAAAGCCCTATCCGTGAACCTAAGCTGACTGTCCAGGGTGTAGTTCGTCGTGTCCTTCACTGTACTAGACTCATATTCATTAGGCAACACAGAGAACGAGTTGGAGGTTGCCAAAGCAGTCTCCTGAATCTTCAAGTTTCTGCCCAGCCATTGTCCAGCTCCCTTTGTTAACCTGAGGGTTCTCAATACAAGGATTATTACGAATCCTCTTGTTTTCCTCAGTCAGTTGCCGTATCTCTCGCCTCCTCCAGCTCCTCCTTAACTTGCTGATAGAGTTGCTCATTGAACAACTCTACCAGCATCGTTGGTTCAGATTCACAGAGGGCTCACAAAGTACGTGCTCACACGAAACAGAGCACCTCACCACATGTCCTCACAACTCTGAGTTGGCTACACATATAATGAAGACTTAATAACCTGTCATCAAATCCTCTCCAATAAGCAGACATAACATAGAGACAGTATAAAAATTTTGATTCTTTTTGCATATAATTTCCGAATATTAAAGCATCAGGTATATATTGTATGGTGTTGTATCATTATATTTATGATGATTATTATTATTATTGTCTTGACTTAAGAAATCGTAATGACACGATTGCAAATAAACCTTACCCCCGGCCGGGATTGAACCCGCGGTCATAGAGTCTCAAAACTCCAGCCCGTCGCGCTAACCACTAGACCAGCTAGCCACAATAAGATTCATCCAACTAGGTATATTTCTACACCATAGGAAGGTTAGCACAGGCACCTCTGTGACCACAAATGCAAGTTTTTACAGACGAATCTCCAGCTAGCGTGGCCGTGACGAACTCTAGCTCAAGTCCCTTCACTGCCGTCAACATGACTTAAGAAATCGTAATGACACGATTGCAAATAAATCCCGGCCGGGGGTATGGTTTATTTGCAATCGTGTCATTACGATTTCTTAAGTCATGTTGACGGCAGTGAAGGGACTTGAGCTAGAGTTCGTCACGGCCACGCTAGCTGGAGATTCGTCTGTAAAAACTTGCATTTGTGGTCACAGAGGTGCCTGTGCTAACCTTCCTATGGTGTAGAAATATACCTAGTTGGATGAATATTATTGTGGCTAGCTGGTCTAGTGGTTAGCGCGACGGGCTGGAGTTTTGAGACTCTATGACCGCGGGTTCAATCCCGGCCGGGGGTATGGTTTATTTGCAATCGTGTCATTACGATTTCTTAAGTCATGTTGACGGCAGTGAAGGGACTTGAGCTAGAGTTCGTCACGGCCACGCTAGCTGGAGATTCGTCTGTAAAAACTTGCATTTGTGGTCACAGAGGTGCCTGTGCTAACCTTCCTATGGTGTAGAAATATACCTAGTTGGATGAATCTTATTGTGGCTAGCTGGTCTAGTGGTTAGCGCGACGGGCTGGAGTTTTGAGACTATGACCGCGGGTTCAATCCCGGCCGGGGGTAAGGTTTATTATTGTCTTGTTTCTCTTACTGTTGTATCTAGCGTAAATACGTTATTTAGGGTATCGCAACTGTGTGCGTCATTTGAAACTTATTTCTGCATTATTATATAAGTTCATGTCACGGATACCAAGTGTTGCAATGTTCTTTGCATGACTTCAAGAAGTTCTACTCTGGGTGGATCATCACTGTTAAAGCTTTACTCAGAGTGGAACATTACTTGATAAAGCTCTGTTCGAAGTGGAACATAAATTCCCACATTATCCCCTACCTCCCATATAATATGTACCTTCCATATCATTCTCTCCCTCCCACGTAGAGAGGCAGAGTCCAGAGAAGCAATAGGGAGGCATAGGAAGAAAGTGAGGAGGGAGGGAAATAGAGAGAGGGGGGGGGGGTAAAGAGGAAGAAATCGAGGGGCAGGGGGGGATGGAAATGGAAAGTGGGGGAATAGAGAGGGGGGAATGGGGAGGGAGGGAAGGAACTTGGAAATCTGACCATCAAATTATCTTTTATGGTCACTCACAGAGCGTTACATCAAGTGAGGCAGCTTGATGCCAACACCTTGGGAGAAGAAAGCTGGGAGGGGGAGAAGTACGAGAGGAGAGGCAAGGAGGCAGAACGAGGGAAGGAAAGGGGTGTGAGGGTGAAGGGATGGCGTGAGAAGAGGGGAACAAGGCCTAGGGTGGAAGGGAAAAGATGATGGGGATAATATAAAGGAAAGTGGGAGAAGAGGGGGAAAAGTAAGGAACAAGAGAGGAAATGGAAGTGGGAGGGGAGAAGGAGGTGGAAGAAGAGAGAGAGAGAGAGAGAGATGAGGGAGATGAGGGAAGAGGGATGGAGATGAAGGAAGAGAGAGGTAGGAGATGAGAGAGGGAGGTCAGAGATGAGGGGAGAGAGAGAGAGAGGAGGGAGATGAGGGAAGAGGGATGGAGATGAAGGAAGAGAGAGGTAGGAGATGAGAGAGGGAGGTCAGAGATGAGGGGAGAGAGAGAGAGAGGCGGATCAAAAAATGTCTTAAAAGAAATTGCTGCCATCATTATTTGGAAGAGGTAAAGGAAAAATGGTGAGAAAAGAGAATGAGAGGAGTAAGGGAAAGGGGAAGGTGGAGAGGGAGGGGATAGAGAAAGAGGGAAGGGAGGAGAGAGAGAGAGAGAGAGAGAGAGAGAAACAAGTTTGATAAACAAAATTGAGCTGCCGACCAGCGTCACTGTCAGCCAGCGTCACTGTCAGCCAGCATCACTGTCAGCCAGCATCACTGTTAACCAGCATCACTGTCAGCCAGCATCACTGTTAACCAGCATCACTGTCAGCCGGCATCACTGTCAGCCAGCATCACTGTTAGCCAGCATAACTGTCAGCCAGCATCACTGTCAGCCAGCGTCACTGTCAGCCAGCATCACTGTCAGCCAGCATCACTGTTAACCAGCATCACTGTCAGCCGGCATCACTGTCAGCCAGCATCACTGTCAGCCAGCATCACTGTCAGCCAGCATAACTGTCAGCCAGCATCACTGTCAGCCAGCATAACTGTCAGCCAGCATCACTGTCAGCCAGCGTCACTGTCAGCCAGCATCACTGTGTGATGAATGGTTTGAAAAACCGACAAGTTGAAGATTGAGACACTTATGCAGCATATGGGAATCTTTATTCATGAAACGTTTCGCCACACAGTGGCTTCATCAGTCCAATACAAAGCAGAAAGGTTTAAGAAGAGGAGGAGTTTGAGGTAATCAGTCCCTCAGCCTGGAGTCGATGTGTTCAGTCCATCAATCTTGTAGAATGTACAGCATAGGGCTGTAGACGTGGCTTATATACTGTAGTGAGGTGAGGCGAAACAGGAGGAGGCGGGGTCATAGTGGTACCATCCACTAGTCGAAGTAGGTCTTCGTCCAAGTGTTTCAATCTTCAGCTTGTCGGTTTTTCAAACCATTCATCACAACTGTCACACACTGCAGCATCATGGGATCTTGTTACAAAGAATTCTTCAACACTTGTCCAACCCTTGGACGAAGACCTACTTCGACTAGTGGATGGTACCACTATGACCCCGCCTCCTCCTGCTTCGCCTCACCTGACTACAGTATATAAGCTACGTCTACGGCCCTATGCTGTACATTCTACAAGAATGATGGACTGAACACATCGACTCCAGGCTGAGGGACTGATTACCTCAAACTCCTCCTCTTCTTAAACCTTTCTGCCTTGTTTTGGACTGATGAAGCCACTGTGTGGCGAAACGTTCCCTGAATAAAGATTCCCATATGCTGCATAAGTGTCTCAATCTTCAGCATCACTGTGTCAGCCAGCATCATTGTATCAGCCAGCATCACTGTATCAGCCAGCATCACTGTATCAGCCAGCATCACTGTATCAGCCAGCATCACTGTGTCAGCCAGCATCATTGTATCAGCCAGCATCACTGTATCAGCCAGCATCACTGTATCAGCCAGCATCACTGTGTCAGCCAGCATCATTGTATCAGCCAGCATCACTGTATCAGCCAGCATCACTGTATCAGCCAGCATCACTGTGTCAGCCAGCATCACTGTATCAGCCAGCATCACTGTATCAGCCAGCATCACTGTGTCAGCCAGCATCACTGTATCAGCCAGCATCACTGTATCAGCCAGCATCACTGTATCAGCCAGCATCACTGTATCAGCCAGCATCACTGTATCAGCCAGCATCACTGTGTCAGCCAGCATCACTGTGTCAGCCAGCATCATTGTATCAGCCAGCATCACTGTATCAGCCAGCATCACTGTATCAGCCAGCATCACTGTGTCAGCCAGCATCACTGTATCAGCCAGCATCACTGTATCAGCCAGCATCACTGTGTCAGCCAGCATCACTGTATCAGCCAGCATCACTGTATCAGCCAGCATCACTGTATCAGCCAGAATCACTGTATCAGCCAGCATCACTGTGTCAACCAGCATCACTGTGTCAGCCAGCATCACTGTATCAGCCAGCATCACTGTATCAGGCAGCATCACTGTGTCAGCCAGCATCACTGTATCAGCCAGCATCACTGTATCAGCCAGCATCACTGTGTCAGCCAGCATCACTGTGTCAGCCAGCATCACTGTGTCAGCCAGCATCATTGTATCAGCCAGCATCACTGTGTCAGCCAGCATCACTGTGTCAGCCAGCATCACTGTATCAGCCAGCATCACTGTATCAGGCAGCATCACTGTGTCAGCCAGCATCACTGTATCAGCCAGCATCACTGTATCAGCCAGCATCACTGTGTCAGCCAGCATCACTGTGTCAGCCAGCATCACTGTGTCAGCCAGCATCATTGTATCAGCCAGCATCACTGTGTCAGCCAGTATCACTGTGTCAGCCAGCATCACTGTATCAGCCAGCATCACTGTGTCAGCCAGCATCACTGTGTCAGCCAGCATCACTGTGTCAGCCAGCATCATTGTATCAGCCAGCATCACTGTGTCAGCCAGCATCACTGTGTCAGCCAGCATCACTGTATCAGCCAGCATCACTGTATCAGCCAGCATCACTGTATCAGCCAGCATCACTGTGTCAGCCAGCATCACTGTGTCAGCCAGCATCACTGTGTCAGCCAGCATCAGCCAGCATATTCTTCACCATGGTCCACTGCCTCAAATACTCTATTGAAGAAAGTCAGCAAATGTGCGAGTCAGTGTAGAGACTCGTTAATCAAATTATGCTCATTAAGGTAACTTATTATTATATTATCTATAATTGATTCGAACAATTTGCAGGGGGTTTACTGTGCGGTAATTTGATAAGAGTTGTTTTATCTCGTGATTTATTCACATCTCCGGCACAACACCAGATCTGTTAAACCCGCTTGTTAGTAGCTAAGTTTCCACTTACAACCTTTAAAGTATCCTTCAATACAGTTCGTCGGGCCCGGGAACTTACTTTGTTTAATCTGTCTGCTTGTTTGATAACCATGTCCCTCGTGATAGCAATGTTACTTGATTTGTTTTCTACAGGACCGAAATAATTATTGATTTGCTTGGATATCATGTATGTCTTCTCGTGTTATTCCCCTCAAGGAAGGTTCCTTGATGTTGATGAGGGGCTCTTGATTTAGGGAATTGGATCTGTGCTCCAGTTCCCCGAATTAAGCCTGAATGCCTTCCACATCCCCCCCCCAGGCGCTGTATAATCCTCCGGGTTTAGCGCTTCCCCCTTGATTATAATAATAATAAATTCTCGTGTTATTTCTGTTAAGAAATAACATTTAAACAGAGAACACATTTCTCGTTTATTGTTAGTAAATTGTCCGGACTTAGTTTGTAGTGGTTCGGTTTTTCCTTTTGTATTTATTTATTTATTTTTGATTCACTAAGTTTCTTTAATTCCATAGTCACGTTTAGCCTTTCTAATCTCATTATTTAATTGTCATTTACTGTAAACAAATCGGCTAATAAATTCCTCTTCTTTCCTAGTAGAATGTTTCCGTCTCCTAGTAGAATGTTTCCGTCTCCTAGTAGAATGTTTCCGTCTCCTAGTAGAATGTTTCTGTCTCCTAGTAGAATGTTTCCGTCTCCTAGTAGAATGTTTCCGTCTCCTAGTAGAATGTTTCTGTCTCCTAGTAGAATGTTTCTGTCTCCTAGTAGAATGTTTCCGTCTCCTAGTAGAATGTTTCCGTCTCCTAGTAGAATGTTTCCGTCTCCTAGTAGAATGTTTCCGTCTCCTAGTAGAATGTTTCCGTCTCCTAGTAGAATGTTTCTGTCTCCTAGTAGAATGTTTCTGTCTCCTAGTAGAATGTTTCTGTCTCCTAGTAGAATGTTTCTGTCTCCTAGTAGAATGTTTCTGTCTCCTAGTAGAATGTTTCTGTCTCCTAGTAGAATGTTTCTGTCTCCTAGTAGAATGTTTCTGTCTCCTAGTAGAATGTTTCTGTCTCCTAGTAGAATGTTTCCGTCTCCTAGTAGAATGTTTCCGTCTCCTAGTAGAATGTTTCTGTCTCCTAGTAGAATGTTTATGTCTCCTAGTAGAATGTTTCCGTCTCCTAGTAGAATGTTTCCATCTCCTAGTAGAATGTTTCCGTCTCCTAGTAGAATGTTTTCGTCTCCTAGTAGAATGTTTCTGTCTCCTAGTAGAATGTTTCCGTCTCCTAGTAGAATGTTTCCGTCTCCTAGTAGAATGTTTCTGTCTCCTAGTAGAATGTTTCTGTCTCCTAGTAGAATGTTTCTGTCTCCTAGTAGAATGTTTCCGTCTCCTAGTAGAATGTTTCCGTCTCCTAGTAGAATGTTTCCGTCTCCTAGTAGAATGTTTCTGTCTCCTAGTAGAATGTTTCCGTCTCCTAGTAGAATGTTTCTGTCTCCTAGTAGAATGTTTCCGTCTCCTAGTAGAATGTTTCTCTCTCCTAGTAGAATGTTTCTGTCTCCTAGTAGAATGTTTCAGTCTCCTAGTAGAATGTTTCCGTCTCCTAGTAGAATGTTTCCGTCTCCTAGTAGAATGTTTCCGTCTCCTAGTAGAATGTTTCTGTCTCCTAGTAGAATGTTTCCGTCTCCTAGTAGAATGTTTCCGTCTCCTAGTAGAATGTTTCTCTCTCCTAGTAGAATGTTTCTGTCTCCTAGTAGAATGTTTCTGTCTCCTAGTAGAATGTTTCTGTCTCCTAGTAGAATGTTTCAGTCTCCTAGTAGAATGTTTCCGTCTCCTAGTAGAATGTTTCCGTCTCCTAGTAGAATGTTTCCGTCTCCTAGTAGAATGTTTCTCTCTCCTAGTAGAATGTTTCCGTCTCCTAGTAGAATGTTTCTATCTCCTAGTAGAATGTTTCCGTCTCCTAGTAGAATGTTTCCGTCTCCTAGTAGAATGTTTCTCTCTCCTAGTAGAATGTTTCTGTCTCCTAGTAGAATGTTTCTGTCTCCTAGTAGAATGTTTCTGTCTCCTAGTAGAATGTTTCTGTCTCCTAGTAGAATGTTTCCGTCTCCTAGTAGAATGTTTCCGTCTCCTAGTAGAATGTTTCTGTCTCCTAGTAGAATGTTTCCGTCTCCTAGTAGAATGTTTCCGTCTCCTAGTAGAATGTTTCCGTCTCCTAGTAGAATGTTTCCGTCTCCTAGTAGAATGTTTCTGTCTCCTAGTAGAATGTTTCTGTCTCCTAGTAGAATGTTTCTGTCTCCTAGTAGAATGTTTCTGTCTCCTAGTAGAATGTTTCCGTCTCCTAGTAGAATGTTTCCGTCTCCTAGTAGAATGTTTCTGTCTCCTAGTAGAATGTTTCCGTCTCCTAGTAGAATGTTTCCGTCTCCTAGTAGAATGTTTCCGTCTCCTAGTAGAATGTTTCTGTCTCCTAGTAGAATGTTTCTGTCTCCTAGTAGAATGTTTCTGTCTCCTAGTAGAATGTTTCTGTCTCCTAGTAGAAAGTTTCCGTCTCCTAGTAGAATGTTTCCGTCTCCTAGTAGAATGTTTCTGTCTCCTAGTAGAATGTTTCTGTCTCCTAGTAGAATGTTTCTGTCTCCTAGTAGAATGTTTCTGTCTCCTAGTAGAATGTTTCTGTCTCCTAGTAGAATGTTTCCGTCTCCTAGTAGAATGTTTCCGTCTCCTAGTAGAATGTTTCTGTCTCCTAGTAGAATGTTTCCGTCTCCTAGTAGAATGTTTCCGTCTCCTAGTAGAATGTTTCCGTCTCCTAGTAGAATGTTTCCGTCTCCTAGTAGAATGTTTCTGTCTCCTAGTAGAATGTTTCCGTCTCCTAGTAGAATGTTTCCGTCTCCTAGTAGAATGTTTCCGTCTCCTAGTAGAATGTTTCCGTCTCCTAGTAGAATGTTTCCGTCTCCTAGTAGAATGTTTCCGTCTCCTAGTAGAATGTTTCCGTCTCCTAGTAGAATGTTTCCGTCTCCTAGTAGAATGTTTCCGTCTCCTAGTAGAATGTTTCTGTCTCCTAGTAGAATGTTTCCGTCTCCTAGTAGAATGTTTCCGTCTCCTAGTAGAATGTTTCTGTCTCCTAGTAGAATGTTTCTGTCTCCTAGTAGAATGTTTCCGTCTCCTAGTAGAATATTTCTGTCTCCTAGTCCTCAATTTGTGATCATTTTTATTTGACCTAATTTTTCTCTGGGGAATGTACATGCTCTGAGCACATTATACACTACTAGGGAAAAAAGTCACAGTAGATAACCTCAGTCGAGACTGAACACGTGTTCCCTAAGTCCAATATAATCGGCAGAATGAAAATCGGGGACATATACTGTATTATCCTTATTTATTGTAGTTCCGGGTAATAGTAAAGGTAACAGTTTTGTGATGACTTGCACCAAGATCTTCAGTCACCTCTCGATTATTTACGAGAGTTTCTCTATTTGACAAAACCAGGTCGAACAATTACCTCTGTTATGCTATGTTAAGAAACTTCTTCAATAAACAGTCCCGAACTACTTCCAGGAAGTTACTGGACTCCAGATTACCAACCAAAGAAATCCAGTCAATTTGATTAAAGTTAAAATCTATTTATATATATATATATATATATATATATATATATATATATATATATATATATATATATATATATATATATATATATATATATATATATATATAATATATATATATATATATCAACCTCGAGAACTGGACTGACCCTCATCCTCAGTGAAGAGAACATGCGTACTTCAGGAAAAACAGGGCCGTCTTGTTTAAAAAAAAAATTAACACTCCTGCCCTTTAGCAACACTACAGACAATAGGAGACTTCGGTTCCACTCTCAGTGGCTACCTTCAACGCATAGTTCATAATGAAGTAACGTGTGTAAGTCACACACGACTGGATAACCCTGACCTCTCGCCGATGAAGGTAATATCCGGAAAGTGTGACTCTGCAGTGACCGTGAAGAATCATGTGATGTATCTTGAAAGGTAGGCAGCCATGAAACTCACAGCAAAACGGATTCAAATTGTACTTGATCGATCACGCAGTTCGCTCATGCTTGAAGATGCACTCTGGAATAACTACCTATTATTCATCCCATCACAGACTACTGGGAATACTAGTGGGTAGTACAAAGCCATATTTTCCAAAACCTTGAATAGGACTTAGTTGCAACTCATTTCACCTACTGCACCACAAGACGGGCAGCTTAGAAAAAACCTGCCCATCTTGTTTAGGAAAAAAGTTCCCACAAATTTTACGAACAGCTGGCTCTTATGTCATTCTGTTACTTATAATGCTAAATAAAGACTAACAGCATTATTTTTACTATAGTAAAGATTCTGAAACGAGTTATCAGCCTTTAGCTTTAAAATAAGTGTAGAAGCTCTGAGCCCAAAAAGTTGTAGAACTATTGAGAAAGTAAGAGGGAAAGAGAGAGAGAGAGAGAGAGAGAGAGAGAGAGAGAGAGAGAGAGAGAGAGAGAGAGAGAGAGAGAGAGAGAGAGAGAGAGAGAGAGAGAGAGAGAGAGAGAGAGGGAGAGAGAGAGAGAGAGAGAGAGAGAGAATGAGTAGTCAACCATGTCTCATCCAGGGGCCATTATGACGTCATTAATGGCTGAGGAGGGTAATCTAAAGGCCAGAACTCAGGTTAATAGCTATCTTTTTTCCGCCTCTCTCTTCTTCTCCTCTCCTTTCATCTCTTCTTCTTTCCCCTCTCCTTTATCACCTCTTTTCCACTCTCGTCTCCTCTGTCCCCGGGTCCAGACGAGAGAAAAGTAGCCGTGCACGGTTCACTATGCTGTCCAGTAGTCGTAAACGAGACCGGAAGGGAGAGAAAAGGGTAGGCAATCCAAGAAAGTGGAGCATACTCAAGGTGAGAGCTCACTTGTGCCTCGTATAGCGTTTTGTAGCCTCTACTCTCGAGCAGGTACGAGATGCATCTTTAAGTGCTCTTACCGTCTTGGCTGCCTTGCTTGCAAGATTTACTACGTGATTCTCCACAGTCGTTTCCAAAAGCCATATTTCACTCGTGGGATATTCGCTTCATCCAAGAGTTCATACACGCACTATTTCATTCATTCTTACAGCTGTTCCGCTACAATATCATACTGCCTAGAGACCATCATCATTTGTGTTTTCTCGGAAGCAAATGTAACCTGCCATCGTTTTTCCCAGGTTGATATACAGCAAGTGTAAGCTGGTGATTGATGTGTCTGAGGGTAGATGGTACCCCCATTCTCTCGTCTATTCCCTTTCTTTTCTCCTATCTATCTCCCTTGTCTACTCTCCCATCGTTTTCTCCTCCTCTCACCTTTCTCCACCTCCACTGCCGATTTTGCACGTTCTTTCTTAATGGTCCACATTATATTTAATAATGTACACGTCTGTTGAGGTGCTACATAGTACACGTACATATGACTTAGCGTAGATCTCCGTGTACGTGGGTTGAGTATATTACGCCTACCTTGCTTCTCTTATTGAGGGAAAGCAGAATTTGTGGAAATCAACGTTCAACGTACGCACTGCTCTACGCACATGAGTTGAGAGTGCGGCCGTGTGTGTGTTTGCATAGCAAATGTACCAAAGTTTCATGTCTAGTTGGTAGCGCACTTAGTTCACATATTGAGGGTCCGTGGTTCGATTTCCTACACGGATGGAAATGTTGGGCGTGTTTCCTTACACCTGCTGTCCCTGTTTACCCAGCAGTAAGTAGGTACCTGGGTGTTAGTCGATTGTTAAGGATGTCATCCTGGGAGTTTGGTTGAGATGAGTTTGTAAATGAGCCGAGGTAGAATAACAGCTCTTAGCTTGTAAATGAGCTAAGGGAGGGCAACAGCTCTTAGCTTCTTAATTCAACTGAGTATTATATGCACTCTTTTACTCAAAGCTTATTCTCAACAGTTGGCATAGCTATGGCGAATACTGCTAGGCACTGTGTCTCCCACGCCACCACTGGAAGAAGGATCGAGCCTCCACTACTCCTTGAATGACCCCCATGGGTTTAGTGCTTCACCTTTAGCGTTCTTTCACCCTTTCACTCCCTTTCTCCCACTCGGTCTTCCTCCCCCTATCTTACACTCCTCTCTACCTCCCTATTCCTCAGGCTAACACCTCCCTCCCTCCCATACTCTCGTTCTTCTCCCTCCCTCCCTCTCTCTCTCTCTCTCTCTCTCTCCCTCTCCCTCTCCCACTTCGACACCACTAGAGGACAAGGTTGACACATCAATTCTCCAGGTCTGAGATCAGGAGAAAATCATGCACGACGTTGCAGTTTTCACCATGCACCCTCACCAGAACGCCCTGTAAACTACACTCCCTGTAAACCACAGTCCCTGTAAACCGCACTCCCTGTAAAACGGACTTACTCTAAACTAAACTTTACATGAAGTGGACTACGTGCAAATCAAAGCGGTTGTAAACCAAACTTCACGTTATGCACACTACATGTAAACTGAACTGCCTCCTAACCAAGCTACTGTAAACTAAACTTGCTCTAACCTTAACTACTTGTAAACTTTGTCTAGTATCCAAGTTACTGGTAAACAGTGAACCCGAAATCTAATCGGCAGGTAAATCTTATTGACTGTAAACCGAACTACGAGTAAACCTTACTGTCTGTAAAATGAACATGTAAACTAAACTACACGTAAATCTTATTGCCTGTAAACTGAATCAGTACAAATACTGATGTACAAATATTGATGTACAAATATTGATGTACAAATATTGGTGTACAAATATTGACGTACAAGTACCGATGTGCTATATTGTTACTTGAGTGTTTATCCTTAAGAGCCTTTGCTGAATGCTTTATTAATATTGTAGAATTTCTGCTGTGTCAACATAGGATTTCTGCTGTGTCAACTTAGGATTTCTGCTGTGTCAACATAGGAATTCTGCTGTGTCAACTTAGGATTTCTGCTGTGTCAACATAGGAATTCTGCTGTGTCAACTTAGGATTTCTGCTGTGTCAACATAGGAATTCTGCTGTGTCAACTTAGGATTTCTGCTGTGTCAACATAGGATTTCTGCTGTGTCAACATAGGATTTCTGCTGTGTCAACATAGGATTTCTGCTGTGTCAACATAGGATTTCTGCTGTGTCAACATAGGATTTCTGCTGTGTCAACTTAGGATTTCTGCTGTGTCAGCATAGGATTTATGCTGTGTCAACTTAGGATGTCTGCTCTATCAACATAGGAGTTATGCTTTGTCAACTTAGGATTTATGCTGTGTCAACATATGATTTATGCTGTGTCAACATAGGATCTATGCTATGTCAGCATAGGATTTCTGCTGTGTCAACATAGGATTTATGCTGTGTCAACATAGGATTTCCGCTGTGTCATCATAGGATTTATGCTGTGTCAACATAGGATTTATGCTGTGTCAACATAGGATTTATGCTGTGTCAACATAGAATTTATGCTATGTCAACATAGGATTTCCGCTGTGTCATCATAGGATTTATGCTGTCAACACAGGATTTATGCTGTGTCAACTTAGGATTTATACTGTGTCAACATAGGATTTATGCTGTGTCAACGTAGGATTTATGCTGTGTTAACACAGGATTTATGCTGTGTCAACTGAGGATTTCTGCTGTGTCAACATAGGATTTCTGCTGTGTCAACATAGGATTTCTGCTGTGTCATCATAGGATTTATGCTGTCAACACAGGATTTATGCTGTGTCAACTTAGGATTTATACTGTGTCAACATAGGATTTATGCTGTGTCAACGTAGGATTTATGCTGTGTTAACACAGGATTTATGCTGTGTCAACATAGGATTTATGCTATGTCAACATAGGATTTATGCTGTGTCAACATAGGATTTATGTTGTGTCAACACAGGATTTATGCTGTGTCAACATAGGATTTCTGCTGTGTCAACTTAGGATTTTTGCTGTGTCAACATAAGATTTATGTTGTCAACATAGGATTTATGCTGTGTCAACATAGGATTTATGCTGTGTCAACACAGGATTTATGCTGTGTCAACATAGGATTTATACTGTGTCAACATAGGATTTATGCTATGTCAACATAGGATTTATGCTGTGTCAACATAGGATTTATGTTGTGTCAACACAGGATTTATGCTGTGTCAACATAGGATTTATGCTGTGTCAACATAGGATTT
>NC_091302.1:36859327-36896827 GCF_038502225.1 Cherax quadricarinatus | reverse complement strand
CCCAGGTACCTACTTGTTGCTAGGTGAACAGGTGCAGCAGGTGTCAGGAAACACGTCCAGTATTTCTACCCTTGTCGGGGATTGAATCGCGGACACTCAGTATGTAGGGGCGAGAACGTTGCCAACAAAGACACATTTTGTAAATCCTGATGTTTGCACAGATGTATCACGGCCGTTAGTACCAACAGTATTAACAAAGTGAATCCAATGACAGATGGTGACATGAGGAAATTTAGAGCGCCCAGCATAAAATACTGGCAATAACAATGGTGCGGGGTGCCACACCCTCTCTAATAATGTGTTGGAATTCAGTAACATAAACACACTACTCTCACCTGCTGACATCTTCAGGAGCTGGTGTAGCAGTCACTCTGCAGCCACACACACATGACTGGGAGCTGGAATAGCAGTCCGCAGGCACAAACACATGACTGAGAGATGGTGTAGTAGTCACTCTGC
Source organism: Cherax quadricarinatus (assembly GCF_038502225.1). Classification (NCBI taxonomy): domain Eukaryota; kingdom Metazoa; phylum Arthropoda; class Malacostraca; order Decapoda; family Parastacidae; genus Cherax; species Cherax quadricarinatus. The sequence goes on along the minus strand of NC_091302.1, from coordinate 36,896,368 downwards.
ACCACCACACACATGACTGGAAACTGGTGTAGCAGTCACTCTGCAGCCACACACAAATGACCGGAAGCTGGTGTAGCAGTCACTCTGCAGCCACACACAAATGACCGGGAGCTAGTGTAGCAGTCACTCTGCAGCCACACACAAATAACTGGGAGCTGGTGTAGCAGTCACTCTGCAGCCACACACAAATAACTGGGAGCTGGTGTAGCAGTCACTCTGCAGCCACACACACATGACTGGGAGCTGGTGTAGCAGTCACTCTGCAGCCACACACAAATAACTGGGAGCTGGTGTAGCAGTCACTCTGCAGCCACACACACATGACTGGGAGCTGGTGTAGCAGTCACTCTGCAGCCACACACAAATAACTGGGAGCTGGTGTAGCAGTCACTCTGCAGCCACACACACATGACTGGGAGCTGGTGTAGCAGTCACTCTGCAGCCACACACACATGACTGGGAGCTGGTGTAGCAGTCACTCTGCAGCCACACACACATGACTGGGAGCTGGTGTAGCAGTCACTCTGCAGCCACACACACATGACTGGGAGCTGGTGTAGCAGTCACTCTGCAGCCACACACACATGACTGGGAGCTGGTGTAGCAGTCACTCTGCAGCCACACACACATGACTGGGAGCTGGTGTAGCAGTCACTCTGCAGCCACACACACATGACTGGGAGCTGGTGTAGCAGTCACTCTGCAGCCACACACACATGACTGGGAGCTGGTGTAGCAGTCACTCTGCAGCCACACACACATGACTGGGAGCTGGTGTAGCAGTCACTCTGCAGCCACACACACATGACTGGGAGCTGGTGTAGCAGTCACTCTGCAGCCACACACACATGACTGGGAGCTGGTGTAGCAGTCACTCTGCAGCCACACACACATGACTGGGAGCTGGTGTAGCAGTCACTCTGCAGCCACACACACATGACTGGGAGCTAGTGTAGCAGTCACTCTGCAGCCACACACAAATAACTGGGAGCTGGTGTAGCAGTCACTCTGCAGCCACACACAAATAACTGGGAGCTGGTGTAGCAGTCACTCTGCAGCCACACACATATGACTGCCAAAAATATGCTATGAAAAGGTCACCATTACTGAACCAAGAAAGTCGAGAAGTGACAATTGACTGATCCCGGTGACTGACCAACCACATGTATTGATCAGGAAGGTTGACCCCATTCCCAGGGAGAGAATCGTTATGATACATCACCATCCTCAGGGAGAGTATCACCATGATACATCACCATCACCAGGGAGAGTATCGTCATCATACATCACCATCCCCAGGGAGAGTATCACCATGACTCATCACCATCCCCAGGGAGAGTATCGTCATGATACATCACCATCCCTAGGGACAGTATCTTCATGATACATCACCATCCCTAGGGAGAGTATTATCATGATACATAACCATCCCCAGGGAGAATTGTATCATGATACATCACCATCCCCAGGGAGAATTGTATCATGATACATCACCATCCCCAGGGAGAGTATTATCTTCATGAGGCATCTTCAGTATAACTTCACAATCGTGTCAGAATATGTACTTTGTCCTTTTACAAGCAAAGACTCAATACTAAATTGAGTGAAGGTGTTATCACTCTGGCTGTTGTGGAGTGGTAACAACGTGCAAGCTGCTGGGCTGGAGTGATGACACCGTGCAAGCTGCTGGGCTGGAGTGATAACACCGTGCAAGCTGCTGGGCTGGAGTGATAACAAGGTGCAAGCTGCTGGGCTGGAGTGATAACACCGTGCAAGCTGCTGGGCTGGAGTGATAACAACGTGCAAGCTGCTGGGCTGGAGTGATAACACCGTGCAAGCTGCTGGGCTGGAGTGATAACAAGGTGCAAGCTGCTGGGCTGGAGTGATAACACCGTGCAAGCTGCTGGGCTGGAGTGATAACAACGTGCAAGCTGCTGGGCTGGAGTGATAAAAACGTGCAAGCTGCTGGGCTGGAGTATATAACAAAGCCTTAATAGAACTAATGTCATATACAGAACTTGGCGCAGATGAAGGTACACCGCCTGTCTGTAGGTAAAGGATGTAAACACACATTACACTGCCCATACAGAGCTGATAGGAGGATGAGCACACCTAATTAGTCAGTAATGCACTACGTCCATTTTTAGACGTGAGTGTTTATAAAGAGAGTACATGATATGATGTTACATGTCAGGTACAAGCTATGATGTTACATGTCTGGTACAAGCTATAATGTTACATGTCTGGTACAAGCTATAATGTTACATGTCTGGTACAAGCTATAATGTTACATGTCTGGTACAAGTTATAATGTTACATGTCTGGTACAAGCTATAATGTTATATGTCTGGTACAAGTTATAATGTTACATGTCTGGTACAAGCTATAATGTTATATGTCTGGTACAAGTTATAATGTTACATGTGTAACAGAACACACAGAGAATATTGACCTCCCAACAACATGGTATCACCTTCACAGTTGTAATCCTGATAACCATACAATAAGAAAATCCGTGAGTTTTCGTGTTTTTTTGTTTTGGTGGTTTTTTTTTTCTTGGTGTTGTAGTTTACATCTTGTCTCAGTTCTACGGAGAGAGATGAAACTCACACAAGCCCCAGACTAGTTGGACTTTCAATTAACCTCAGCAGAACCTTCAGCCCTGAAGTCTCTGCTAGCCTTACTGCTTTGTGACCATCCCAGAGTTCTCAACGTCAACTTTGAGAGCCAGAAGCTGTTACATCACAAGACTGGCAACCCTTAGAAGTTTATAAGTAGATATTACTAATATCAGTCTTTAAAATGAGATGAGGCACACCACCATCTCTAAGATTTTAAAATATTTATGAAGGAACTCAACTATTCACCGATAACACAAGAGAGAGAGAGAGAGAGAATGTCCATCTATCTGGGTGGGTTACAGGTCAATATTGATACACGGGTAGTTGCATGACCTGCCTTCATAATCTTTAGCTCTGCTAGATACATACTGATCGTGTCTGGGTGCTGGTGTGGGTACCAGCTGACACTACCTGGCTGGGACATCCAGGCAGTCAAATCCCATCTAAGGAATGAGTAGCCTTAATCCCCTGGATCACGAGCCGTTCACCGGCGTCAATGACCCTCCTTCCCCCACCTCCACTACCTCTGTAAGAAGCCTTTCAAAGGTCGACGTGACGGTAATAACAGCTGCGTAACGGGCGTAACGGGCGTGTGTCAGCGTAAATAAGCTTGCAGGAACTTTATCCAAGTGGCCTTTAAACTGATCACAAGCAAGTGAGCAGTTTGATTGATGGTGATGGTTGTTACTTCTTCCCCCTGCCCCCTACCCCTCCTCCATCCCAGTCGTCCCCCCACCCTCTCTTCCCCGGTCATACCCCCACCCACCCCCACACCCACTCCCACCCACTCCCACCCACCCTCACCCACCCCCACACCCACTCCCACCCACTCCCACCCACCCCCACCCACCTCCACCCAACCCCCACCCACCCCCACCCACCCCCACCCACCCCCACCCACCCCCACCCACCCCCACCCACCCCCACCCCCACCCACCCCCACCCACCCCCACCCACCCCCACCCACCCCCCGTAATCCCCCCAGAGAAGACTCTGGTGTCAAGTATTTTGGAATGTGGTCGACGTTAAGTGTAATAATAGTTGTGGACTGTGGAGCACCTGTTGCAGGCTTGATGGAGGCTTCACTTTGTTGCAGGCTTCACCTTAATGGACGTTTCACTTTGTTGCAGGCTTCACCTTAATGGAGGTTTCACTTTGTTGCAGGCTTCACCTTAATGGACGTTTCACTTTGTTGCAGGCTTCACCTTAATGGAGGTTTCACTTTGTTGCAAACTTCACCTTGATGAAGGTTTCACTTTGTTGCAGGCTTCACCTTGATGGAGGTTTCACTTTGTTGCAGGCTTCACTTTGATGGAGGTTTCACTTTGTTGCAGGCTTCACCTTGATGGAGGTTTCACTTTGTTGCAGGCTTCACCTTGATGAAGGTTTCACTTTGTTGCAGGCTTCACCTTGATGCAGGTTTCACTTTGTTGCAAGCTTCACCTTAATGGACGTTTCACTTTGTTGCAGGCTTCACCATGATGGAGGTTTCACTTTGTTGCAAACTTCACCTTGATGGAGGTTTCACTTTGTTGCAGGCTTCACCATGATGGAGGTTTCAGTTTGTTGCAGGCTTCACCTTAATGGACGTTTCACTTTGTTGCAGGCTTCACCATGATGGAGGTTTCAGTTTGTTGCAGGCTTCACCATGATGGAGGTTTCAGTTTGTTGCAAGCTTCACCTTAATGGACGTTTCACTTTGTTGCAGGCTTCACCATGATGGAGGTTTCAGTTTGTTGCAGGCTTCACCTTAATGGACGTTTCACTTTGTTGCAGGCTTCACCATGATGGAGGTTTCACTTTGTTGCTGGCTTCACCTTAATGGACGTTTCACTTTGTTGCAGGATTCACCTTGATGGAGGTTTCACTTTGTTGCAGGCTTCACCTTGATGGAGGTTTCACTTTGTTGCAGGCTTCACCTTGATGGAGGTTTCACTTTGTTGCAGGCTTCACCTTGATGGAGGTTTCACTTTGTTGCAGGCTTCACCTTGATGGAGGTTTCACTTTGTTGCAGGCTTCACCATGATGGAGGTTTCACTTTGTTGCAAACTTCACCTTGATGGAGGTTTCACTTTGTTGCAGGCTTCACCATGATGGAGGTTTCAGTTTGTTGCAGGCTTCACCTTAATGGACGTTTCACTTTGTTGCAGGCTTCACCATGATGGAGGTTTCAGTTTGTTGCAGGCTTCACCATGATGGAGGTTTCAGTTTGTTGCAAGCTTCACCTTAATGAACGTTTCACTTTGTTGCAGGCTTCACCATGATGGAGGTTTCAGTTTGTTGCAGGCTTCACCTTAATGGACGTTTCACTTTGTTGCAGGCTTCACCATGATGGAGGTTTCACTTTGTTGCAGGCTTCACCTTAATGGACGTTTCACTTTGTTGCAGGATTCACCTTGATGGAGGTTTCACTTTGTTGCAGGCTTCACCTTGATGGAGGTTTCACTTTGTTGCAGGCTTCACCTTGATGGAGGTTTCACTTTGTTGCAGGCTTCACCTTGATGGAGGTTTCACTTTGTTGCAGGCTTCACCTTGATGGAGGTTTCACTTTGTTGCAGGCTTCACCTTGATGGAGGTTTCACTTTGTTGCAGGCTTCACTTTGATGGACGTTTCACTTTGTTGCAGGCTTCACTTTGATGGACGTTTCACTTTGTTGCAGGCTTCACCTTAATGGACGTTTCACTTTGTTGCAGGCTTCACCTTAATGGAGGTTTCACTTTGTTGCAGGCTTCACTTTGATGGAGGTTTCACTTTGTTGCAGGCTTCACCTTGATGGAGGTTTCACTTTATTGCAAGCTTCACCATGATGGAGGTTTCACTTTGTTGCAGGCTTCACCATGATGGAGGTTTCACTTTGTTGCAAGCTTCACCTTGATGGAGGTTTCACTTTGTTGCAAGCTTCACCATGATGGAGGTTTCACTTTGTTGCAGGCTTCACCATGATGGAGGTTTCACTGTGTTGCAAGCTTCACCTTGATGGAGGTTTCACTTTGTTGCAGGCTTCACCTTGATGGAGGTTTCACTTTTTTGCAGGCTTCACTTTGATGGAGGTTTCACTTTGTTGCAGACTTCACCTTGATGGAGGTTTCACTTTGTTTCAGGCTTCACCATGAAGGAGGTTTCACTTTGTTGCAGGCTTCACCATGATGTAGGTTTCACTTTGTTGCAAGCTTCACCTTGATGGAGGTTTCACTTTGTTGCAGGCTTCACCATGATGGAGGTTTCACTTTGTTGCAGGCTTCACCATGATGGAGGTTTCACTTTGTTGCAAGCTTCACCATGATGGAGGTTTCACTTTGTTGCAGGCTTCACCATGATGGAGGTTTCACTTTGTTGCAGGCTTCACCATGATGGAGGTTTCACTTTGTTGCAAGCTTCACCATGATGGAGGTTTCACTTTGTTGCAAGCTTCACCATGATGGAGGTTTCACTTTGTTGCAAGCTTCACCATGATGGAGGTTTCACTTTGTTGCAGGCTTCACCATGATGGAGGTTTCACTTTGTTGCAGGCTTCACCATGATGGAGGTTTCACTTTGTTGCAAGCTTCACCATGATGGAGGTTTCACTTTGTTGCAAGCTTCACCATGATGGAGGTTTCACTTTGTTGCAGGCTTCACCATGACGGAGGTTTCACTTTGTTGCAGGCTTCACCATGATGGAGGTTTCACTTTGTTGCAAGCTTCACCATGATGGAGGTTTCACTTTGTTGCAGGCTTCACCATGATGGAGGTTTCACTTTGTTGCAGGCTTCACCTTGATGGAGGTTTCACTTTGTTGCAGGCTTCACCATGATGGAGGTTTCACTTTGTTGCAGGCTTCACCTTGATGGAGGTTTCACTTTGTTGCAGGCTTCACCATGATGGAGGTTTCACTTTGTTGCAGGCTTCACCATGATGGAGGTTTCACTTTGTTGCAGGCTTCACCTTGATGGAAGTTTCACTTTGTTGCAGGCTTCACCTTGATGGAGGCTTCACCTCAAAGTTGTTTAGCCTACCTGTAAAGTATATGCCGAGTTGTTACTGTAAGAATTAAGGGTAAGACAGAGTAGGATCGCAAATAAAAACGGTCTAAATTTCAGCAGTGTATGTGTAGAGCAAGTGTTTACACCTGTATATGAGAGGGAGCGATGTGGCAGATGTTGTAAGTGTATGGAATAAGTGGTAAGTTACTGTAAGTAGCACAGGTTTTATGTGGAGATTGAAGCTCAGGGTTAGACATGTAGGTGAGAAGGGAATTATTTTCCAGCAAAAGTAGACCTTAGACAGGGATGTGTGATGCCACCATGGTTGTTTAAGATACTTGTATTGAGGTTGTACAAGAAGTGAATGCTAGAGTGTTGGGGAGAGGTGTGGGATTTAAAAATGAATGAATTTGATGCAAAGTGGAGTTGTCACAATTGCTCTTTGCTGATCACAGGGGGCTTTTCTGAGATTCTGAAGAGAAGTTTCAAAGGTTGGTGGAGGAATCTGGGTGTATACAAGAACGAAATTAAAAGTGAACATAGGTAAGATCAAGGAGATGAGACTAACAAAAAAAAAAAAAAAAAAGAAAGTCTGGCGAATGAAAGATTGGATTTCAGATTGGTGGGAGGGAATCTGGGAGTGGACTTGTCGGTGAATGGGTCTGTGAAAGAAGAAGTGAATAACATAGGCAAAAAAGGGAATGTGTAACATAGAATGGCACATATGGTACATATCCCCCCACATTACAATGTTGGTGCATCACATCAACATTGTTATGTGGGTGTGAGGCATGGGTTTTAAATGTTACAGCGAGAAGGAGGCTGGAGGCAGTGGAGATGTGTTTGTGGGAATGTGTGGTGTGAATATTATGCAGAAAATTCGGAGTTTGAAGATCAGATGTGGGATTACCAAAAATATTAGTCAGAAGGCTGATCAGAGGTTGAGGTGAACTGGACATTTAGAGAGACTGGAGAAAAATAGGATGGCTAGGAGGGTGTATGAAAGTGATGTGAAGTGAAGGAAAGGTTGGAGGAGTGGGTAAAGTAGGTTTTGAGTGCTAGGGGCTTGAACATGCGACAGGTTTGTGTGAGCATATGAGACAGGAGCGAAAGCAAGTGGTTTCGAAGATTTAACCTGCTGTTGGGATGTGAGTAAGGTAATGTTTATGGAGGGATTCAGGGAATTTGATTAGCCGGGCTTGAGTCCTGTATTTGGAAATTACAGCGGCTGTACCCTGAACGAGGGGCGGGGATGTTGCAGTTCCAAGTCATCTGAGCACTGATATCACGTTTCTGGCAAGGCAGTAATTGAATGAACGACAGTGAAAATTTTTCTTCTTTCCCTGGTAACCTTACCTCGGTGTATGTGTATATATATATATATATATATATATATATATATATATATATATATATATATATATATATATATATATATATATATATATATATATATATATATATATATATATATATATATACATATATATATATATATATATATATATATATATATATATATATATATATATATATATATATATATATATATATATATATATATATACATATATACATACACGAGGGTGACAAAGGTTTTTGCTAAAATAGTTATGAATATTTGAGTGAAACAATAACTATGATGAGAGTCTGTGGTAGAGAATCACATCTCCTGCACAAAATAACTCGGCGGTATCATGAACAATTATAAATGTGAAATTTGTTTAAAATATAAGAAACTGGAAAACTGAAGACGCAATTAAAGTGAGTTGTACCTCGAGGAAGGTTGAGTGGGTACTGACGTGACCTACAGAGTGAATCAACTGAGGGTAACAATGAAAGGTAGACCTATACAGAGGTAACCTGTACAGAAACGAGATGGCTAAGTCAATACAAAGAGTGCAAGCAGAGATGTAGAGTCAGTGAGTGCAAGCAGTGATGTAGAGTCAGTGAGTGCAAGCAGTGATGTAGAGGCAGTGAGTGCAAGCAGAGATGTAGAGTCAGTGAGTGCAAGCAGTGATGTAGAGTCAGTGAGTGCAAGCAGTGATGTAGAGGCAGTGAGTGCAAGCAGTGATGTAGAGGCAGTGAGTGCAAGCAGTGATGTAGAGTCAGTGAGTGCAAGCAGTGATGTAGAGTCAGTGAGTGCAAGCAGACATGTAGAGTCAGTGAATGCAAGCAGTGATGTAGAGGCAGTGAGTGCAAGCAGTGATGTAGAGGCAGTGAGTGCAAGCAGTGATGTAGAGGCAGTGAGTGCAAGCAGAGATGTAGAGTCAGTGAGTGCAAGCAGTGATGCAGAATCAGTGAGTGCAAGCAGTGATGTAGAGTCAGTGAGTGCAAGCAGTGATGTAGAGGCAGTGAGTGCAAGCAGTGATGTAGAGGCAGTGAGTGCAAGCAGAGATGTAGAGTCAGTGAGTGCAAGCAGTGATGCAGAATCAGTGAGTGCAAGCAGTGATGTAGAGTCAGTGAGTGCAAGCAGTGATGTAGAGGCAGTGAGTGCAAGCAGAGATGTAGAGTCAGTGAGTGCAAGCAGTGATGCAGAATCAGTGAGTGCAAGCAGTGATGTAGAGTCCGTGAATGCAAGCAGTGATGTAGAGTCAGTGAGTGCAAGCAGTGATGTAGAGTAAGTGAATGCAAGCAGTGATGTAGAGTCAGTGAGTGCAAGCAGTGATGTAGAGTAAGTGAATGCAAGCAGTGATGTAGAGTCAGTGAATGCAAGCAGTGATGTAGAGGCAGTGAGTGCAAGCAGAGATGTAGAGTCAGTGAGTGCAAGCAGTGATGTAGAGTCAGTGAATGCAAGCAGTGATGTAGAGTCAGTGAGTGCAAGCAGTGATGTAGAGTCAGTGAGTGCAAGCAGTGATGTAGAGTCAGTGAATGCAAGCAGTGATGTAGAGTCAGTGAATGCAAGCAGTGATGTAGAGGCAGTGAGTGCAAGCAGTGATGTAGAGGCAGTGAATGCAAGCAGTGATGTAGAGTCAGTGAGTGCAAGCAGTGATGTAGAGTCAGTGAATGCAAGCAGTGATGTAGAGTCAGTGAGTGCAAGCAGTGATGTAGAGTAAGTGAATGCAAGCAGTGATGTAGAGTCAGTGAATGCAAGCAGTGATGTAGAGGCAGTGAGTGCAAGCAGAGATGTAGAGTCAGTGAGTGCAAGCAGTGATGTAGAGTCAGTGAGTGCAAGCAGTGATGTAGAGTCAGTGAGTGCAAGCAGAGATGTAGAGTCAGTGAGTGCAAGCAGTGATGTAGAGTCAGTGAGTGCAAGCAGTGATGTAGAGGCAGTGAATGCAAGCAGTGATGTAGAGGCAGTGAGTGCAAGCAGTGATGTAGAGGCAGTGAGTGCAAGCAGAGATGTAGAGTCAGTGAGTGCAAGCAGTGATGTAGAGGCAGTGAATGCAAGCAGTGATGTAGAGGCAGTGAGTGCAAGCAGTGATGTAGAGGCAGTGAATGCAAGCAGTGATGTAGAGTCAGTGAGTGCAAGCAGTGATGTAGAGGCAGTGAGTGCAAGCAGAGATGTAGAGTCAGTGAGTGCAAGCAGTGATGTAGAGGCAGTGAGTGCAAGCAGTGATGTAGAGTCAGTGAGTGCAAGCAGTGATGTAGAGGCAGTGAGTGCAAGCAGAGATGTAGAGTCAGTGAGTGCAAGCAGTGATGTAGAGGCAGTGAGTGCAAGCAGTGATGTAGAGTCAGTGAGTGCAAGCAGTGATGTAGAGTCAGTGAGTGCAAGCAGTGATGTAGAGTCAGTGAATGCAAGCAGTGATGTAGAGGCAGTGAGTGCAAGCAGTGATGTAGAGGCAGTGAGTGCAAGCAGTGATGTAGAGGCAGTGAGTGCAAGCAGTGATGTAGAGTCAGTGAATGCAAGCAGAGATGTAGAGTCAGTGAATGCAAGCAGTGATGTAGAGTCAGTGAGTGCAAGCAGTGATGTAGAGGCAGTGAGTGCAAGCAGAGATGTAGAGTCAGTGAGTGCAAGCAGTGATGTAGAGGCAGTGAGTGCAAGCAGTGATGTAGAGTCAGTGAGTGCAAGCAGTGATGTAGAGGCAGTGAGTGCAAGCAGAGATGTAGAGTCAGTGAGTGCAAGCAGTGATGTAGAGTCAGTGAGTGCAAGCAGTGATGTAGAGGCAGTGAGTGCAAGCAGTGATGTAGAGTCAGTGAGTGCAAGCAGTGATGTAGAGTCAGTGAGTGCAAGCAGAGATGTAGAGTCAGTGAGTGCAAGCAGTGATGTAGAGTCAGTGAGTGCAAGCAGTGATGTAGAGTCAGTGAGTGCAAGCAGTGATGTAGAGTCAGTGAGTGCAAGCAGTGATGTAGAGTCAGTGAGTGCAAGCAGTGATGTAGAGGCAGTGAGTGCAAGCAGTGATGTAGAGTCAGTGAGTGCAAGCAGTGATGTAGAGGCAGTGAGTGCAAGCAGTGATGTAGAGTCAGTGAGTGCAAGCAGTGATGTAGAGGCAGTGAGTGCAAGCAGTGATGTAGAGGCAGTGAGTGCAAGCAGTGATGTAGAGGCAGTGAGTGCAAGCAGTGATGTAGAGGCAGTGAGTGCAAGCAGTGATGTAGAGGCAGTGAGTGCAAGCAGTGATGTAGAGGCAGTGAGTGCAAGCAGTGATGTAGAGTCAGTGAATGCAAGCAGTGATGTAGAGGCAGTGAATGCAAGCAGTGATGTAGAGTCAGTGAGTGCAAGCAGTGATGTAGAGGCAGTGAAATCAAGCAGTGATGTAGAGTCAGTGAATGCAAGCAGTGATGTAGAGGCAGTGAATGCAAGCAGTGATGTAGAGGCAGTGAATGCAAGCAGTGATGTAGAGGCAGTGAGTGCAAGCAGTGATGTAGAGGCAGTGAAATCAAGCAGTGATGTAGAGTCAGTGAGTGCAAGCAGTGATGTAGAGTCAGTGAATGCAAGCAGTGATGTAGAGGCAGTGAAATCAAGCAGTGATGTAGAGTCAGTGAGTGCAAGCAGTGATGAAGAGGCAGTGAATGCAAGCAGTGATGTAGAGGCAGTGAGTGCAAGCAGTGATGTAGAGGCAGTGAGTGCAAGCAGTGATGTAGAGGCAGTGAAATCAAGCAGTGATGTAGAGTCAGTGAGTGCAAGCAGTGATGTAGAGGCAGTGAAATCAAGCAGTGATGTAGAGGCAGTGAGTGCAAGCAGTGATGTAGAGGCAGTGAAATCAAGCAGTGATGTAGAGGCAGTGAGTGCAAGCAGTGATGTAGAGGCAGTGAGTGCAAGCAGTGATGTAGAGGCAGTGAGTGCAAGCAGTGATGTAGAGGCAGTGAGTGCAAGCAGTGATGTAGAGTCAGTGAGTGCAAGCAGTGATGTAGAGTCAGTGAGTGCAAGCAGTGATGTAGAGTCAGTGAGTGCAAGCAGTGATGTAGAGTCAGTGAGTGCAAGCAGTGATGTAGAGGCAGTGAGTGCAAGCAGTGATGTAGAGTCAGTGAGTGCAAGCAGTGATGTAGAGGCAGTGAGTGCAAGCAGTGATGTAGAGTCAGTGAGTGCAAGCAGTGATGTAGAGTCAGTGAGTGCAAGCAGTGATGTAGAGTCAGTGAGTGCAAGCAGTGATGTAGAGGCAGTGAGTGCAAGCAGTGATGTAGAGGCAGTGAGTGCAAGCAGTGATGTAGAGGCAGTGAGTGCAAGCAGTGATGTAGAGGCAGTGAGTGCAAGCAGTGATGTAGAGGCAGTGAGTGGAAGCAGTGATGTAGAGTGCAGTGTAGTGCAAGCAGAGATGTAGAGTCAGTGAGTGCAAGCAGTGATGTAGAGGCAGTGAGTGCAAGCAGTGATGTAGAAGGCAGTGAGTGCAAGCAGAGATGTAGAGTCAGTGAGTGCAAGCAGTGATGTAGAGTCAGTGAATGCAAGCAGTGATGTAGAGGCAAGCAGAGATGTAATGCAAGCAGTGATGTAGAGTCAGTGAGTGCAAGCAGTGATGTAGAGTCAGTGAGTGCAAGCAGTGATGTAGAGTCAGTGAGTGCAAGCAGTGATGTAGAGTGAGTGCAAGCAGAGATGAGTCAGCAAGCAGTGATGTAGAGTCACTGAGTGCAGTGAGTAGAGGCAAGCAAGCAGATGTAGAGTCAGTGAGTGCAAGCAGTGATGTAGAGTCAGTGAGTGCAAGCAGTGATGTAGAGTCAGTGAGTGCAAGCAGTGATGTAGAGTCAGTGAGTGCAAGCAGTGATGTAGAGTCAGTGAGTGCAAGCAGTGATGTAGAGTCAGTGAGTGCAAGCAGAGATGTAGAGTCAGTGAGTGCAAGCAGTGATGTAGAGTCAGTGAGTGCAAGCAGAGATGTAGAGTCAGTGAGTGCAAGCAGTGATGTAGAAGCAGTGAGTGCAAGCAGTGATGTAGAGTCAGTGAGTGCAAGCAGTGATGTAGAGTCAGTGAGTGCAAGCAGTGATGTAGAGTCAGTGAGTGCAAGCAGTGATGTAGAGTCAGTGAGTGCAAGCAGAGATGTAGAGTCAGTGAGTGCAAGCAGAGATGTAGAGTCAGTGAGTGCAAGCAGTGATGTAGAGTCAGTGAGTGCAAGCAGTGATGTAGAGTCAGTGAGTGCAAGCAGTGATGTAGAGGCAGTGAGTGCAACTTTGTCTTCCCCGGTATGGAAACTCTTCAGATTTCTCCTACCGAGTTCGTCTTGTACTCTAGAAACAAATTTCGAGTCAACGAGAGTTACTGGCTGATCACAGTACTCAGAACTCGCTCTTAGAGTACTAAATGAAGCCCTGAGGCAGCACTTTGGCTTATGTATGATAATTTGCATATGTGTGTTTACGTGTGCCTGTACCTACATAAATTTAATTGCTTGCACTTACCGTTCATTACTATCAAAAATACACGATGAAAACGAGAACTGAAATGAACAAACAATTTAAAAATCACTGGACACAAACACCATTATGCCAAGTTAAAACAAACAGCGTAAGTTAAAAGCAACAGGGAGTTTTAACAGTGGAAAGGAAAGAACGGTTTAGATAGTGTAGTAGTAGTAATGAGACCCCCGCGTTAGTCTTCCTTCAGAACTCGTGTACACACCTGTCATCACGTGTACACGGGTTGGTGTAGGTGGTCTGCGTGGGTGAGTACAGGTGCGTGGCTACTCTGTGTTTTGGTGTGTGTGTGCGTGTGTGTGTGTGTGTCTATGGGGGGGAGCTGTGGTGGTGGTGTTGTGGTCACCTGGGAGGAGGGGTCTGCGCCCCCCGCGGGGCCCTCCCCCCCACCATCACCTCATATTCGTGTCGGCTTCACATTACCTCGACAACTGTCGGTCGGAATTCGCGCTAGAATTTTGGCGTATTTCAGCGATGTCATTGGCAGCCGCGACCCGATTATTAGGATTTGTGACTACGTGTTGTTTGATCGTTAAAGTTGAGTAGGGGAAGGGGGGAGGGGGAGGGGTGAAGGAGAGGGAGAGCAGGGAAAAGATAGAGGGAGGGAGACGGTGAAGGAGGAGGGGAAAAGGTGAAGGAGGAAGAGGGGAAAATAAATTGTGAGGGAGAGTAGAAAAGAAGGAGGGTGAAAAGAATGAAGAAAAAGGGGAAACAAGAGAGGAAGGAGAGGAAAATTATGAAGGTGGAAGAGAAAGGGATAGAAAGTAGGAGGAACAGAGAGAGAGAAAAAAAGAGTAGGAGAAAGAAAAGAGAACAAGAGGGAGGAGGAGGAGGAGTGTCACTCTCTCCATCATCAACAGAGCACTAGACCCGTGTGGTCATCCACGGATTTTAACGGGAAAAGTTGTTAACAATCAGCTGCCATCATTAACAATTTCCATCGAACTTAACACTGGGCAACCATCAACACCGTCATCAACACCGTCATCAACGCCACTAACTTACCCCAACGTTACAATACACAAATATCAAGTGGCACTCTATAACACACACCTCGGGATTTGTTCCGAGTCATAGGATGAAATTTACGATGTTTTGAACACCACTGCTGGAAACCCAAATGGTGGCGGCGTAGTCTAGCGGCAGAAACGTAGCGGCGCCATCGATGTAGCGGCGGCGAGGGCGGCAGCGGCAGCGGTGGCATAAATTCGTGTGTGGCAGTGCAAATATATTGAGACATCACTGCAGGTGACCAGTGACGAGTCACTATACATTGTGACTTAGGGTAAATTATCTCCATCGTTTAGGACCTTCACATCTCACCACCACCACCATGATGGTGAGAGTGTTGGGGAGGGGGAGAGGAGGGGAGGGAGAAAGGATGGGCAGAGGGGGAGAAAGGGGTGAAGGTAGAGGGGAGAGGGTAGAGCGGGAGAGGGTATAGGTGGAGAGGGTAAAGGAGGAGAGGGTAGAGAAGGTAGAGGGGGAGGATAGATGGGAAGAGGGTAGAGGGGGAGAGGGTAGAGGTGGAGAGGGTAGAAGAGGAGAGGGTAGAGGGGGAGAGGGTAGATGGGGAGAGGGTAGAGGGGGGGGAAAGGGTTGAGGGGGAGAGGGTAGAGGGGAAGGATAGAAAGAGAGAGGGTAGAGGGGGAGGGTAAAGGGGAAGAGGGTACATTGGGAGAGAGTACAGGAGAGAGGGTAGAAGGGTAGAGGGTAGAGGGGGGAGTGGGTAGAGGAGGAGAGGGTAGAGGGAGGAGAGGGTAGAGGGGGACAGGGAAGAGGGGATGAGGGTAGTGGGGAAGAGGGTAGAGGGGGAGAAGGTAGGGGAAGAGGGTAGAGGGCAGAGAGGGTAGAGGGGGAAGAGGGTAGAGGGTAGAGGGGTAGAATGTAGAGGGGGAGAGGGTAGAGGGTGGAGATGGTAGAGGGTGGAGAGGGAGTAGAGGCAGATAAAAAGAAGAGGAGAGGCCAGATGAGAGACGGGAAGGAGAAATATATAGAGAAGTTAGAGTTGGGGAGAGGGAGGATAAAAGGGGGGAGTGATTAGAGAGGGGTGGAGGGGGAGAAAGATGAGTAGAGGTGGGAGAGGGAAAAAATGAGGTGGAAGGAAGAGTGGAGGTGAAGGGGAGAGGGAAGAGTAGATGTGGAAGAGGAAAAGGAAGAGATGTGGAGTAGGAGAAAAGAAGATGGAAGGTGGATGGGGAGAATAGAGGGAGGAGAGAGAAAAGTGATAGGAGAAAGCAGAGAGAAAGATATATATATATATATATATATATATATATATATATATATATATATATATATATAATGTATATTTTTTTATTTATTATCACACTGGCCGATTCCCACCATGGCAGGGTGGCCCGAAAAAGAAAAACTTTCACCATCATTCACTCCATCACTGTCTTGCCAGAAGGGTGCTTTACACTACAGTTTTTAAACTGCAACATTAACACCCCTCCTTCAGAGTGCAGGCACTGTACTTCCCATCTCCAGGACTCAAGTCCGGCCTGCCGGTTTCCCTGAACCCCTTCATAAATGTTACTTTGCTCACACTCCAACAGCACGTCAAGTATTAAAAACCATTTGTCTCCATTCACTCCTATCAAACACGCTCATGCATGCCTGTTGGAAGTCCAAGCCCCTCGCACACAAAACCTCCTTTACCCCCTCTCTCCAACCTTTCCTAGGCCGACCCCTACCCCGCCTTCCTTCCACTACAGACTGATACACTCTTGAAGTCATTCTGTTTCGCTCCATTCTCTCTACATGTCCGAACCACCTCAACAACCCTTCCTCAGCCCTCTGGACAACAGTTTTGGTAATCCCGCACCTCCTCCTAACTTCCAAACTACGAATTCTCTGCATTATATTCACACCACACATTGCCCTCAGACATGACATCTCCACTGCCTCCAGCCTTCTCCTCGCTGCAACATTCATCACCCATGCTTCACACCCATATAAGAGCGTTGGTAAAACTATATATACTCTCATACATTCCCCTCTTTGCCTCCAAGGACAAAGTTCTTTGTCTCCACAGACTCCTAAGTGCACCACTCACTCTTTTCCCCTCATCAATTCTATGATTCGCCTCATCTTTCATAGACCCATCCGCTGACACGTCCACTCCCAAATATCTGAATACATTTACCTCCTCCATACTCTCTCCCTCCAATCTGATATTCAATCTTTCATCATCTAATCTTTTTGTTATCCTCATAACCTTACTCTTCCCTGTATTCACCTTTAATTTTCTTCTTTTGCACACCCTACTAAATTCATCCACCAATCTCTGCAACTTCTCTTCAGAATCTCCCAAGAGCACAGTGTCATCAGCAAAGAGCAGCTGTGACAACTCCCACTTTGTGTGTGATTCTTTATCTTTTAACTCCACGCCTCTTGCCAAGACCCTCGCATTTACTTCTCTTACAACCCCATCTATAAATATATTAAACAACCACGGTGACATCACACATCCTTGTCTAAGGCCTACTTTTACTGGGAAATAATTTCCCTCTTTCCTACATAATCTAACTTGAGCCTCAGTATCCTCGTAAAAACTCTTCACTGCTTTCAGTAACCTACCTCCTACACCATACATTTGCAACATCTGCCCCATTGCCTCCCTATCCACCCTGTCATATGACTTTTCCAAATCCATAAATGCCACAAAGACCTCTTTAGCCTTTTCTAAATACTGTTCACTTATATGTTTCACTGTAAACACCTGGTCCACACACCCCCTACCTTTCCTAAAGCCTCCTTGTTCATCTGCTATCCTATTCTCCGTCTTACTCTTAATTCTTTCAATAATAACTCTACCATACACTTTACCATGTATACTCAGCAGACTTATACCCCTATAATTTTTGCACTCGCTTTTATCCCCTTTGCCTTTATACAAAGGAACTATGCATGCTCTCTGCCAATCCCTAGGTACCTTACCCTCTTCCATACATTTATTAAATAATTGCACCAACCACTCCAAAACTATATCCCCACCTGCTTTTAACATTTCTATCTTTATCCCATCAATCCCGGCTGCCTTACCCCCTTTCATTTTACCTACTGCCTCACGAACTTCCCCCACACTCACAACTGGCTCTTCCTCACTCCTACCAGATGTTATTCCTCCTTGTCCTATACACGAAATCACAGCTTCCCTATCTTCATCAACATTTAACAATTCCTCAAAATATTCCCTCCATCTTCCCAATACCTCTAACTCTCCATTTAATAACTCTCCTCTCCTATTTTTAACTGGCAAATCCATTTGTTCTCTAGGCTTTCTTAACTTGTTAATCTCACTCCAAAACTTTTTCTTATTTTCAACAAAATTTGTTGATAACATCTCACCCACTCTCTCATTTGCTCTCTTTTTACATTGCTTCACCACTCTCTTAACCTCTCTCTTTTTCTCCATATACTCTTCCCTCCTTGCATCACTTCTACTTTGTAAAAACTTCTCATATGCCAACTTTTTCTCCCTTACTACTCTCTTTACATCATCATTCCACTAATCGCTCCTCTTCCCTCCCGCATCCACTTTCCTGTAACCACAAACTTCTGCTGAACACTCTAACACTACATTTTTAAACCTACCCCATACCTCTTCGACCCCATTGCCTATGCTCTCATTAGCCCATCTATCCTCCAATAGCTGTTTATATCTTACCCTAACTGTCTCCTCTTTTAGTTTATAAACCTTCACCTCTCTCTTCCCTGATGCTTCTATTCTCCTTGTTTCCCATCTACCTTTTACTCTCAGTGTAGCTACAACTAGAAAGTGATCTGATATATCTGTGGCCCCTCTATAAACATGTACATCCTGAAGTCTACTCAACAGTCTTTTATCTACCAATACATAATCCAACAAACTACTGTCATTTCGCCCTACATCATATCTTGTATACTTATTTATCCTCTTTTTCTTAAAATATGTATTACCTATAACTAAACCCCTTTCTATACAAAGTTCAATCAAAGGGCTCCCATTATCATTTACACCTGGCACCCCAAACTTACCTACCACACCCTCTCTAAAAGTTTCTCCTACTTTAGCATTCATGTCCCCTACCACAATTACTCTCTCATTTGGTTCAAAGGCTCCTATACATTCACTTAACATCTCCCAAAATCTCTCTCTCTCCTCTGCATTCCTCTCTTCTCCAGGTGCATACACGCTTATTATAACCCACTTCTCGCATCCAACCTTTACTTTAATCCACATAATTCTTGAATTTACACATTCATATTCTCTTTTCTCCTTCCATAACTGATCATTCAACATTACTGCTACCCCTTCCTTTGCTCTAACTCTCTCAGATACTCCAGATTTAATCCCATTTATTTCCCCCCACTGAAACTCCCCTACCCCCTTCAGCTTTGTTTCGCTTAGGGCCAGGACATCCAACTTCTTTTCATTCATAACATCAGCAATCATCTGTTTCTTGTCATCTGCACTACATCCACGCACATTTAAGCATCCCAGTTTTATAAAGTTTTTCTTCTTCTCTTTTTTAGTAAATGTCTACAGGAGAAGGGGTTACTAGCCCATTGCTCCCGGCATTTTAGTCGCCTCATACGACACGCATGGCTTACGGAGGAAAGATTCTTTTCCACTTCCCCATGGACAATAGAAGAAATAAAGAAGAACAAGAGCTATTTAGAAAAAGGAGAAAAACCTTGATGTATGTATATATATATGCATGTGCGTGTCTGTGAAGTGTGACCAAAGTGTAAGTAGGAGTAGCAAGATATCCCTGTTATCTAGCGTGTTTATGAGACAGAAAAAGAAACCAGCAATCCTACCATCATGCAAAACAGTTACAGGTTTCTTTTTCACAGTCATCTAGCAGGACGGTAGTACTTCCTTGGGTGGTTGCTGTCTACCAACCTACTACCTGTGATATATGTATATATGTATGTATATATATATGTATATATATATATATATATATATGTATATATGTATATATATACGTCCTTTTAGTTCTCCTTACCTCAGTTCTTCCTTCCCTTCCACGATCCATCCTTTCTGTCTTTCTCCTCCCCCTCTCCCTCCTTTCTTTCCTCCCATCTCTCCCTCACTGCTTCCCTCCCACCCTCCCTCCTTCACTTTCCTTCTCTCTCTCTCACTCACTACAACATCCATGTACTTTATTCCACGCAACAATGACACACACATAAACCCTGAGCAAAAAAAGTACACGCACGCCGACAGTACGTCACTTCCAGTACTTACCCTCTTATCTCCCCTCCTCCCTTGGACTCTCCCTCTTTTCCCTAAAAACCCCCTTACACCGCCTTCCCTAAAGAAAAAAAAAACTTTGAAAGCGACCCTAAGAGCCCCTTCTCTATTCTCCCTAAATGCCTTACCAGCAGGCCTCCTTCCTCTTGCTTTCCCCTCCCTTCCCCTCCCTTGTGTGCCTACTCCCCACACCCTGCCCCTGAGGGGAGGTGTGTGACATCTGGCCGTCTAGTCACCATGATGAATACCTTCACAATGAACAGTTTTATCTGGCATAACGTCCAGTCTACATTTTATCCCATTGATTCGTCTCTCAGTAAGAGAGGTAAGTGGTGGGGAATAGATTGAGATGAATAGGTATGTGTGTGTGTGTGTGTGTGTGTGTGTGTGTGTGTGTGTGTGTGTGTGTGTGTGTGTGTGAGCGTGTGTGTGTGTGTGTGTGTGTGTGTGTGTGTGTGTGTGTGTGTACTCACCTAGTTGTACTCACCTAGTTGAGGTTGCGGGGGTCGAGTCCGAGCTCCTGGCCCCGCCTCTTCACTGATCGCTACTAGGTCACTCTCCCTGAGCCCTGAGCTTTATCATACCTCTGCTTAAAGCTATGTATGGATCCTGCCTCCACTACATCTTCCCAAACTATTCCACTTACTGACTACTCTGTGGCTGAAGAAATACTTCCTAACATCCCTGTGATTCATCTGTGTCTTCAGCTTCCAACTGTGTCCCCCTTGTTACTGTGTCCAATCTCTGGAACATCCTGTCTTTGTCCACCTTATCAATTCCTCTCAGTATTTTGTATGTCGTTATCATGTCCCCCTATCTCTCCTGTCCTCCAGTGTCGTCAGGTTGATTTCCCTTAACCTCTCCTGTAGGACATACCTCTTAGCTCTGGGACTAGTCTTGTTGCAAACCTTTGCACTTTCTCTAGTTTCTTTACGTGCTTGGCTAGGTGTGGGTTCCAAACTGGTGCCGCATACTCCAATATGGGCCTAACGTATACGGTGTACAGGGTCCTGAACGATTCCTTATTAAGATGTCGGAATGCTGTTCTGAGGTTTGCTAGGCGCCCATATGCTGCAGCAGTTATTTGGTTGATGTGCGCTTCAGGAGATGTGCCTGGTGTTATACTCACCCCAAGATCTTTTTCCTTGAGTGAGGTTTATAGTCTCTGGCCCCCTAGACTGTACTCCGTCTGCGGCCTTCTTTGCCCTTCCCCAATCTTCATGACTTTGCACTTGGTGGGATTGAACTCCAGGAGCCAATTGCTGGACCAGGTCTGCAGCCTGTCCAGATCCCTTTGTAGTTTTGCCTGGTCTTCGATCGAGTGTATTCTTCTCATCAACTTCACGTCATCTGCAAACAGGGACACCTCAGAGTCTATTCCTTCCGTCATGTCGTTCATATAATTCATTGACAACTGGAACAACTTTTATGGCAAACATGATATGTATGCAAGGGATGGGGTACATCTCTCTGGGGCAGGGGTGGTAGCACTTGCAGACTCGATTGAGAAGGCCATTGGTGAAATGCCTATGATTTTAAACTGATGGAAGATAGAGGTATGGGTGTGTGTGGGAAACAAGCAGGTTGCAACACTAGGGTTGGAAACAGTAAATGTATAAAAGGCATTCAGCATGAAGTTATAAATAAAGACAATAGAACAGGTCAGCAAACAAAGGGGGACAGCAGAGGGCAGCAAGGGACTAGCTCCCTTAAGGTTTACTATACTAATAGCAGGAGTGTTAGAAATAAGATAGATGAGCTAAGATTAATTGCAAGTGCAGGAAACATAGATATTATTGCTATAACAGAGACCTGGCTCAATCTGAAAGATAGAGAGATGCCCTCTGAATGTCACATACAAGGCTATAAATTATTCCACACTGACAGGGTCAACAGGAAAGGTGGTGGAGTAGCGATGTATGTCAGAGACAATTTAAATTGTTGTGTTAGACAAGATATTAAATTAGAAGCGTCAGCCACTGAATCTGTTTGGTTACAGCTTCTCGAGGGCCGAGAAAAACTAATTTTGGGTGTGATTTACAGGGCCCCAAATCTTGATAGGGAGTGCAGTAAACTTCTATGGGACGAAATTCGTAAGGCATCTACATACGAAAATGTTGTGCTAATGGGAGATTTCAACTATAGACAGATTGACTGGAGCAATTTGACAGGAAATTTAGAGTCGGGTGACTTTCTTGATACGATCCAGGATTGCTTTTTAAAACAGTTTGTGACAGAGCCAACTAGGGGAAATAACCTCCTTGACTTGGTTCTTGCCAGTAGGGAAACACTAATTAATAATCTTGAGGTTAATGATGAGCTTGGGGAGAGTGATCACAAATCACTCAGTTTTAACATATCATGGAATTCCCCTAATAATGGCAATCTAGTCTCCGTCCCTGACTTTCGCTTGGCTGATTTCATAGGACTGAAAAATTACTTAGGTGGGCTGAACTGGAATGACCTGACTAAGGGTCAGGTAGGTGGTGATGGTTGCCGATATGATGCTTTCCAGGGCATAGTTCTAGCTGCTCAGTCAAATTATGTTCCAAATAGGGAAATCAGATCAAACAAAATTGATCCTAAATGGATGAACAATAGATTAAAATATCTGATTGGTCAAAAGAGAGGCATATATAGGCAAATCAAAAGAGGAGAGGGGCAATTAAGAAATCGATATATTCAGTTAAAGAGAGAAATAAAAAAGGGAATTAGAAAAGCAAAAAGAGATTATGAGGTTAAAGTTGCAAGAGAATCGAAGACTAACCCAAAAGGATTCTTTCAGGTATACAGAAGTAAGATCAGGGACAAGATAGGCCCACTCAAAAGTTCCTCGGGTCAGCTCACTGACAGTGATAAGGAAATGTGTAGAATTTTTAACACATACTTCCTCTCAGTTTTTACACAGGAGGATACCAGCGATATTCCAGTAATGATAAATTATGTAGAACAGGACGATAATAAACTGTGCACCATTAGGGTCACAAGTGACATGGTCCTTAGGCAAATAGATAAATTAAAACCTAACAAATCCCCAGGCCCTGATGAACTGTATGCAAGGGTTCTAAAGGAATGTAAAGAGGAGCTTAGCACACCTTTGGCTAATCTTTTCAACATATCACTACAAACTGGCATGGTGCCAGATAAGTGGAAAATGGCAAATGTGATACCTATTTTCAAAACAGGTGACAGGTCCTTAGCTTCGAACTATAGACCAATAAGCCTAACCTCCATAGTGGGAAAATTTATGGAATCAATAATTGCCGAGGCAGTTCGTAGCCACCTTGAAAAGCATAAATTAATCAACGAATCTCAACATGGTTTTACAAAGGGGCGTTCCTGCCTTACGAATTTATTAACTTTTTTCACTAAGGTATTTGAGGAGGTAGATCATGGTAATGAATATGATATTGTGTATATGGACTTCAGTAAGGCTTTTGACAGGGTCCCACATCAGAGACTATTGAGGAAAATTAAAGCACATGGAATAGGAGGAGAAATTTTTTCCTGGATAGAGGCATGGTTGACAAATAGGCAGCAGAGAGTTTGCATAAATGGGGAGAAATCAGAGTGGGGAAGCGTTACGAGCGGTGTTCCACAGGGGTCAGTGTTGGGCCCCCTGCTGTTCACAATCTACATAAACGACATAGATGAGGGCATAAAGAGCGACATCGGCAAGTTTGCCGATGACACCAAAATAGGCCGTCGAATTCATTCTGACGAGGACATTCGAGCACTCCAGGAAGATTTGAATAGACTGATGCAGTGGTCGGAGAAGTGGCAGATGCAGTTTAATATAGACAAATGCAAAGTTCTAAATGTTGGACAGGACAATAACCATGCCACATATAAACTAAATAATGTAGATCTTAATATTACGGATTGCGAAAAAGATTTAGGAGTTCTGGTTAGCAGTAATCTGAAACCAAGACAACAGTGCATAAGTGTTCGCAATAAAGCTAATAGAATCCTTGGCTTCATATCAAGAAGCATAAATAATAGGAGTCCTCAGGTTGTTCTTCAACTCTATACATCCTTGGTTAGGCCTCATTTAGATTATGCTGCACAGTTTTGGTCACCGTATTACAGAATGGATATAAATTCTCTGGAAAATGTACAAAGGAGGATGACAAAGATGATCCCATGTATCAGAAACCTTCCCTATGAGGATAGACTAAGGGCCCTGAAACTGCACTCTCTGGAAAGACGTAGAATTAGGGGGGATATGATTGAGGTGTATAAGTGGAAGACAGGAATAAATAAAGGGGATGTAAATAGTGTGCTGAAAATATCTAGCCTAGACAGGACTCGCAGCAATGGTTTTAAGTTGGAAAAATTCAGATTCAGGAAGGATATAGGAAAGTACTGGTTTGGTAATAGAGTTGTGGATGAGTGGAACAAACTCCCAAGTACCGTTATAGAGGCCAGAACGTTGTGTAGCTTTAAAAATAGGTTGGATAAATACATGAGTAGATGTGGGTGGGTGTGAGTTAGACCTGATAGCTTGTGCTAACAGGTCGGTTGCCGTGTTCCTCCCTTAAGTCAATGTGACCTGACCTGTTAGGTTGGGTGCTTTGGCTTAAGCCGGTAGGAGACTTGGACCTGCCTCGCATGGGCCAGTAGGCCTTCTGCAGTGTTCCTTCGTTCTTATGTTCTTATGTTCTTATAAATACCAGAAACAGCACTGGTCCTAGGACTGACCCCTGCGGGACCCCGCTGGTCACAGGTGCCCACTCTGACACCTCGCCACGTACCATGACTCGCTGCTGTCTTCCTGACAAGTATTCCCTGATCCATTGTAGTGCCTTCCCTGTTATCCCTGCTTGTGTGTGTGTGTGTGTGTGTGTGTGTGCGTGTGTGTGTGTGTGTGTGTGTGTGTGTGTGTGTGTGTGTGTGTGCGCGTGTGTGTGTGTGTGTGTGTGTGTGTGTGTGTGTGTGTGTGTGTGTGTGTGTGTGTGTGCGTGTGTGTGTGTGTGTGTGTGTGTGTGTGTGTGTGTGTGTGTGTGTGTGTGTGTGTGTGTGTGTGTGTGTGTGTGTGTGTGTGCGTGTGTGTGTGTGTGTGTGTGTGTGTGTGTGTGTGCGTGTGTGTGTGTGTGTGTGTGTGTGTGTGTGTGTGTGTGTGTGTGTGTGTGTGTGTGTGTGTGTGTGTGTGTGTGTGTGTGTGTGTGTGTATACTCACCTAGTTGTATTTACAGGGGGTCGAGTCACTTGCCTGGGTCTCCTGCCTACGACAAAATCTCGAAATAGAGAAGAAAATGTATGATATATTAAACAAAGTTACAAATGTGTTCAGTAAAGAAGATATTTTAAATATATTAAATATTAATCCCACAGAAACAGTTGAATTGGAGGATATTGAGATAACATAAGAGGACGTAAAAAAAATTACTACTTGAGGCTAACAAGAAGACAGGAACGAGACCAGACAGGAGAGCACCTTCGGTTTTATAATAGGATACAGAAGAATTATGCCATCCACAAAGGGAAATTTAGAACATATCTCTTCAGGGAGGTCAGGTACCTAGGTAGGTAGGTAGGTAAGATTTCTCAGGAAACAGGACAAGTGCTTCCCGACGCTGGTCTTAGTCATATGATGACCGCTGGAGCTGCTGGTCATGGGACCGAGGCTTCCCGTAGTAGACAAATGGAAGATGGTAAACATAGTGCCAGTGAACCTGAAATCAAATCACGTGAAGAATGAAGCCAGCGAGACATACTGAATAACTCAGGGGTTATTAGTAAGAAAAAAATATCACCGGACGACCATATCAAGAAACTTAAGAGATCCTCCTATTACATGCTAAACTAGCAAATTATAAAATGCTCTTCAAATATAAAAATGGTGCAATGCTACGACGGTTGTTTCTAACATATATTTGGCCATATATGGAACACACAGCAGTTGTATCGTACCAACAAATACATAATTTAGAAAATGCTCAAAGAAGTGGTACAAAATAGTTACCATAGTTAAAAAAGAATTGTTAGGATATTGTTAGATATTCTTAAACAATATTCAACAGTTCTCACCAAATTAATAAAGAAAGTCAAACAACTGTACTACTCCAGCAGATTCACTGACACAAGAGGAGATATAAAAAAGACCTGGAAAACACTTTCCCAGATTCTGGAGACCCACAAACTGAAAAAAAAACCAAGAATATTGTTCTAACTAAACCTCATGAAACACCACTGCATCCCACTGATACAGCTAACAAGATCAACGACTTCTTCTCAAACATAGGATCTAATCTCGCCAGTAAAATCCCACGTACCAATGCCCGTGCCGGGGACTACCTAGATGGGAATTTCCCAAATTCCTTCTATCTTGTACCAACTGAGCCCACGGAAGTCATCGCGATCATAAAGTCACTTAAAAATAACTCAGGGAATCTGTCTCACGTCCCACCATTATTGTACAAGCGAGCAGCCCATGTCCTATCGCATGCTATTACATTACTTTTTAACAAGTTACTATAAACTAGCACTTTCCCGACACTACTCAAGACAGCAAGGGTTACACCAATATAGGCCAATATCAAACTTACCATTGCTATCCAGAATCTTCGAGAAACTCGTGCACAGGAGACTATATTCATTCATAACGTCACAAAACATACTCAACCCCTGCCAATTTGGATTCAGGAAAAATAAAAGCACTAATGATGCAATTATAAAAATGCTAGATCTGCTTTACACAGCATTGGAAAATAAGGAATATACGCTAGGAATTTATACTGACCTAAGAAAAGCTTTTGACACAGTAGACCACGGCATCCTACTCCACAAACTTGACCACTATGGTATAAGAGGCCATGCGCTTGCATATTTTAAATCCTACCTTTCTAATAGGTATCAGTATATCACCATTAAAGACAGCCTCATCAATACGGCCACTTGATACTGGAGTTCCGCAGGGAAGTGTCCTCGGACCCCTGCTCTTCCTCATTTACATCAATGATCTTCCAAACATATCCCAACACCTGAAACCCATTCTCTTTGCTGACGACACGACTTATGTCATTTCTCACCCTAATCTTGCCACCCTCAACACCATTGTTAACGAGGAGCTGATCAAAATATCGACTGGGATGGCAGCCAATAAACTTACACTTAACACTGACAAAACCTACTATATTATGTTTGGTAGCAGAGCAGGTGTTGCGCAACTTAACATTAAGATCGGCAACACTCTAATTGCCAGACGTAATGAGGGCAAATTCCTTGGCCTATACCTCGACAACAACCTTAATTTCAGCACCCATATCCAACACATAACGAAAAAAAGTATCCAAAACGGTGGTGATCCTCTCCAAGATACGATACTACATACCGCAAACTGCCCTTCTCACACTATACCATTCACTTATATATCCATACCTCACCTATGCTATCTGTGCTTGGGGTTCAACTGCAGCAACACACCTAAAGCCAATAATAACCCAACAAAAAGCCGCAGTAAGAATAATCACTAAATCCCATCCCTGGCATCCCTCCCCCCCCCACTCTTCATAGATCTAAACTTACTCCCTGTTCAGTACATCCACACTTACTACTGTGCAATTTATATTTACAGGACCTTAAATTCTAATATTAACCTTGACCTAAAACACTTTCTTGATAGTTGTGACAGGATCCACAGGCATAACACCAGACACAAACATCTCTATGACATTCCCCGTGTTCGACTAAACCTTTACAAAAACTCAATGTATTTCAAAGGACCTAAAATCTGGAACACCCTACCTGAAAACTCTAGAACTGCAGACACATTCATCACTTTCAAAACTACAGTTAGAAAACATCTTATCTCCCTGATCCACCCCGACAACTAACTACATGATAACCACCTGGTGGTTCAAAATTACACTCACTCACCCACTGCCTATAAACCCAAAAATACTAATCTTAATCTTAAAATAATGAATCCTAACTAGTCATAAGTTTGCCTATGATACTCCAATATAGACACTTTGTATTGTGCCAAAACAAAAGCATTCACATTGCTAAACTCACAAATTATGATGTAGTCACTTAGCCTTAATACCATAATTTGTAAGGATTTAATGTTAAGAATTAATCTAAGTCTGCCCGAATGCCTAGCCATGCTAGGTGTCCTAGTGGCCCCCTCTGTAATTAGCATTTTATAACATGTAAACCACACAATACCCAAAACCTATAAACCCCACATTGTAACCCTTATAGAAAATAAACTTGAACTGAATAGAATTGAGAATGAAACCATTAAAAGTGTCAACACTGGCTGACAGCAGCAGAAGGAGAGATATGAGAACCAGAGAGGCTGCCGGATGAGTTTAGTAGCGTATGTAAAAGAAGGAAATTAAAAGTGAATATAGGAAAGAGTAAGGTGATGAGGATAACAAAAAGATTAGGTGATGAAAGATTGGATATCAGATTGGAGGGAGAGAGTATGGAGGAGGTGAATGTATTCAGATATTTGGAAGTGGACGTGTCAGCGGATGGGTCTATGAAAGATGAGGTGAATCATAGAATTGATGAGGGGAAAAGGGTGAGTGGTGCACTTAGGAGTCTGTGGAGACAAAGAACTTTGTCCTTAGAGGCAAAGAGGGGAATGTATGAGAGTATAGTTTTACCAACGCTCTTATATGGGTGTGAAGCATGGGTGATGAATGTTGCAGCGAGGAGAAGGCTGGAGGCAGTGGAGATGTCATGTCTGAGGGCAATGTGTGGTGTGAATATAATGCAGAGAATTCGTAGTTTGGAAGTTAGGAGGAGGTGCGGGATTACCAAAACTGTTGTCCAGAGGGCTGAGGAAGGGTTGTTGAGGTGGTTCGGACATGTAGAGAGGGTGGAACGAAATAGAATGATTACGAGAGTGTATAGATCTGTAGTGGAAGGAAGGCGGGGTAGGGGTCGGCCTAGGAAAGGTTGGAGAGAGGGGGTAAAGGAGGTTTTGTGTGCGAGGGGCTTGGACTTCCAGCAGGCATGCGTGAACGTGTTTGATAGGAGTGAATGAAGATAAATGGTTTTTAGGACTTGACGTGCTGTTAGAATGTAAGCTTGATAACATTTATGAAGGGATTCAGGGAAACCGGCGCTCTGAAGGAGGGGTGTTAATGTTACAGTTTTATAACTCTAGTGTAAGCATGCCTCTGGCAAGACAGTGATGGAGTAAATGATGATTAAAGTTTTTCTTTTTTTGGGCCACCCTGCCTTGGTGGGAAATGGCCTGTGTGTTAATAAAAAAATTATATATATATATATATATATATATATATATATATATATATATATATATATATATATATATATATATATATATATATATATATATATATATATATATATATTTTTTTATTTATTTTTTTTTTTATTATCACACCGGCCGATTCCCACCAAGGCAGGGTGGCCCGAAAAAGAAAAACTTTCACCATCATTCACTCCATCACTGTCTTGCCAGAAGGGTGCTTTACACTACAGTTTTTAAACTGCAACATTAACACCCCTCCTTCAGAGTGCAGGCACTGTACTTCCCATCTCCAGGACTCAAGTCCGGCTTGCCGGTTTCCCTGAATCCCTTCATAAATGTTACTTTGCTCACACTCCAACAGCACGTCAAGTATTAAAAACCATTTGTCTCCATTCACTCCTATCAAACACGCTCACGCATGCCTGCTGGAAGTCCAAGCCCCTCGCACACAAAACCTCCTTTACCCCCTCCCTCCAACCCTTCCTAGGCCGACCCCTACCCCGCCTTCCTTCCACTACAGACTGATACACTCTTGAAGTCATTCTGTTTCGCTCCATTCTCTCTACATGTCCGAACCACCTCAACAACCCTTCCTCAGCCCTCTGGACAATAGTTTTGGTAATCCCGCACCTCCTCCTAACTTCCAAACTACGAATTCTCTGCATTATATTCACACCACACATTGCCCTCAGACATGACATCTCCACTGCCTCCAGCCTTCTCCTCGCTGCAACATTCATCACCCACGCTTCACACCCATATAAGAGCGTTGGTAAAACTATACTCTCATACATTCCCCTCTTTGCCTCCAAGGACAAAGTTCTTTGTCTCCACAGACTCCTAAGTGCACCACTCACTCTTTTTCCCTCATCAATTCTATGATTCACCTCATCTTTCATAGACCCATCCGCTGACACGTCCACTCCCAAATATCTGAATACGTTCACCTCCTCCATACTCTCTCCCTCCAATCTGATATTCAATCTTTCATCACCTAATCTTTTTGTTATCCTCATAACCTTACTCTTTCCTGTATTCACCTTTAATTTTCTTCTTTTGCACACCCTACCAAATTCATCCACCAATCTCTGCAACTTCCCTTCAGAATCTCCCAAGAGCACAGTGTCATCAGCAAAGAGCAGCTGTGACAACTCCCACTTTGTGTGTGATTCTTTATCTTTTAACTCCACGCCTCTTGCCAAGACCCTCGCATTTACTTCTCTTACAACCCCATCTATAAATATATTAAACAACCACGGTGACATCACACATCCTTGTCTAAGGCCTACTTTTACTGGGAAAAAATTTCCCTCTTTCCTACATACTCTAACTTGAGCCTCACTATCCTCGTAAAAACTCTTCACTGCTTTCAGTAACCTACCTCCTACACCATACACTTGCAACATCTGCCACATTGCCCCCCTATCCACCCTGTCATACGCCTTTTCCAAATCCATAAATGCCACAAAGACCTCTTTAGCCTTATCTAAATACTGTTCACTAATATGTTTCACTGTAAACACCTGGTCCACACACCCCCTACCTTTCCTAAAGCCTCCTTGTTCATCTGCTATCCTATTCTCCGTCTTACTCTTAATTCTTTCAATTATAACTCTACCATACACTTTACCAGGTACACTCAACAGACTTATCCCCCTATAATTTTTGCACTCTCTTTTATCCCCTTTGCCTTTATACAAAGGAACTATGCATGCTCTCTTCCAATCCCTAGGTACCTTACCCTCTTCCATACATTTATTAAATAATTGCACCAACCACTCCAAAACTATATCCCCACCTGCTTTTAACATTTCTATCTTTATCCCATCAATCCCGGCTGCCTTACCCCCTTTCATTTTACCTACTGCCTCACGAACTTCCCCCACACTCACAACTGGCTCTTCCTCACTCCTACAAGATGTTATTCCTCCTTGCCCTATACACGAAATCACAGCTTCCCTATCTTCATCAACATTTAACAATTCCTCAAAATATTCCTTCCATCTTCCCAATACCTCTAACTCTCCATTTAATAACTCTCCTCTCCTATTTTTAACTGACAAATCCATTTGTTCTCTAGGCTTTCTTAACTTGTTAATCTTAACTTGTTAATATATATATATATATATATAATATATATATGTATATACATATATATATATATATATATATATATGTATATTATTAACACGGCCGTGTGTGTGTGTACCTACCTAATTCACCTAATTGTGGTTGCAGGGGTCGAGACTCAGCTCCTGGCCCCGCATCTTCACCTCTGTGTGTGTGTGTGTGCAATGTTGTCTGGAACGTTCAAAAACTGACGCTTGGGTCTATAAATTGCATGGTGGTAGCTGACGTAGGATTGACAGCGCAGCAATACTGGCAGCGACTTATGACTGCCAGACGTGCGATTATAGATGGGTGGAGATAGAGATAAAATTACGACAAATATCAGTAACTCGAGGGTAAGTATGACAACTTGGACGATGCAGAGATTCTGGCAGCGACTTACGACTGCCAGACGTGCGATTATCGATGAGTAGAGAGATGGAGATAAAATTACGTCAAATATTAGTGACTTGAGGGTAAGTATGACAACGAGAACGACGCAAAGATACTGGCAGCGACTTATGACTGCCAGACGTGCGATTATAGATGAAGAGATGGAGATCTAATTACGTCAAATAGCAATGACTTCGAGGGTGAGTACGACAACGCCGGCACAGGGATACGGGCAGCAAGGGGGGCCACGTTGCCAGACGTAGAGTTAAGTACTTGCATTAACCTAATTACACAACTTAGTTATGGCCAGAAGAGCGGGTGGCGGGGGAAAATAAAAAACAGAAAGTAGTGTTCTGGCACCTCGTTTCTCCCTAAATCATGGGAGATGGGGAGGAAAAGCTCTAATTCCCGATGATTAATTTTTGTGGGGGAGAAAGTTGCTCTTTACAGGGGAAAATTTGTGGGTGAGGAAAGGTGTAAATAATAGATAATTGAATTATCAGGGAGGAGATAAATAGCCGCTAAGCTGTATTTTTGTGTAGAAATGTTATATATATGTATAAATATATATATATATATATATATATATATATATATATATATATATATATATATATATATATATATACATATATATATATATATATATATATATATATATATATATATATATATATATATATATATATATATATATATATATATATACGAGCGAAACGTTGTGTAAACTAAGATGTGCTCATACATGAGTCCACACGAGGGTCACTACAGATCTTACACTTTGTCTCTTCTTCCATTAGAAGCTACACTGACACACTCTGATAATCCACACTTCCCGTCCCTTCATAATACCCACTTTAATAATAATAATAATAATAATAATAATAATAATAATAAAAATAATACTAATAATTACTATTATTATTATTATTATACTAATATTTATTATGATAATGAAAACAAAATTATTAATTTAATAATCCATTATTATTATTATTATTATTATTATTATTATTATTATTATTATTATTATTATTATTATATTATTATTATTATTATTATTATTATTATTATTATTATTAAAATATGTAATTAACAATAAAATAAATAATAAACTAATTGAGATAATTAACTTGTAATTTTATTTATAATAAAAGGGGTGACGGAAACCAGGTTGAAACCAGAACAATTAAAAAACTTCTCTCAACAAAGGCTTCATTAATAAACACAAATTATAGCAATAAAGCAAATTTAACCGAGAATTAATCTTATAAAAACGTCAGAGCACTGCTCCTCTTCTTCATTTGTCAGGACATAACTGAAGGTAATTGATACCAATAATTGCTAATCCTCTCTCCCCAGATGCTTTAGTTTCTGAGTTATGACCAGGTGTGTGTGTGTGTGTGTGTGTGTGTGTGTGTGTGTGTGTGTGTGTGTGTGTGTGTGTGTGTGTGTGTACTCACCTAATTGTACTCACCTAATTGTGGTTGCTGGGGCCGAGACTCAGCTCCTGGCCCCGCCTCTTCACCAACCGCTACTAGGTCCTCCCTCCCCCTGCTCCATGATCTTTATCATACCTCGTCTTAAAACTATGTATAGTTCCTGCCTCCACTACATCGCTTGCCAGACTATTCCACTTTCTAACTACTCTATGACTGAAGAAATACTTCCTAACATCCCATTGACTCATCTGAGTCTTCAGCTTCCAATTGTGACCTCTTGTTTCTGTGTCCCACCTCTGGAACATCCTGTCTCTGTCCACCTTGTCTATTCCACGCAGTATTTTGTAAGTCGTTATCATGTCTCCCCTGACCCTCCTGTCCTCCATTGTTGTTAGACCGATTACCCTTAACCTTTCTTCATAGGACATTCCCCTGAGCTCTGGAACTAGCCTTGATGCAAACCTTTGCACTTTGTGTAATTTCTTGACGTGTTTGACCAGGTGTAGGTTTCAAACTGGTGCTGCGTACTCTAGTATGGGCCTGACGTACACAGTGTATAAAGCCTTGAACGATTCCTTACTGAGGCACCGGAACGCTATTCTCAGGTTTGCCAAGCGCCCATATGCCGCAGCAGTTATCTGGTTAATGTGTGCTTCTGGCGATGTACTCGGTATTATACTCACTCCTAGGTCTTTCTCCATGATTGAGGTTTGCAGCCTTTGGCCTCCTAGCCTATACTCTGTCTGCGGTCTTCTTTGCCCTCCTCCGATCTTCCTGACTTTGCATTTGGCAGGGTTAAATTCTAGGAGCCAATTTCTGGACCACACATCCAGCCTGCCCAGGTCTCTTTGTGGACTTGTCTGGTCGGCGTCTGATTTAATTCTCATCATTAACTTCACGTCATCTGCAAACAGGGACACTTCTGAGTCTATCCCTTCCGTCATGTCGTTCACATATACCAAGAACAGCACTGGTCCCAGGACTGACCCCTTTGGGACCCCGCTCGTCAGCGCCCACTGTGATACCTCATCACGGACAATGACTCGCTATTGCCTCCCTGTTAGGTATTCTCTGATCCATTGCAGTGCCCTTACTGTTATACGTGCCTGTTCCTCTAGTTCTGTACTAATCTCTTGTGAGGAACTGTGTCGAAGGCCTTCTAGTAGTCCAAGAAAATGTAATCAATCCACCCCTCCCTCTCCTTTCTTACTTCAGTTACCTTGTCATAAAACTCTAGTAGGTTTGTGACACAGAATTTGCCTTCCATGAATCCGTGCTGGCTTTCGTTTATAATCTTGTTCTGCTCCAGGTGTCCACCACTCTCCTCCTGATAATCGTTTCCAAGACTTTGCATACTATACATGTCAGTGACACTGGTCTATAATTTAGTGCTTCATTTCTGTCTCCCTTCTTAAAGATGGGGACTACATTTGCCTTCTTCCATACTTCAGTAGTTGCCCAGTTTCAAGGGAAGTGTTGAAGATTTTGGTAAGTGGCACATGTAGTGTCCCTGCTCCCTCTCTAAGGACCCACGGAGAAATGTTGCCCTGTCCCACCGCCTTTGAGGTATCAAGGTCACTTAGGAGCTTCTCCACCTCCTTCTCAGTTGTGTGTAATTCATCCAACACTTGTTGGTATATCCCTTGTTGCAGTACCCCACTGTTTTGTCTTCCCGTTGTCCCTTCTGCCTCCACTGTAAATACTTCCTGAAATCTCATGTTGAGC
Source organism: Cherax quadricarinatus (assembly GCF_038502225.1). Classification (NCBI taxonomy): domain Eukaryota; kingdom Metazoa; phylum Arthropoda; class Malacostraca; order Decapoda; family Parastacidae; genus Cherax; species Cherax quadricarinatus. Next base: position 36,861,853 of record NC_091302.1, on the reverse strand, counting down.
TCCTCACATACCTCCTGGTCGTTTCTTCTGAGCTCCCCACCTTCTTTCCTCAGCCTGATTACCTGGTCCTTGACTGTTATCTTCCTCCTGATGTGGCTGTAGAGTAGTTTCGGGTCACACTTGTGTGTACTCACCTATTTGTACTCACCTATTTGTGGTTGCAGGGGTCGATTCATAGCTCCTGGCCCCGCCTCTTCGCTGATTGTGTGTATGTACTCACCTAGTTGTACTCACCTAGTTGAGGTTGCGGGGGTCGAGTCCGAGCTCCTGGCCCCGCCTCTTCACTGATCGCTACAAGGTCACTCTCCCTGAGCCGTGAGCTTTATCATACCTCTGCTTAAAGCTATGTATGGATCCTGCCTCCACTACATCGCTTCCCAAACTATTCCACTTACTGACTACTCTGTGGCTGAAGAAATACTTCCTAACATCCCTGTGATTCATCTGTGTCTTCAGCATCCAACTGTGTCCCCTTGTTACTGTGTCCAATCTCTGGAACATCCTGTCTTTGTCCACCTTGTCAATTCCTCTCAGTATTTTGTATGTCGTTATCATGTCCCCCCTATCTCTCCTGTCCTCCAGTGTCGTCAGGTTGATTTCCCTTAACCTCTCCTCGTAGGACATACCTCTTAGCTCTGGGACTAGTCTTGTTGCAAACCTTTGCACTTTCTCTAGTTTCTTCACGTGCTTGGCTAGGTGTGGGTTCCAAACTGGTGCCGCATACTCCAATATGGGCCTAACATACACGGTGTACAGGGTCCTGAATGATTCCTTATTAAGATGTCGGAATGCTGTTCTGAGGTTTGCTAGGCGCCCATATGCTGCAGCAGTTATTTGGTTGATGTGCGCTTCAGGAGATGTGCCTGGTGTTATACTCACCCCAAGATCTTTTTCCTTGAGTGAGGTTTGTAGTCTCTGACCCCCTAGACTGTACTCCGTCTGCGGCCTTCTTTGCCCTTCCCCAATCTTCATGACTTTGCACTTGGTGGGATTGAACTCCAGGAGCCAATTGCTGGACCAGGTCTGCAGCCTGTCCAGATCCCTTTGTAGTTCTGCCTGGTCTTCGATCGAGTGTATTCTTCTCATCAACTTCACGTCATCTGCAAACAGGGACACCTCAGAGTCTATTCCTTCCGTCATGTCGTTCACAAATACCAGAAACAGCACTGGTCCTAGGACTGACCCCTGCGGGACCCCGCTGGTCACAGGTGCCCACTCTGACACCTCGCCACGTACCATGACTCGCTGCTGTCTTCCTGACAAGTATTCCCTGATCCATTGTAGTGCCTTCCCTGTTATCCCTGCTTGGTCCTCCAGTTTTTGCACCAATCTCTTGTGTGGAACTGTGTCAAACGCCTTCTTGCAGTCCAAGAAAATGCAATCCACCCACCCCTCTCTCTCTTGTCTTACTGCTGTCACCATGTCATAGAACTCCAGTAGGTTTGTGACACAGGATTTCCCGTCCCTGAAACCATGTTGGCTGCTGTTGATGAGATCATTCCTTTCTAGGTGTTCCACCACTCTTCTGATAATCTTCTCCATGATTTTGCATACTATACATGTCAGTGACACTGGTCTGTAGTTTAATGCTTCATGTCTGTCTCCTTTTTTAAAGATTGGGACTACATTTGCTGTCTTCCATGCCTCAGGCAATCTCCCTGTTTCGATAGATGTATTGAATATTGTTGTTAGGGGTACACATAGCGCCTCTGCTCCCTCTCTCAATACCCATGGGGAGATGTTATCTGGCCCCATTGCCTTTGAGGTATCTAGCTCACTCAGAAGCCTCTTCACTTCTTCCTCGGTTGTGTGCACTGTGTCCAGCACTTGGTGGTGTGCCCCACCTCTCCGTCTTTCTGGAGTCCCTTCTGTCTCCTCTGTGAACACTTCTTTGAATCTCTTGTTGAGTTCTTCACATACTTCACGGTCATTTCTTGTTGTCTCTCCTCCTTCCTTCCTTAGCCTGATTACCTGGTCCTTGACTGTTGTTTTCCTCCTGATGTGGCTGTACAACAGTTTCGGGTCAGATTTGGCTTTCGCTGCTATGTCATTTTCATATTGTCTTTGGGCCTCCCTTCTTATCTGTGCATATTCGTTTCTGGCTCTACGACTGTTCTCCTTATTCTCCTGGGTCCTTTGCCTTCTATATTTCTTCCATTCCCTAGCACACTTGGTTTTTGCCTCCCTGCACCTTTGGGTAAACCATGGGCTCATCCTGGCTTTTTCATTAATCCTGTTACCCTTGGGTACAAACCTCTCCTCAGCCTCCTTGCATTTTGTTGCTACATATTCCATCATCTCATTAACTGGCTTCCCTGCCAGTTCTCTGTCCCACTGAACCCTGTTCAGGTAGTTCCTCATTCCTGTGTAGTCCCCTTTCTTGTAGTTTGGCTTCATTCGTCCTGGCCTTCCTGCTTCTCCCTCCACTTGTAGCTCTACCGTGTATTCGAAGCTTAAAACCACATGGTCACTGGCCCCAAGGGGTCTTTCATATGTGATGTCCTCGATATCTGCACTACTGAAGGT
>NC_091302.1:36851827-36854327 GCF_038502225.1 Cherax quadricarinatus | reverse complement strand
TCAGCGTTTGTGTACCATACCTTCAGTTTCCTTTCCAACACTGTGGCTTGGGGGGCCTGTGAGGGTGGGAGACCTGGTAGCTTACTGTGAGATTCTATAGCTGGGTGTTGGGTGGAAGCTGTGAGTGTGGATTGTAGTTTGTGTTGGGATGGTGTTCTGAGGATAGTTCTGTGTGTGCTTGCACTTTCTGCTCTGTTCTGCTCTGATTGACCTCTGCTGGTTCGAACCTTGTCTCCAATCGTAGCTCCTTTCGCTTTTTTGTCTTCTCCCTCAGCTGCTGTCGTTCTGTTTGTGTTCTGTCTCTGTCTAAGAACACCCTCATGTACTTTTCCGAGTATTTCAACCGCGGTTTCTCTTGGAGGATCCTGTTCCGTACTGTTTCTGTCCTGAGAATCAGCTTGATCGGTCATTTTCTCCCCTTGAAGTACCCCCCTCTTCTCTGAAAATTTACAATCTCGTCCATGTCTTCTTCACCTATTTCCTTGATGATCTTCTCAATCTCCTTTCTTTCTGCCTGCCGTCTTTCAGTGTGTGTCCTTTCCTCTCTCTCCTGAAACCCGTGGATAAACACTGATTTTGCCCTTTCCTCCTCCCATTGCCTCTTCCTCTGTGACTCTGGTTCCTGTCTGTACATGGTCATTTTCTCCCTTGTTTTTTCCAGTGACTCTTGGTAGCATTGTTGTGCCTTTGCATTTGACCTAACCCCCTCTCTGCCTGCACCCAGCTGCTCTCCCCGTTCACTCCTTGGCCCTTCTTGGCAGGTTGATATGGCCTTAGCATAATTCATATCTCCCTCCTTCCTGTTCGGCCTCTCAGCTTCATATGCTGTGTCTTCTCTGGTCAATGCCCATGTAACTTGCTTCAGCCTGTTTATCTCATCTTCTAGGACCTTTATCCTGGTTATTGCAGTTTCGGCTTTTGCCTCCCAATTCTTCTTCTCCTTCTCCAACCTCTCTTCTAATTTCGCAGAAAGCTCTGTCTCCATTTTTTCAGAAAGCTCTCCTAATTTTCTCTCCCACTCTTGTTCCATCCTTTTCCACTGTTCCTCCATCCACTCCTCCCTACCAGAACCATTCTCATCTGATCTCTGGTTCCTGCGAGTCCCCACCATATTTTTTTTTTAAGAGAAAGTGAGAGACAGAGAAAGAGAGGGAAGGGAAAGGTAGGAGAGAAGGAGAGAGTGAGAGGGGAAAAGGGAGGAGAGAGGGGGAGAGTGAGAAGGGAAAAGGGAGAAGAGAGAGAGAGAGAGAGAGGGAGAGAGAGAGAGAGAGAGAGAGAGAGAGAGAGAGAGAGAGAGAGAGAGAGAGAGAGAGAGAGAGAGAGAGAGAGGAGAGGGGAGAGAGGGGCAAAGAGAGGGGAGAGAGAAGGGGAGACAGGGAAGAAGGGAGGAGAGAGGGGGAGATGGAAGAGAGAGAGGGGAGAGAGAGGATAGGGGGAGACAGAGGGGAGAGAGAGAGATGGGAAATGGGAGAGGGGAGAGATAGTGAGAGGGGGAGAGATGTTAGAGGGGGAGATACGTTAGAGGGGGAAGGTGTTAGAGGGAAGCGATGTTATAGGGGAGAACGGAGAGTTGGGAGAGGGAAGAGAGATAGACAAAGGGAGAGATAGGAAGAGAGAGAGGTAGTGAGAGATATAGGTAGAGAGAGATAGGTAGAGAGAGGTATAGGTAGCGAGGTATAGGTAGAGAGAGGTATAGGTAGAGAGAGGTATAGGTAGAGAGAGGTATAGATAGAGAGAGGTATAGGTAGAGAGAGGTATAGATAGAGGTAGTGATAGAGATAGGCATAGAGGGAGAGAGATAGGTAGAGGTAGAGAAACAGGTACTGAGAGATAGGTAGAGAGAGATGGGTAAAGAGAGGTAGAGAGATAGGTATTGAGAGAGAAAGAGAGGGAGGGATTTCAGGTCAGTTAACAGGAAGGTATGAAATCTTGTGTATGTGTGTGTGTGTGTGTGTACGTGTGTATGTGTGCCCCCACTTCTAAGTATTCATACTGCTAATAAATATCAGTAGTAATATCAGTATTTCTAAAACTAACTACAGTGATTCTAGTACTTATCACTTCTACTTATAAAACACAGAAAGTAATTAGGTTGTAAAATTTAGCTTGTCTCAGCTTCTAGGAGTGTCTGACGTCACCCTCACTAGGCTGCCCCTCGCTAGGCTGCTCCTCGCTAGTCAACACTATCTTCACCTTATCTATGCTATTTCTGCTCTAATTCTGGTAATAGCTTGCAGGAGTGAGTGACCAGTATCTAAAAGTGATGCAAGGCCAGGATTCAGAACCCCACAACCACCTCAACAGTTGAGTGATACCTTTCGCTGGCAGTGATGCGATGACAAGTTGCCAGATGCTGATGACGTAGCCTTCTATCACTATTTTGAAAATTCTTCACCTGTGATCTTTATAACCGTATATGCTCATACATCCCGCATCCCTCAGTATCACTTATGATAGAGTACACTTCACTTATATTGGAATACACTTCACATTTGGTGTT
>NC_091302.1:36836827-36846827 GCF_038502225.1 Cherax quadricarinatus | reverse complement strand
TGCACACATAACCTACAAAGAGAGTTAAATGTACTTAGATAATCCCATCAAACATACACACACACACACATACACACACACACACACACACACACACACACACACACACACACACATACACACACACACACACACACACACACACACACACACACACACACACACACACACACACACACACACACACACACACACACACACACACACACACACACACACATGTCGTATATGTGAACGACATAACGGAAGGGATAGACTCAGAAGTGTCCTTGCTTGCAGATGATGTGAAGTTAATGAGAAGAATCAAATCGGATGAGAATCAGGCAGGACTACAAAGAGACCTGGACAGGCTACAAGCCTGGTCCAGCAACTGGCTCCTTGAGTTTAACCCTGCCAAATGCAAAGTCATGAAGATTGGGGAAAGGCAAAGAAGACCGCAGACACAATATAGTTTAGATGGCCAAAGACTGCAAACTTCACTCAAGGAAAAAGATCTGGGGGTGAGTATAACACCGAGCATATCTCCTGAGGCGCACATCAATCAGATAACTGCTGCAGCATACGGGCGCCTGGCAAACCTACGGATAGCGTTCCGATACCTCAGGAAGGATTCGTTCAAGACTCTGTATACTATTTACTTCAGGCCCATACTGGAGTATGCAGCACCAGTTTGGAATCCACACTTAGACAAGCACGTCAAGAAATTAGAGAAGGTGCAAAGGTTTGCAACAAGACTAGTCCCAGAGCTACGGGGGATTGTCCTACGAAGAAAGGTTGAGGGAAATCGGCCTGACGACACTGGAGGACAGGAGGGTCAGGGGAGACATGATAACGACATATAAAATGCTGCGCGGAAAAGACGAGGTGGACAAAGACGGGATGTTCCAGAGATGGGACACTGACACAAGAGGTCACAATTGGAAGTTGAAGACTCAGATGAATCAAAGGGATGTTAGGAAGTATTTCTTCAGTCATAGAGTAGTCAGAACGTGGAATAGCCTAGAAAGTGACGTAGTGGAGGCGGAAACCATACATAGTTTTAAGACGAGGTATGATAAAGATCATGGGGCAGGAAGAGAGAGTACCTAGTAGCAATCAGTGAAGAGGCGGGGCCAGGAGCTATGAATCGACCCCTGCAACCACAAATAGGTGAGTACACACACACTGCAGGCTGGGTTGCCAGCGAGGACATAAGAAGTGGCCATAAAGTCTAATTTCCCTCCCAAGGCGATGGTCAAGAAGACTGACGCTTCTCCCGTTTTCTTGGTACTTCCAAATTTTCGCTCTCTCTTTACTTAAGATATATATATATATATATATATATATATATATATATATATATATATATATATATATATATATATATATATATATATATATATATATATATATATATATATATATATATATATATATATATGCTGAGGGGAAAATATACATTAAGTTTTTCCCAGGTAATAAAAAGATAGTGAAAAAATTTGAAGTTCAGATTAATTTTTTTTCCATTTCGAGTGATTCATAAAAGCAACAATATTACTTATTCGTTTATTTTTCAACAGCTATAAATCGTGAGTTTTGGGGAGATAAATGTAATTTAGTGTCCCTTCAATTATCATAATTACTTAGGCTCTAGTTATTTAATATTTGTATTTATTGGCATAGTTTATTTACGATTATATTTTGAGCAATCCATTCCATTATCCGTCCTCCATTCCTATCCCTCTATCCCACCATTTATCCCCATGTCTATCCTGTTATTTTATTCCTCTACCTAACAATCTATGAAGACTGGTAGTTTAAAACGTCATAATCGTGTTTATCAAGCATCAATTAGTTCCCTGGTTACACCATTATAAAACTTTTATAAACATCGTTAAACCCTACTATAAAAAAAGGTTAAACCCTGGTAAAATATGATTAAATTTTGGTAAAATTAAGTTAAACCGTGGTATAACCGATTAAACCCTGATAAAACGTGATGGATGGGATGTTGTGGCCAATCATTAGTCGAGAGGACTTCGTCTTAGCGTGACGATTCCTTTGGAAGGAGGTAGAACCCAACACTCACGTTCTTCTGAACCTTCTATAACTTGTTGCTCGTCTGCAGGGCCCACCTGGCCCACTGCTTCCCAGAGACATAACTGGAGAGTGAGCTCGTTACAGCACTCTCTGCCTCAGCAGTGTGTGTGTGTGTGTGTGTGTGTGTGTGTGTGTGTGTGTGTGTGTGTGTGTGTGTGTGACTTATACACAGTGAGTATATACCTCACACTATCTTTGTATAAATGTAACGCTGCAAATGATGGCATTTCTGTCTGTGATGCTCAGGGAAGAAACATGGGCTTAACACTGTCTCTGCCGACATGCTGATAAGTAAGACACGTTGTCTGTTCTCTGTACCATTTGTTTACAAGACACGTAGGCGAAACATTTCGGTATAAAGATACCTAACTGTTGCTCATGTGTCTTAATTATCAGAACTCCACATCGAGCCGAGCACAGAGACGCGCCAGCCACTCCAGCGATGTCTTGGGCCACGAGGTAGACAGAAACATACTGGGCCAGGGCAAACAAAGCAAACTGGGAATCTGATTACACAGTGAATTATCTAAGGTAGCTGTCAGAACAAAAATAGCGGGGATTACATTGAGATACACACAGTGAACAATGAACTGTCTAAGCCAGTTGTCAGAACAAGAGCAGCGGAGATTATACTGGGCTACACAGTAGCAACAAGGGAAGTACATTTTTAACACCTAATAACCACTCCACTATTATTATTCTCGGTTGTTTTCCTTGCATTGATATATGGGTGACTCATACATTAATCACATTTAATGTGTAAAAATTGCACGAAATACGATAAAACTATGGAAGGTAGTCTACGTAGTTTATTCAAGTAAGCTACGAGAAGTTTGAGGAAACTGACACATGTACAAACATTTAAGATATTTTATCAGGAAACTTTTCTCCCCTGGATCCTTGTTTACTAGAGGCTAAGACCCTGGATAGCTTTAAAGAGGGACTGGACAACTATACGAGTGGGAGGGGCTGGGTTTGACTGGTGCCTGGGATAAGGAGGAAAATTCTTGCATAGCTTTGAGAAAAAGTCGGACAATTGCATGGCTGGTTTTAATAAGTATCTGCCTTACATGGGCCAGTAGGTTTACTGCAGTGTTCCTCCACTATTGTTCTAAAGAACCTAGACACATGTGAGGAAAGATACACAAATAACCCGCACATAAAAGAGAGAAGCTTACGACGACGTTTCGGTCCGACCTAGACCATTGACAAAGTCACACTAACAGAGGTGGAGCAGGACGGCTATATATAGGCAGGAAGAGGTGGAGGTAGTAGTAGTAGTAGTAGTAGTAGTAGTAGTAGTAGTAGTAGTAGTAGTAGTAGTAGTAGTAGTAGTAGTAGTAGTAGTAGTAGTAGTAGTAGTAGTAGTACAAGAATTGTATATAATACCGACAAGATGAAATTAAGACACATGCACAACACCCGGGCATCCCCATCGTAGACGTTTCGCCAACCAGCCAGCCACTGGATGGCGAAACGTCCACAACAAAGACAACCAGACGCCACACATGTGTCTTAATTTCATCAGTAGTTGTAGTAGTAGTAGAAGAAGAAGAGGTAGTAGTAGAAGTGGGAAATAAGGATGACGAGCCAGTCAAAAACAAAAACAAAGGAAGGGGAGCACTGCAAGAGAGCTAGATGCCCACAGAGGGAGAGCAAGCGCACAGAGGTGCGTGAAAGGGGAAGTGTTCAGGTTTAAGCATATGCCAGGTCGGATTTCCGCCTCATGAAAGTTAGGTCACCTGACAGCCGTGTCAAGATTTAGCCATAACGAGGCGTTACGAGATGCTGTAACTAACTGCTTTCTGCTCAAAAGCGTTAGAAACCCGTGATATAGAAGGCTTTTAAGCACCGAGGCTTCCTTAGCTTCACTCCAGTGAAGACCAACTGGCCTCCTTCCAGTTCATGAGGGGACCATGGGTAACCCTGGGATTTCCTGTGGGTTATGCAAAATATTGTTCTGAACATCCCTACTGCACGAGAATGCACGACCGTACGTAGTTGTGCAGGTATTTAATGGTATATTATATCCACACGATGGCATGCAGTAGCGTTTGGGAATGTAGTGGAGACGCCCTCTCGAGGGTGAGAAGAGAAACGGAGTTAACTGGAACCTTTATTGAAGACGTTTCGATCCCACAGTAAGGGTAAATGTCGGCATTTATATCTACCAGAAGAAGTCACAATTAGTGTTGTTTAGCCTCGTGGTAATTTATATTATGGAGGACATATTAACATAGACTCTCACACACTCACTCAAGAAAGAAAATAAGGGAAATAAATGTGTGATCAGTGAAAGAAATACAATGTATATGTTATACTATATATCGACAAGAAACGGAAGTGGATATACGCCAGGACATCACATCGAGTTGGACAATCTACAGGTTCCTACAGGCTGCATCGCAAGTATTCACCTATGTGTAGTGTTTGCGGAGAGTCAGGTGTGAGTTCCATTTTACCGCCATGCTGTTTGTGAACGGTCCAACTCTAATAGTATGATACAGAATAGGATAACATGTACTCAATAACAAATAGCAATTAGTAATTTACAGTAGAAAGGTGCGAGCAGACAGGTGTTTATTAGACTAGGAAGAAGTATAAGCATAGAGGACATAACCTAGTAGGTGGGTGTGGGTCAGGTGAGTGTGGGTCAGAACAGATAGAGTACTGTAGACCAGGTAGGTGTGGGTCAGGTCAGGAGGGTATGGGGCAAGCCAGGTAGGGGAGCACTGGAAACTCCACACACACACACACACACACACACACACACACACACACACACACACACACACACACACACACACACACACACACACACACACACACAGAGTAGTCAGTAAGTGGAATAGTTTGGGAAGCGATGTAGTGGAGGCAGGATCCATACATAGCTTTAAGCAGAGGTATGATAAAGCTCACGGCTCAGGGAGAGTGACCTAGTAGCGATCAGTGAAGAGGCGGGGCCAGGAGCTCGGTCTCGACCCCCGCAACCTCAACTAGGTGAGTACACACAGGCCTAGTGTCTAATCGACATATGCCTAGGACAAAATGGTAACTAACTAACACACACACACACACACACACACACACAATGCTATGAATCAACCCCTGCAACCACAAATAGGTGAGTACAAATAGGTGAGTACACACACATTAAAAACCAGTGGGGTTTTGAGAAAATGGAAGGAGTGGATGGCACGGGCGAAAGGGACTACTTAGTAGGAACAATCCAGTCAGAGGGACATAAGGTGATAATTGCAGTAATGTACAACCCACCACAGAACTGCAGGAGGCCAAGAGAGCAACAGAGCAATGGTCGACACACTAGCCGAGGTGGCCAGGAGAGCACACATGGGGGGAGCAAAGTTACTAGTTATGGGTGATTTCAATCACAAGGAGATTGACTGGGAAAACCTGGAGCCCCATGGGGGTCCTGAAACATGGAGAGCCAAGATGATGGATGTGGCACTGGAAAACCTCATGCATCAACATGTTAGAGACACTACCAGAGAGAGAGGTGAGGATGAACCAGCAAGACTGGACCTTGTATTCACCTTGAGTAGTTCGGACATCGAGGATATCATGTATGAAAGGCCCCTGGGAACTAGTGATCATGTGGTTCTGTGCTTCGACTACATAGTTGAGTTTCAAGTGGAGAGAGTAGCAGGAATAGGATGGGAAAAACCAAACTACAAAAGGGGGAACTACTCAGGCATGAGGAACTTCCTGCAAGACATTCAGTGGGAGAGGGAACTGACAGGAAAACCAGTACAAGAAATGATGGACTATGTGGCAACAAAATGCAAGGAGGCAGAGGAGAGGTTTGTTCCCAAGGGAAACAGAAATAATGGGAAGAACAGAACGAGTCCTAGGTTCACCCAAAGGTGTAGGGAGGCAAAAACTAGGTGTACTAGAGAATGGAAAAGGTACAGAAGACAGAGAACTCAGGAAAACAAAGAGATTAGCCGAAGAACCAGAAACGAATATGCACAGATGAGAAGGGAGGTTCAACGACAATATGAAAATGACATAGCATCGAAAGTCAAGTCTGACCAGAAGCTGTTGTATAGCCACATCAGGAGGAAAACGACAGTCAAGGACCAGGTAATCAGACTGAGGAAGGGTGATGGGGAGTTTACAAGAAACGACCGAGAGGTATGTCAGGAGCTCAACACGAGATTTAAAGAAGTATTTACAGTGGAAACCAGTAGGACTCCAGGAAATCAGAACAGGGGGGTACACCAGCAAGTGCTGGATGAGGCACATATAACCAAGGAGGAGGTGAAGAAGCTGCTATGCGAACTTGACACCTCAAAGGCGGTGGGACCAGACAACATCTCTCCGATACTGTGTGTGCCATTAACAAAGATCTTCAAAACATCAAGTGAAGCTGGGCAACTCCCTGAGGTATGGAAGATGGCAAATGTAGTCCCAATTTTTAAAAAGGGAGACAGACATGAGGCACTAAACTACAGACCTGTATCACTAACGTGTATAGTATGCAAGGTCATGGAGAAGATCATCATGAGGAGAGTGGTGGAGCACCTGGAAAGAAACAAGTGTATAATTGACAACCAGCACGGTTTCACGAAAGGGAAATAATGTGTCACAAACCTACTGGAGTTTTATGACAAGGTGACAGAAGTAAGACAAGAGAGAGACGGGTGGATCGACTGCATTTTTTGGACTGCAAGAAGGCCTTCGACACAGTTCCTCACAAGAGGTTAATGCAAAAGCTAGAGGATCAGGCACGCATAACAGGAAAGGCACTGCAATGGACCAGAGAATACCTGACAGGGAGGCAACAACGAGTCATGGTACGTGACGAGGCGCCAGAGCGGGCGCCTGTGACAAACGGGGTTCCACAGGGGTCAGTCCTGGGACCTGTGCTGTTTTTGGTATATGTGAATGACATAAAGGAAGGGATAGACTCGGAAGTGTCTTTGTTTGCAGATAATGTGAAGTGAATGAGGAGAATCAAAACGGTCGAGTATCAGGCAGGACTACAAAGAGACCTGGACAGGCTACAAGCCTGATCCAGCAGCTGGCTCCTTGAATTTAACCCTGCCAAATGCAAAGTAATGGAGATTGGGGAAGGGCAAAGAAGACCGCAGACACAGTATAGTCTAGGTGGCCAAAGACTGCATAACTCACTCAAGTAAAAACTTCTTGGGGTGAGTATAATACCGAGCATATCTCCTGAGGCGCTCATCAATCAGATAACTGCTGCAGCATTCGGGCGTTTGGCAAACCTAAGGATAGCGTTCCGATACCTCCGTAAGGAATTGTTCAAAACTCCGTATACCATATACGTCAGGCCCATACTGGAGTATGCAGCACCAGTTTGGAATCCACACCTGGTCAAGCACGTCAAGAAATTAGAGAAAGTGCAAATTTTTGCAACAGGACTAGTCCCAGAGCTAAGAGGATTGTCCTACGAAGAAAGGTTAAGAGAAATCAGCCTGACGACACTGGAGGACAGGAGGGTCAGGGGAGACATGATAACGACATATAAAATACTGCGCGGAATAGACAAGGTGGACAAAGACCGGATGTTCCAGGGAGGGGACACAGAAACAAGAGGTCACAATTGGAAGTTGAAAGACTCAGATGAGTCAAAGGGATGTTAGGAAGTATTTCTTCAGTCATAGAGTTGTCAGGCAGTGGAATAGCCTAGAAAGTGACGTAGTGGAGGAGGGAACCATACATAGTTTTAAGACGAGGTTTGATAAAGCTCATGGAGCAGGAAGAGAGAGGACCCAGTAGCAACCAGTGAAGAGGCGGAGCCAGGAGCTAAGATTCGACCCCTGCAACCACAAATAGGTGATTACAAATAGGTGAGTACACTCTCACACACTCACTGTCTCATACATTCTCACACACTCACTCTTTCACACACTCTCACACACTCACTCTCTCACACTCTCGCACACTCACTCTCACACACTCTCTCACACACTCACTCTCTCACACACTTTCACACACTCTCTCACACACTCTCACACACTCACTCTCACACATTCTCACACACTCACTCTCTCACACACTCTCACACACTCACTCTCTCACACACTCTCACACACTTTCTTACACATTCTCACACACTCTCTCACACACTCTCACACACTCACTCTCTCACACATTCTCACACACTCACTCTCTCACACACTCACTCTCTCACACATTCTCACACACTCACTCTCTCACACACACACTCACACACTCACTCTCTCACACACTCTCACACACTCACTCTCACACACTCTCACACAGTCACTCTCACACACTCTCTCACTCACTCTCACACACTCTCACAGTCACTCTCTCACACACTCACACACTCACTCTCACACATTCTCACACACTCACTCTCTCACACACTCTCACACACTCACTCTCTCACACTCTCTCACACACTCACTCTCTCACACACTTTCACACACTCTCTCACACACACTCACACACTCACTCTCTCACACACTCTCACACACTCACTCTCACACACTCTCACACAGTCACTCTCACGCACTCTCTCACTCACTCTCACACACTCTCACAGTCACTCTCTCACACACTCTCACACACTCACTCTCATACACTCTCACACAGTCACTCTCACACACACTCACACACTCACTCTCTCACACACTCTCACACACTCACTCTCACACACTCTCACACACTCACTCTCACACACTCTCACACACTCACTCTCATACACTCTCACACAGTCACTCTCACACACACTCTCACACACTCTCACACACTCACTCTCATACACTCTCACACAGTCACTCTCACACACACTCACACACTCACTGTCTCTCATAAACACATATATATCCTAGTATACATGTATATACGCCTACTGTGTGTATAACGTGAGCATGGTTACCCATGCGTATCCAAGGGTAGATAAGTCTGATGGTCGCGTCGTGTCGCATCGCGCGTGCGTGTGAGTGTACATGTGTATGTATGTGTGTGTGTGTGTGTGTGGACGTCCATGTGCGTGCTTGTTCCACAACAAATTTCTCAGCTCCCAGGAGAGGGCGAGAGAGCAGACTGTACCGCTGACGTTATTGCTCCGGATATTAATACCAAATGTTTGTTTTTGTTAATTTAGGAGTCATGTTAGTTATGGAACCTTGCAATGTGCTATCTATTAAGAGAACCTTGCAATGTGTTATCTACATACGGGAACGTTGCAATGGGCTATCTATTAAGAAACGTTGCAGTGTGCTATCTATTAAGAAACGTTGCAGTGTGCTATCTATTGAGCTGCATATATGCCTGTCTATCAAATTATGTCTATCCACTCAACTATCTACCATAATGTCTCACCGGCTGTATGACTACCTTCTGGGCGTATTTCTTTATTACTGGTGGCCTACCTACCGGTTTACCTGCTGGTTTACCTGCTGGTTTATCTGCTGGTTTACCTGCTGGTTTACCTGCTGGTTTACCTGCTGGTTTAACTTGTATCCCTCAGTTTAACTATTGGACGCTACATTCCTGACTAGGTATTTGTCTCTTAAGACACATATATTCTCTTACCTCTTCACTTTTGTTTATCTCACATCACCACCACCACCCCAGCTCCCTCACCACCACCACTCCAGCTCCCTCACCACCACCACTCCAGCTCCCTCACCACCACCACTCCAGCTCCCTCACCACCACCACTCCAGCTCCCTCACCACCACCACCCCAGCTCCCTCACCACCACCACCCCAGCTCCCTCACCACCACCACCCCAGCTCCCTCACCACCACCACCCCAGCTCCCTCACCACCACCACTCCAGCTCCCTCACCACCACCACTCCAGCTCCCTCACCACCACCACCCCAGCTCCCTCACCACCACCACCCCAGCTCCCTCACCACCACCACTCCAGCTCCCTCACCACCACCACTCCAGCTC
>NC_091302.1:36814327-36834327 GCF_038502225.1 Cherax quadricarinatus | reverse complement strand
CCACCCCAGCTCCCTCACCACCACCACCCCAGCTCCCTCACCACCACGACCACCACCACCCCAGCCCCCTCATCACCACAACCACCCCAGCTCCCACACCAACACCACCCCAGCTTCCTCACCACCACCACCACCCCAGCTCCCTCACCACCACCACCCCAGCTCCCTCACCACCACGACCACCACCACCCCAGCCCCCTCATCACGACAACCACCCCAGCTCCCTCACCATCACCACCCCAGCTCCCTCACCACCACGACCACTACCACCCCAGCTCCCTCACCACGACAACCACCCCAGCTCCCTCACTACCACCACTCCAGCTTCCTCACCACCACCACCCCAGCTTCCTCACCACCACCACCACCCCAGCTCCCTCACCACCACCACTCCAGCTCCCTCACCACTATCACCACCCCAGCTTCCTCACCACCACCACCACCACCACCACCACCACCACCACCACCACCACCACCACCACCCCAGCTCCCTCACCACCACCACTCCAGCTCCCTCACCACCATCACCACCCCAGCTTCCTCACCACCACCACCACCCCAGCTCCCTCACCACCACCACCCCAGCTCCCTCACCATCACGACCACCACCACCCCAGCTTCCTCACCACCACCACCACCATCACCCCAGCTCCCTCACCACCACCACCACCACCACCACCACCACCACCATCACCATCACCACCACGACCACCCCAGCTCCATCACCACCACCACCACCCCAGCTCCCTCACCACCACCACCACCCCAGCTCCCTCACCACGACAACCACCCCAGCTCCCTCACCACCAACACCACACCAGCTTCCTTACCACCACCACCACCCCAGCTCCCTTACCACCATCATCACCACCCCAGCTCCCTCACCACCACCCCAGCTCTCTCACCACCACCACCACCCCAGCTTCTTCACCACGACCACCACCCCAGCTCCCTCACCACCACCACCACCACCCCAGCTCCCTCACCACCGCCACCACCCCAGCTCCCTCACCACCAACCCAGCTCCCTCACCACCACCACCACCACCCCAGCTCCCTCACCACCACCCCAGCTCCCTCACCACCACCACCCCAGCTCCCTCACCACCACCACCACCACCCCAGCTCCCTCACCACCATCCCAGCTCCCTCACAACCACCACCACCCCAGCTACCTCACCACCACCACCACCACCCCAACTCCCTCCTCATCACCCCCACCACCACCACCACCACCACCACCACCACCACCACCACCACCACCCCAGCTCCCTCACCACCACCACCACCTCAGCTCCCTCACCACCACCCCAGCTCCCTCATCACCACCCCAGCTCCCTCACAACCACCACCACCCCAGCTACCTCACCACCACCACCACCACCACCACCATCACCACCACCCCAGCTCCCTCACCGCCACCTCCACCCCAGCTCCATCACCACCACCACCACCCCTGCTCCATCACCACCACCACCACCCCAGCTCCCTCACCACCACCACCACCCCAGCTCCCTCACCACCACCACCACCCCAGCTCCCTCACCACCACCACCATCTCCACCATCGCCACCCCAGCTCCCTTACTACCACCCCAGCTCTCTTACTACCACGCCAGCTCCCTTAGTACCACCCCAGCTCCCTTACTACCACCCCAGCTCCCTTACTACCACCCCCAGCTCCCTTACTACCACCCCAGCTCCCTTACTACCACCCCAGCTCCCTTACTACCACTCCAGCTCCCTTAGTACCACCCCAGCTCCCTTACTACCACCCCAGCTCCCTTACTACCACCCCAGCTCCCTTACTACCACTCCAGCTCCCTTAGTACAACCCCAGCTCCCTTACTACCACCCCAGCTGCCTTACTACCACCCCAGCTGCCTTACTACCACCCCAGCTCCCTCAAAACTACCACAATCATCACCACCTCCAACTTCGTCATTACCACAAAGACAATAACCACCACAATCCACGACCCCCTCCTCCTCTTCCTCCTCCCCTCCTCTTCCTCCTCCTCCTCCTCCTCCTCCTCCTCCTCCTCCCCTTCTCTTCGTCTTCTTCTTCTTCCTCCTCCCCTCCTCTTCCTCCTCCTACTCCTCCCCATCGGGTGCAGCCTACAATCGCCATCTTGTAATTATAGCTGTGGGTGGAAGGGGAGGCAGACAAGGACACTAGCTGGGCGAGGGTCCGGCACGAGGGGAGAGAGAGATGGGAGGAGGGAAGGAGGCAAGGAAGGGGAAAGAGGGAAAGGGAATGATGAAGTGAGGGAAGGAAATGAGAGAATGGAGTTTGGTGGGAAAGAGGAGAGGAAGAGAGAGAGAGAGAGAGAGAGAGAGAGAGAGAGAGAGAGAGAGAGAGAGAGAGAGAGAGAGCAGAGAATAGGGAGAGTTAGTGATAATTGATTGAGTGGAGTTAAGGCTGGTGTGTTGGTAGTGTCCACCAAGCTACACACGACACATATAAGAGATACATGAGACAAGATACGTAGACACAGCACACACAGGAGATGCATAAGAAAACACCTGACACGGTACACACAGGAGACATGGATACACTGTTTCTTGGTAGATTATAAGAATATATCTGTCAGAGAACCATGCAGTCGATGGCTACACCGACTGAAAGAGAAGACAGGTTTAACTACCTACCTGCAGGGTATTCCCAGGATCAACGCCCCAGCGGCCCGGTCCACGACCAGGACTCCCGGTGGATCATGGTCTGATCAACCAGGCTGTTACTGCTGGCCGCACGTAGTCCAGTGTACGAGCCACAGCCCGGCTGATCCGCCACTGACTTTAGGTCCAGCTTCTTCTTGAAGACAACCAGGGGTCTATTGGTAATTCCCCTTATGGCTGGTGGGAGGCTGTTGAACAGTCTTGGGCCCCGGACACTTACTTTGTTTTCTCTTAGTGTACTAATGGCACCCCTACTTTTCACTAGGGGTATTTTGCACCGCCTGCCCAGTCTTTTGCTTTCGTAGGGAGTGATTTCTGTGAGCAAATATGGGACCAGTCCCTCCAGGATCTTCCAGGTATAGATTATGATGTATCTAACTCGTCTGCATTCCAGTGAGTACAAGTCAAGTGCTTCTAGGCGCTCCCAGTAGTTCAGGTGTTTGATGGAACTTATACGTGCAGTAAAGGTTCTCTGTACATTCTCTAGATCTGCAATTTCACCTGCTTTGAACGGAGATGTTAATGTGCAGCAGTATTCCAGCCTAGAGAGAACAAGTGATTTAAAAAGGATCATCATTGGCTTGGCATCTCTCGTTCTGAACGTTCTCATTATCCATCCTATCATTTTCTTCGCAGATGTGATAGTGTCAATGTTATGATCCTTGAAAGCGAGATCTTCAGACATTACCACTTCCAGGTCCTTCACATTACTTTTCCGTTCTATTGTATGATCAGAGTTTGTAGTATACTCAGTCCTAGTTATTATTTCCTCCAGTTTTCCATAACGCAGTAGTTGGAATTTGTCCTCATTGAACATCATATTGTTTTCTATTGCCCAATGGAAAACTTGATTTATATCTTCTTTGAGGTTAACCGCGTCCCCAATAGATGACACTCTCATGCAGATCCTAATATCGTCTGCAAAGGACAACACGGTACTGTAGATTATATCTCTATCTATGTTTGATATGAGGATGAGGAATAGTATGGGGGCGAGTACTGTGCCTTGTGGAACAGAACTTTGCGCTATGGCAGCTTCCGATTGAACCGCTACTTTTTGTGTTCGATTGGTTAGAAAATTGAAGATCCATCTGCCCACTTTGCCAGTTATCCCTTTAACACGCATTTTGTGTGCTATTACACCATGATCTCACTTGTCAAAGGCTTTGGCAAAATCTGTGCATACTACATCTGCATTCTGTTTGTTTTCCAGTGCATCCAAGACCATATCATAGTGATCCAGTAGTTGCGAGAGGCAGGAGCGACCTGCCCTGAACCCATGTGGCCCTGGATTGTGCAGTTTCGGGAAATCCAAGTGGTTTGCAATCATGTTTCTTAGTACTCTTTCAAATATTTTTATATGGGACGTTAGACCTATTGGTCTATAGTTCTTAGCTATTGCTTTGCTGCCACCTTTATGGAGTGGGGCTATATCCGTTTTTAGTGACTGTGGGATTTCACCCGTGTCTATGCTCCTTCTCCATAATATACAAAGGGTGGTAGAAGGTGGTACAAGGAAGGAGGTAGCAGGCAGGTGTAGCGGGCAGGTGGTAGCAGGCAGGACGTAGTAGGCAGGTGATAGCAGGAAGGAGGTAGCAGGCAGAAGGTAGCAGGCAGGTGGCAGCAGGCAGGACGCAGCAGGTAGGTGGTAGCAGGAAGGAGGTAGCAGGCAGAAGGTAGCAGGCAGGTGGCAGCAGGCATGTGGTTGCACGTAGGTACTGAAGATGATACAAGAATTCCTTGAGAATAGAAGTCAGAAGATAATCTTGATAAAGATGTCTGAGTGGGCAGAAGAAATAGCAATAAAGATGTCTGAGTGGGTAGACATGTCAATAAATATGTCTGAGTGGGAACAGTAATGCGCGGAGTGGCTGGAGATCCAGTTCTTGGTCCCTTGTTATTCTTCATATACATGAATGACTTGCTTGTCATTGTAGTTTCGAACTTCAGGTTTCCCAAGTGATCCCGTTATTGAAAACCTCACCGCTGGACCAGACTTTTACACCTGAACGTGACTCACAATAAGCCTTGGTGACAACTCCAAACAGCACCTCCATCACGGTGTCAGAAACAGCTGCTGCCATTCAGGATTTACCAGTGCCTTCGTAAATCTTAATTTACCATAAATCCTTTGTGTCTAGTTCTTTCTTGGTTAGATATGCCTCGCATCATATTTGTATTTGTGTATAAGTCTATCAGTCCTCTAAAATAATCACAAAATATATCTATCAGTCCTTGAAAATAATCACAGAATATATCAAGTCTCAGTGAGTCAACACAAGGAGTGTGTCACCTCAGCAACACAAGGAGTGTGCCACCTCAGCAACACAAGGAGTGTGTCACCTCAGCAACACAGGGAGTGTGTCACCTCAGCAACACAAGGACTGTGTCACCTCAGTAACGCAAGGAGTGTGTCACCTCAGCAACACAAGGAGTGTGTCACCTCAGCAACACAAGAAGTGTGCCACCTCAGCAACACAAGGAGTGTGTCACCTCAGCAACACAGGGAGTGTGTCACCTCAGCAACATAAGGAGTGTGTCACCTCAGTAACGCAAGGAGTGTGTAACCTCAGCAACACAAGGAGTGTGTCACCTCAGCAACACAAGGAGTGTGCCACCTCAGCAACACAAGGAGTGTGTCACCTCAGCAACACAAGGAGTGTGTCACCTCAGTAACGCAATGAGTGTGTCACCTCAGCAACACAAGGCAAGGAGTGTGTAGCCTCAGCAACACAAGGAGAGTGTCACCTCAGCAACACAAGGAGTGCGTCACCTCAACAACACAAGAAGAGTGTCGCCGCTGCAACACAAGTAGTGTGTCACCTCAGCAACACAAGGAGTGTGTCGCCTCAGCAACACAAGTAGTGTGTCATCTCAACAACACAAGAAGAGTGTCGCCTCTGCAACACAAGGAGTGTGTCACCTCAGTAACACAAGGAGTGTCGCCTCAGCAGCACAAGGAGAGTGTCATCTCAGCAACACAAGTAGTGTGTCACCTTAACAACACAAGAAGAGTGTCGATTCTGCAACACAAGGTGAGTGTCCCCTCAGCAACACAAGAAGTGTGTCACCTCAGTAACACAAGGAGTGTGTCACCTCAGCAACACAAGGAGAGTGTCACCTCAGCAACACAAGGAGTGTGTCACCTCAGCAACACAAGGAGTGTGTCACCTCAGCAACACAAGGAGAGTGTCACCTCAGCAACACAAGGAGTGTGTCACCTCAGCAACACAATGAGTGTTACACCTCAGCAACACAAGGAGTGTGTCACCTCAGCAACACAAGGAGTGTCACCTCAGCAACACAAGGAGTGTGTCACCTCAGCAACACAAGCAGTGTGTCACCTCAGCAACACAAGGAGTGTGACACCTCAGCAACACAAGGAGTGTGTCACCTCAGCAACACAAGAAGTGTCACCTCAGCAACACAAGGAGAGTGTCACCTCAGCAACACAAGGAGTGTGTCACCTCAGCAACACAAGGAGTATGTAACCTCAATAACACAAAGAGAGTGTCACCTCAGAAACACAAGGAGTGTGTCACCTCAGCAACACAAGGAGTGTGTCACCTCAGGAACACAAGGAGTGTTTCGCCTCAGAAACACAAGTAGTGTGTCACCTCAACAACACAAGAAGAGTGTCGCCTCTGCAACACAAGGAGTGTGTCACCTCAGCAACACAAGGAGTGTGTCGCCTCACCAGCACAAGGAGAGTGTCACCTCAGCAACACAAGTAGTGTGTCACCTTAACAACACAACAAGAGTGTCGCCTCTGCAACACAAGGTGAGTGTCCCCTCAGCAACACAAGAAGTGTGTCACCTCAGTAACACAAGGAGTGTGTCACCTCAGCAACACAAGGAGAGTGTCACCTCAGCAACACAAGGAGTGTGGCCCCTCAGCAACGCAAGGAGTGTGTCACCTCAGCAACACAACGAGTGTTACACCTCAGCAACACAAGGAGTGTGTCACCTCAGCAACACAAGGTATGCCACCTCAGCAACACAAGGAGTGTCACATCAGCAACACAAGGAGTGTGTCACCTCAACAACACAAGCAGTGTGTCACCTCAGCAACACAAGGAGTGTGACACCTCAGCAACACAAGGAGTGTGTCACCTCAGCAACACAAGAAGTGTCACCTCAGCAACACAAGGAGAGTGTCTCCTCAGCAACACAAGGAGTGTGTCACCTCAGCAACACATGGAGTATGTCACCTCAATAACACAAAGAGAGTGTCACCTCAGCAACACAAGGAGTGTGTCACCTCAGCAACACAAGCAGTGTGTCACCTCAGCAGCACAAGGAGTGTGTCACCTTAGCAACACAAGAAGTGTCACCTCAGCAACAAAAGGAGTGTGTCACCTCAACAACACAAGGAGTGTGTCACCTCAGCAGCACAAGGAGTGTGTCACCTTAGCAACACAAGAAGTGTCACCTCAGCAACAAAAGGAGTGTGTCACCTCAACAACACAAGGAGTGTGTCACCTCAGCAACACAAGCAGTGTGTCACCTCAGCAACACAAGGAGTGTGACACCTCAGCAACACAAGGAGTGTGACACCTCAGCAACACAAGGAGTGTGTCACCTCAGCAACACAAGAAGTGTCACCTCAGTAACACAAGGAGAGTGTCACCTCAGAAACACAAGGAGTGTGTCACCTCAGCAACACAAGGAGTGTGTCACCTCAGCAACACAAGGAGTGTGTCGCTTCAGCAACACAAGTAGTGTGTCACCTCAACAACACAAGAAGAGTGTCGCCTCTGCAACACAAGGAGTGTGTAACCTCAGCAACACAAGGAGTGTGTCGCCTCAGCAGCACAAGGATAGTGTCACCTCAGCAACACAAGCAGTGTGTCACCTCAGCAACACAAGGAGTGTGACACCTTAGCAACACAAGGAGTGTGTCACCTCAGCAACACAAGAAGTGTCACCTCAGCAACACAAGGAGAGTGTCACCTCAGAAACACAAGGAGTGTGTCACCTCAGCAACACAAGGAGTGTGTCACCTCAGCAACACAAGGAGTGGGTCGCCTCAGCAACACAAGTAGTGTGTCACCTCAACAACACAAGAAGAGTGTCGCCTCTGCAACACAAGGAGTGTGTCACCTCAGCAACACAAGGAGTGTGTCGCCTCAGCAGCACAAGGAGAGTGTCACCTCAGCAACACAAGTAGTGTGTCACCTCAACAACACAAGAAGAGTGTCGCCTCTGCAACACAAGGTGAGTGTCCCCTCAGCAACACAAGAAGTGTGTCACCTCAGTAACACAAGGAGTGTGTCACCTCAGCAACACAAGGAGATTGTCACCTCAGCAACACAAGGAGTGTGGCACCTTAGCAACACAAGGAGTGTGTCACCTCAGCAACACAAGGAGAGTGTCACCTCAGCAACACTAAGAGTGTGTCACCTCAGCAACACAATGAGTGTTACACCTCAGCAACACAAGGAGTGTGTCACCTCAGCAACACAAGGTGTGCCACCTCAGCAACACAAGGAGTATGTCACCTCAATAACACAAAGGGAGTGTCACCTCAGCAACACAAGGAGTGTGTCACCTCAGCAACACAAGCAGTGTGTCACCTCAGCAGCACAAGGAGTGTGTCACCTTAGCAACACAAGAAGTGTCACTTCAGCAACAAAAGGAGTGTGTCACCTCAACAACACAAGGAGTGTGTCACCTCAGCAACACAAGGAGTGTTTTACCTCAGCAACAAAAGGAGTGTCACCTCAGCAACACAAGGAGTATGTCACCTCAACAACACAATGAGAGTGTCACCTCAGCAACACAAGGAGTGTGTCACCTCAGCAACACAATGAGTGTGACACCTCAGGAACACAAGGAGTGTGTCACCTCAGCAACACAAGGAGTGTGTCACCTCAGCAACACAAGGAGTGTGTCACCTCAGCAGCACAAGGAGTGTGTCACCTTAGCAACACAAGAAGTGTCACTTCAGCAACAAAAGGAGTGTGTCACCTCAACAACACAAGGAGTGTGTCACCTCAGCAACACAAGCAGTGTGTCACCTCAGCAACACAAGCAGTGTGTCACCTCAGCAACACAAGGAGTGTGACACCTCAGCAACACAAGGAGTGTGTCACCTCAGCAACACAAGAAGTGTCACCTCAGCAACACAAGGAGAGTGTCACCTCAGAAACACAAGGAGTGTGTCACCTCAGCAACACAAGGAGTGTGTCACCTCAGCAACACAAGGAGTGTGTCGCTTCAGCAACACAAGTAGTGTGTCACCTCAACAACACAAGAAGAGTGTCGCCTCTGCAACACAAGGAGTGTGTCACCTCAGCAACACAAGGAGTGTGTCGCCTCAGCAGCACAAGGATAGTGTCACCTCAGCAACACAAGCAGTGTGTCACCTCAGCAACACAAGGAGTGTGACACCTCAGCAACACAAGGAGTGTGTCACCTCAGCAACACAAGAAGTGTCACCTCAGCAACACAAGGAGAGTGTCACCTCAGCAACACAAGGAGTGTGTCACCTCAGCAACACAAGGAGTGTGTCACCTCAGCAACACAAGGAGTGTGTCACCTCAGCAACACAAGGAGTGTGTCACCTCAGCAACACAAGGAGTGTGTCACCTCAGCAACACAAGGAGTGTGTCGCCTCAACAACACAAGTAGTGTGTCACCTCAACAACACAAGAAGAGTGTCGCCTCTGCAACACAAGGAGTGTGTCACCTCAGCAACACAAGGAGTGTGTCGCCTCAGCAGCACAAGGAGAGTGTCACCTCAGCAACACAAGTAGTGTGTCACCTCAACAACACAAGAAGAGTGTCGCCTCTGCAACACAAGGTGAGTGTCCCCTCAGCAACACAAGAAGTGTGTTACCTCAGTAACACAAGGAGTGTGTCACCTCAGCAACACAAGGAGATTGTCACCTCAGCAACACAAGGAGTGTGGCACCTCAGCAACACAAGGAGTGTGTCACCTCAGCAACACAAGGAGAGTGTCACCTCAGCAACACTAAGAGTGTGTCACCTCAGCAACACAATGAGTGTTACACCTCAGCAACACAAGGAGTGTGTCACCTCAGCAACACAAGGTGTGCCACCTCAGCAACACAAGGAGTATGTCACCTCAATAACACAAAGGGAGTGTCACCTCAGCAACACAAGGAGTGTGTCACCTCAGCAACACAAGCAGTGTGTCACCTCAGCAGCACAAGGAGTGTGTCACCTCAGCAACACAAGAAGTGTCACCTCAGCAACAAAAGGAGTGTGTCACCTCAACAACACAAGGAGTGTGACACCTCAGCAACACAAGGAGTGTGTTACCTCAGCAACACAAGGAGTGTCACCTCAGCAACACAAGGAGTATGTCACCTCAACAACACAAGGAGAGTGTCACCTCAGCAACACAAGGATGTGTCACCTCAGCAACACAATGAGTGTGACACCTCAGGAACACAAGGAGTGTGTCACCTCAGCAACACAAGGAGTGTGTCACCTCAGTAACACAAGGAGTGTGACACCTCAGCAACACAAGGAGTGTATCACCTCAGCAACACAAGAAGTGTCACTTCAGCAACACAAGGAATGTGTCACCTCAGCAACGCAAGGAGTGTGTCACCTCAACAACACAAGGAATGTGTCACCTCAGCAGCACAAGGAGTGTGTCACCTCAGCAACACAAGAAGTGTCACCTCAACAACACAAGAGTGTGTCACCTCAGCAACACAAGGAGTGTGACACCTATGCAACACAAGGAGTGTGACACTTATGCAACACAAGGAGTGTGTCACCTCAGCAACACAAGAAGTGTCACCTCAACAACACAAGGTGTCACCTCAGCAACACATGGAGTGTGTCACCTCAGCAACACAAGGAGTGTGTCGCCTCAGCAGCACAAGGAGAGTGTCACCTCAGCAACACAAGTAGTGTGTCACCTCAACAACACAAGAAGAGTGTCGCCTCTGCAACACAAGGTGAGTGTCCCCTCAGCAACACAAGAAGTGTGTCACCTCAGTAACACAAGGAGTGTGTCACCTCAGCAACACAAGGAGATTGTCACCTCAGCAACACAAGGAGTGTGGCACCTTAGCAACACAAGGAGTGTGTCACCTCAGCAACACAAGGAGAGTGTCACCTCAGCAACACTAAGAGTGTGTCACCTCAGCAACACAATGAGTGTTACACCTCAGCAACACAAGGAGTGTGTCACCTCAGCAACACAAGGTGTGCCACCTCAGCAACACAAGGAGTATGTCACCTCAATAACACAAAGGGAGTGTCACCTCAGCAACACAAGGAGTGTGTCACCTCAGCAACACAAGCAGTGTGTCACCTCAGCAGCACAAGGAGTGTGTCACCTCAGCAACACAAGAAGTGTCACCTCAGCAACAAAAGGAGTGTGTCACCTCAACAACACAAGGAGTGTGTCACCTCAGCAACACAATGAGTGTGTTACCTCAGCAACACAAGGAGTGTCACCTCAGCAACACAAGGGGTATGTCACCTCAACAATACAATGAGAGTGTCACCTCAGCAACACAAGGAGTGTGTCACCTCAGCAACACAATGAGTGTGACACCTCAGGAACACAAGGAGTGTGTCACCTCAGCAACACAAGGAGTGTGTCACCTCAGCAACACAAGGAGTGTGACACCTCAGCAACACAAGGAGTGTTTCACCTTAGCAACACAAGAAGTGTCACCTCAGCAACAAAAGGAGTGTGTCACCTCAACAACACAAGGAGTGTGTCACCTCAGCAACACAAGCAGTGTGTCACCTCAGCAACACAAGCAGTGTGTCACCTCAGCAACACAAGGAGTGTGACACCTCAGCAACACAAGAGTGTGTCACCTCAGCAACACAAGAAGTGTCACCTCAGCAACACAAGGAGAGTGTCACCTCAGAAACACAAGGAGTGTGTCACCTCAGCAACACAAGGAGTGTGTCACCTCAGCAACACAAGGAGTGTGTCGCTTCAGCAACACAAGTAGTGTGTCACCTCAACAACACAACAAGAGTGTCGCCTCTGCAACACAAGGAGTGTGTCACCTCAGCAACACAAGGAGTGTGTCGCCTCAGCAGCACAAGGATAGTGTCACCTCAGCAACACAAGCAGTGTGTCACCTCAGCAACACAAGGAGTGTGACACCTCAGCAACACAAGAAGTGTGTCACCTCAGCAACACAAGAAGTGTCACCTCAGCAACACAAGGAGAGTGTCACCTCAGAAACACAAGGAGTGTGTCACCTCAGCAACACAAGGAGTGTGTCACCTCAGCAACACAAGGAGTGTGTCGCCTCAGCAACACAAGTAGTGTGTCACCTCAACAACACAAGAAGAGTGTCGCCTCTGCAACACAAGGAGTGTGTCACCTCAGCAACACAAGGAGTGTGTCGCCTCAGCAGCACAAGGAGAGTGTCACCTCAGCAACACAAGTAGTGTGTCACCTCAACAACACAAGGAGAGTGTCGCCTCTGCAACACAAGGTGAGTGTCCCCTCAGCAACACAAGAAGTGTGTCACCTCAGTAACACAAGGAGTGTGTCACCTCAGCAACACAAGGAGATTGTCACCTCAGCAACACAAGGAGTGTGGCACCTCAGCAACACAAGGAGTGTGTCACCTCAGCAACACAAGGAGAGTGTCACCTCAGCAACACTAAGAGTGTGTCACCTCAGCAACACAATGAGTGTTACACCTCAGCAACACAAGGAGTGTGTCACCTCAGCAACACAAGAAGTGTCACCTCAGCAACAAAAGGAGTGTGTCACCTCAACAACACAAGGAGTGTGTCACCTCAGCAACACAAGGAGTGTGTTACCTCAGCAACAAAAGGAGTGTCACCTCAGCAACACAAGGAGTATGTCACCTCAACAACACAATGAGAGTGTCACCTCAGCAACACAAGGAGTGTGTCACCTCAGCAACACAATGAGTGTGACACCTCAGGAACACAAGGAGTGTGTCACCTCAGCAACACAAGGAGTGTGTCACCTCAGCAACACAAGGAGTGTGACACCTCAGCAACACAAGGAGTGTTTCACCTTAGCAACACAAGAAGTGTCACCTCAGCAACAAAAGGAGTGTGTCACCTCAACAACACAAGGAGTATGTCACCTCAGCAACACAAGCAGTGTGTCACCTCAGCAACACAAGCAGTGTGTCACCTCAGCAACACAAGGAGTGTGACACCTCAGCAACACAAGGAGTGTGTCACCTCAGCAACACAAGAAGTGTCACCTCAGCAACACAAGGAGAGTGTCACCTCAGAAACACAAGGAGTGTGTCACCTCAGCAACACAAGGAGTGTGTCACCTCAGCAACACAAGGAGTGTGTCGCTTCAGCAACACAAGTAGTGTGTCACCTCAACAACACAAGAAGAGTGTCGCCTCTGCAACACAAGGAGTGTGTCACCTCAGCAACACAAGGAGTGTGTCGCCTCAGCAGCACAAGGATAGTGTCACCTCAGCAACACAAGCAGTGTGTCACCTCAGCAACACAAGGAGTGTGACACCTCAGCAACACAAGGAGTGTGTCACCTCAGCAACACAAGAAGTGTCACCTCAGCAACACAAGGAGAGTGTCACCTCAGAAACACAAGGAGTGTGTCACCTCAGCAACACAAGGAGTGTGTCACCTCAGCAACACAAGGAGTGTGTCGCCTCAGCAACACAAGTAGTGTGTCACCTCAACAACACAAGAAGAGTGTCGCCTCTGCAACACAAGGAGTGTGTCACCTCAGCAACACAAGGAGTGTGTCGCCTCAGCAGCACAAGGAGAGTGTCACCTCAGCAACACAAGTAGTGTGTCACCTCAACAACACAAGAAGAGTGTCGCCTCTGCAACACAAGGTGAGTGTCCCCTCAGCAACACAAGAAGTGTGTTACCTCAGTAACACAAGGAGTGTGTCACCTCAGCAACACAAGGAGATTGTCACCTCAGCAACACAAGGAGTGTGGCACCTCAGCAACACAAGGAGTGTGTCACCTCAGCAACACAAGGAGAGTGTCACCTCAGCAACACTAAGAGTGTGTCACCTCAGCAACACAATGAGTGTTACACCTCAGCAACACAAGGAGTGTGTCACCTCAGCAACACAAGGTGTGCCACCTCAGCAACACAAGGAGTATGTCACCTCAATAACACAAAGGGAGTGTCACCTCAGCAACACAAGGAGTGTGTCACCTCAGCAACACAAGCAGTGTGTCACCTCAGCAGCACAAGGAGTGTGTCACCTCAGCAACACAAGAAGTGTCACCTCAGCAACAAAAGGAGTGTGTCACCTCAACAACACAAGGAGTGTGTCACCTCAGCAACACAAGGAGTGTGTTACCTCAGCAACACAAGGAGTGTCACCTCAGCAACACAAGGAGTATGTCACCTCAACAACACAAGGAGAGTGTCACCTCAGCAACACAAGGAGTGTGTCACCTCAGCAACACAATGAGTGTGACACCTCAGGAACACAAGGAGTGTGTCACCTCAGCAACACAAGGAGTGTGTCACCTCAGCAACACAAGGAGTGTGACACCTCAGCAACACAAGGAGTGTATCACCTCAGCAACACAAGAAGTGTCACTTCAGCAACACAAGGAATGTGTCACCTCAGCAACGCAAGGAGTGTGTCACCTCAACAACACAAGGAATGTGTCACCTCAGCAGCACAAGGATTGTGTCACCTCAGCAACACAAGAAGTGTCACCTCAACAACACAAGAGTGTGTCACCTCAGCAACACAAGGAGTGTGACACCTATGCAACACAAGGAGTGTGACACTTATGCAACACAAGGAGTGTGTCACCTAAGCAACACAAGAAGTG
Organism: Cherax quadricarinatus; assembly: GCF_038502225.1. Classification (NCBI taxonomy): domain Eukaryota; kingdom Metazoa; phylum Arthropoda; class Malacostraca; order Decapoda; family Parastacidae; genus Cherax; species Cherax quadricarinatus. The sequence continues at coordinate 36,819,868 of NC_091302.1, read as the reverse complement.
TCACCTCAACAACACAAGGTGTCACCTCAGCAACACATGGAGTGTGTCACCTCAGCAACACAAGGAGTGTGTCGCCTCAGCAGCACAAGGAGAGTGTCACCTCAGCAACACAAGTAGTGTGTCACCTCAACAACACAAGAAGAGTGTCGCCTCTGCAACACAAGGTGAGTGTCCCCTCAGCAACACAAGAAGTGTGTCACCTCAGTAACACAAGGAGTGTGTCACCTCAGCAACACAAGGAGATTGTCACCTCAGCAACACAAGGAGTGTGGCACCTTAGCAACACAAGGAGTGTGTCACCTCAGCAACACAAGGAGAGTGTCACCTCAGCAACACTAAGAGTGTGTCACCTCAGCAACACAATGAGTGTTACACCTCAGCAACACAAGGAGTGTGTCACCTCAGCAACACAAGGTGTGCCACCTCAGCAACACAAGGAGTATGTCACCTCAATAACACAAAGGGAGTGTCACCTCAGCAACACAAGGAGTGTGTCACCTCAGCAACACAAGCAGTGTGTCACCTCAGCAGCACAAGGAGTGTGTCACCTCAGCAACACAAGAAGTGTCACCTCAGCAACAAAAGGAGTGTGTCACCTCAACAACACAAGGAGTGTGTCACCTCAGCAACACAATGAGTGTGTTACCTCAGCAACACAAGGAGTGTCACCTCAGCAACACAAGGGGTATGTCACCTCAACAATACAATGAGAGTGTCACCTCAGCAACACAAGGAGTGTGTCACCTCAGCAACACAATGAGTGTGACACCTCAGGAACACAAGGAGTGTGTCACCTCAGCAACACAAGGAGTGTGTCACCTCAGCAACACAAGGAGTGTGACACCTCAGCAACACAAGGAGTGTTTCACCTTAGCAACACAAGAAGTGTCACCTCAGCAACAAAAGGAGTGTGTCACCTCAACAACACAAGGAGTGTGTCACCTCAGCAACACAAGCAGTGTGTCACCTCAGCAACACAAGCAGTGTGTCACCTCAGCAACACAAGGAGTGTGACACCTCAGCAACACAAGAGTGTGTCACCTCAGCAACACAAGAAGTGTCACCTCAGCAACACAAGGAGAGTGTCACCTCAGAAACACAAGGAGTGTGTCACCTCAGCAACACAAGGAGTGTGTCACCTCAGCAACACAAGGAGTGTGTCGCTTCAGCAACACAAGTAGTGTGTCACCTCAACAACACAACAAGAGTGTCGCCTCTGCAACACAAGGAGTGTGTCACCTCAGCAACACAAGGAGTGTGTCGCCTCAGCAGCACAAGGATAGTGTCACCTCAGCAACACAAGCAGTGTGTCACCTCAGCAACACAAGGAGTGTGACACCTCAGCAACACAAGAAGTGTGTCACCTCAGCAACACAAGAAGTGTCACCTCAGCAACACAAGGAGAGTGTCACCTCAGAAACACAAGGAGTGTGTCACCTCAGCAACACAAGGAGTGTGTCACCTCAGCAACACAAGGAGTGTGTCGCCTCAGCAACACAAGTAGTGTCTCACCTCAACAACACAAGAAGAGTGTCGCCTCTGCAACACAAGGAGTGTGTCACCTCAGCAACACAAGGAGTGTGTCGCCTCAGCAGCACAAGGAGAGTGTCACCTCAGCAACACAAGTAGTGTGTCACCTCAACAACAAAAGAAGAGTGTCGCCTCTGCAACACAATGTGAGTGTCCCCTCAGCAACACAAGAAGTGTGTCACCTCAGTAACACAAGGAGTGTGTCACCTCAGCAACACAAGGAGATTGTCACCTCAGCAACACAAGGAGTGTGGCACCTCAGCAACACAAGGAGTGTGTCACCTCAGCAACACAAGGAGAGTGTCACCTCAGCAACACTAAGAGTGTGTCACCTCAGCAACACAATGAGTGTTACACCTCAGCAACACAAGGAGTGTGTCACCTCAGCAACACAAGGTGTGCCACCTCAGCAACACAAGGAGTGTGTCACCTCATCAACACAATGAGTGTGTCACCTCAGCAACACAAGGAGTGTGTCACCTCAGCAACACAAGCAGTGTGTCACCTCAGCACTACAAGGAGTGTGTCACCTCAGCAACACAAGAAGTGTCACCTCAGCAACAAAAGGAGTGTGTCACCTCAACAACACAAGGAGTGTGTCACCTCAGCAACACAAGGAGTGTGTTACCTCAGCAACACAAGGAATGTCACCTCAGCAACACAAGGAATATGTCACCTCAACAACACAAGGAGAGTGTCACCTCAGCAACACAAGGAGTGTGTCACCTCAGCAACACAATGAGTGTGACACCTCAGGAACACAAGGAGTGTGTCACCTCAGCAACACAAGGAGTGTGTCACCTCAGCAACACAAGGAGTGTGACACCTCAGCAACACAAGAAGTGTATCACCTCAGCAACACAAGAAGTGTCACTTCAGCAACACAAGGAATGTGTCACCTCAGCAACGCAAGGAGTGTGTCACCTCAACAACACAAGGAATGTGTCACCTCAGCAGCACAAGGAGTGTGTCACCTCAGCAACACAAGAAGTGTCACCTCAACAACACAAGAGTGTGTCACCTCAGCAACACAAGGAGTGTGACACCTATGCAACACAAGGAGTGTGACACTTATGCAACACAAGGAGTGTGTCACCTCAGCAACACAAGAAGTGTCACCTCAGCAACACAAGGTGTCACCTCAGCAACACATGGAGTGTGTCACCTCAGCAACACAGTGAGTGTGACACCTCAGCAACACAAGGAGTGTGTCACCTCAGCAACACAAGGAGTGTGTCACCTCAGCAACACATGAAGAGTGCCACCTCAGCAACACAAGGAGTGTCACCTCAGCAACACAAGGAGTGTGACACCTTAGCAACACAAGGAGTGTATCACCTCAGCAACACAAGAAGTGTCACCTCAGCAACACAAGGAATGTGTCACCTCAGCAACACAAGGAGTGTGCCACCTCAACAACACAAGGAGTGTGTCACCTCAGCAACACAAACAATGTGTCACCTCAGCAACACAAGGAATGTGTCACCTCAGCAACACAAGGAGTGTGTCACCTCAGCAACACAAAAAGTGTCACCTCAACAACACAAGAGTGTGTCACCTCAGCAACACAAGGAGTGTGACACCTATGCAACACAAGGAGTGTGACACTTATGCAACACAAGGAGTGTGTCACCTCAGCAACACAAGAAGTGTCACCTCAACAACACAAGGTGTCACCTCAGCAACACATGGAGTGTGTCACCTCAGCAACACAAGAAGTGTCACCTCAGCAACACAAGGAGTGTGTCACCTCAGCAACACAAGAAGTGTCACCTCAGCAACACAAGGAGTGTGTCACCTCAGCAACACAAGAAGTGTCACCTCAGCAACACAAGGAGTGTGTCACCTCAGCAACACAAGAAGTGTCACCTCAGCAACACAAGGAGTGTGTCACCTCAGCAACACAAGGAGTGTGTCACCTCAGCAACACAAGAAGTGTCACCTCAGCAACACAAGGAGTGTGTCACCTCAGCAACACAAGGAGTGTGTCACCTCAGCAACACAAGGAGTGTGTCACCTCAGCAACACAAGGAGTGTGTCACCTCAGCAACACAGTGTTGGGGGTGCTCTTGCCTCTCGCATTCGTCTCAGCGTTATAAAAACAACAACAGCACAAGACACACATTAAATAGCAAGAAAAGCTCCGTGGAAAAAAGTCTCGGTAGGAGAGAATTTCGTGGTTGAAAGTTGAGTAATCCCGGTCATAATGCTGTGTGGTTGAGTGCAGAGTAATCCCGGCCAGAATGCTGTGTGGTTGTGTGCAGAGTAATCCCGGTCTGAGGACGCGGTTAACCTCCAAGAAGATATAAATAAAGTTTTCCAGTGGGCAACGGTAAACAATATGATGTTCAATGAGGACAAATTCCAACTACTCCGTTATGGAAAACTGGAGGAGATAATAACTAGAACAGAGTATACTACTGACTCCGGCCATACAATAGAGCGGAAAAATAATGTAAGGGACCTGGGAGTAGTAATGTCTGAGGATCTCACTTTCAAGGATCACAACAGTGCCACGATCGCACGTGCAAAGAAAATGATAGGATGGATAATGAGAACTTTCAAAACGAGAGATGCCAAGCCCATGATGATCCTTTTCAAATCACTTGTTCTCTCTAGGCTGGAATACTGCTGTACATTAACATCTCCATTCAAAGCAGGTGAAATCGCAGATCTAGAGAGTGTACAGAGATCCTTTACTGCACGTATAAGTTCTGTCAAGCACCTTAACTACTGGGAACGCTTGGAAGCACTTGACTTGTACTCGTTGGAACGCAGGAGGGAGAGATATATCATAATCTACACTTGGAAAATCTTGGAAGGAATGGTCCCAAATCTGCACACAGAAATCACTCCCTACGAAAGTAAAAGACTGGGCAGGCGATGCGAAATGCCGCCAATAAAAAGTAGGGGCGCCATTGGTACACTAAGAGAAAACACCATAAGTGTCCGGGGCCCAAAACTGTTCAACAGCCTCCCATCAAGCATTAGGGGAATTGCCAATAAACCCCTGGCTGCCTTCAAGAGAGAGCTCTACAGACACCTAAAGTCAGTGCCGGATCAGCCGGGCTGTGGCTCGTACGTTGGACTGCGTGCGGCCAGCAGTAACAGCCTAGTTGATCAGGCCCTGATCCATCGGGAGGCCTGGTCATGGACCGGGCCGCGGGGGCGTTGATCCCCGGAATAACCTCCAGGTAACCTCCAGAATGCTGAGTGGTTGTGTGCAGAGTAATCCCGGTCAGAATGCTGTGTGGTTGTGTGCAGAGTAATCCCGGTCAGAATGCTGTGTGGTTGAGTGCAGAGTAATCCCGGCCAGAATGCTGTGTGGTTGTGTGCAGAGTAATCCCGGCAAGAATGCTGTGTGGTTGTGTGCAGAGTAATCCCGGCCAGAATGCTGTGTGGTTGTGTGCAGAGTAATCCCGGTCAGAATGCTGTGTGGTTGTGTGCAGAGTAATCCCGGTCAGAATGCTGTGTGGTTGTGTGCAGAGTAATCCCGGCCAGAATGCTGTGTGGTTGAGTGCAGAGTAATCCCGGCCAGAATGCTGTGTGGTTGTGTGCAGAGTAATCCCGGCCAGAATGCTGTGTGGTTGTGTGCAGAGTAATCCCGGTCAGAATGCTGTGTGGTTGTGTGCAGAGTAATCCCGGTCAGAATGCTGTGTGGTTGTGTGCAGAGTAATCCCGGTCAGAATGCTGTGTGGTTGTGTGCAGAGTAATCCCGGTCAGAATGCTGTGTGGTTGAGTGCAGAGTAATCCCGGCCAGAATGCTGTGTGGTTGTGTGCAGAGTAATCCCGGCCAGAATGCTGTGTGGTTGTGTGCAGAGTAATCCCGGCCAGAATGCTGTGTGGTTGTGTGCAGAGTAATCCCGGTCAGAATGCTGTGTGGTTGTGTGCAAAGTAATCCCGGCCAGAATGCTGTGTGGTTGTGTGCAGAGTAATCCCGGTCAGAATGCTGTGTGGTTGAGTGCAGAGTAATCCCGGCCAGAATGCTGTGTGGTTGTGTGCAGAGTAATC
>NC_091302.1:36754327-36809327 GCF_038502225.1 Cherax quadricarinatus | reverse complement strand
CATCAGATATGAAAGACCCCTTGGGGCCAGTGACCATGTGGTTGTAAGCTTCGAATACACAGTAGAGCTACAAGTGGAGGGAGAAGCAGGAAGGCCAGGACGAATGAAGCCAAACTACAAGAAAGGGGACTACACAGGAATGAGGAACTACCTGAACGGGGTTCAGTGGGACAGAGAACTGGCAGGGAAACCAGTTAATGAGATGATGGAATATGTAGCAATAAAATGCAAGGAGGCTGAGGAGAGGTTTGTACCCAAGGGTAACAGGAGTAATGAAAAAGCCAGGATGAGCCCATGGTTTACCCAAAGGTGCAGGGAGGCAAAAACCAAGTGTGCTAGGGAATGGAAGAAATATAGAAGGCAAAGGACCCAGGAGAATAAGGAGAACAGTCGTAGAGCCAGAAATGAATATGCACAGATAAGAAGGGAGGCCCAAAGACAATATGAAAATGACATAGCAGCGAAAGCCAAATCTGACCCGAAACTGTTGTACAGCCACATCAGGAGGAAAACAACAGTCAAGGACCAGGTAATCAGGCTAAGGAAGGAAGGAGGAGAGACAACAGGAAATGACCGGGAAGTATGTGAAGAACTCAACAAGAGATTCAAAGAAGTGTTCACAGAGGAGACAGAAGGGACTCCAGAAAGACGGAGAGGTGGGGCACACCACCAAGTGCTGGACACAGTGCACACAACCGAGGAAGAAGTGAAGAGGCTTCTGAGTGAGCTAGATACCTCAAAGGCAATGGGGCCAGATAACATCTCCCCATGGGTATTGAGAGAGGGAGCAGAGGCGCTATGTGTACCCCTAACAACAATATTCAATACATCTATCGAAACAGGGAGATTCCCTGAGGCATGGAAGACAGCAAATGTAGTCCCAATCTTTAAAAAAGGAGACAGACATGAAGCATTAAACTACAGACCAGTGTCACTGACATGTATAGTATGCAAAATCATGGAGAAGATTATCAGGAGAAGAGTGGTGGAACACCTAGAAAGGAATGATCTCATCAACAGCAGCCAGCATGGTTTCAGGGACGGGAAATCCTGTGTCACAAACCTACTGGAGTTCTATGACATGGTGACAGCAGTAAGACAAGAGAGAGAGGGGTGGGTGGATTGCATTTTCTTGGACTGCAAGAAGGCGTTTGACACAGTTCCACACAAGAGATTGGTGCAAAAACTGGAGGACCAAGCAGGGATAACAGGGAAGGCACTACAATGGATCAGGGAATACTTGTCAGGAAGGCAGCAGCGAGTCATGGTACGTGGCGAGGTGTCAGAGTGGGCACCTGTGACCAGCGGGGTCCCGCAGGGGTCAGTCCTAGGACCAGTGCTGTTTCTGGTATTTGTGAACGACATGACGGAAGGAATAGACTCTGAGGTGTCCCTGTTTGCAGATGACGTGAAGTTGATGAGAAGAATACACTCGATCGAAGACCAGGCAGAACTACAAAGGGATCTGGACAGGCTGCAGAACTGGTCCAGCAATTGGCTCCTGGAGTTCAATCCCACCAAGTGCAAAGTCATGAAGATTGGGGAAGGGCAAAGAAGGCCGCAAACGGAGTACAGTCTAGGGGGTCAGAGACTACAAACCTCACTCAAGGAAAAAGATCTTGGGGTGAGTATAACACCAGGCACATCTCCTGAAGCGCACATCAACCAAATAACTGCTGCAGCATATGGGCGCCTAGCAAACCTCAGAACAGCATTCCGACATCTTAATAAGGAATCGTTCAGGACCCTGTACACCGTATACGTTAGGCCCATATTGGAGTATGCGGCACCAGTTTGGAACCCACACCTAGCCAAGCACGTAAAGAAACTAGAGAAAGTGCAAAGGTTTGCAACAAGACTAGTCCCAGAGCTAAGAGGTATGTCCTACGAGGAGAGGTTAAGGGAAATCAACCTGACGACACTGGAGGACAGGAGAGATAGGGGGGACATGATAACGACATACAAAATACTGAGAGGAATTGACAAGGTGGACAAAAACAGGATGTTCCAGAGATTGGACACAGTAACAAGGGGACACAGTTGGAAGCTAAAGACACAGATGAATCACAGGGATGTTAGGAAGTATTTCTTCAGCCACAGAGTAGTCAGTAAGTGGAATAGTTTGGGAAGCGATGTAGTGGAGGCAGGATCCATACATAGCTTTAAGCAGAGGTACGATAAAGCTCACGGCTCAGGGAGAGTGACCTAGTAGCGATCAGTGAAGAGGCGGGGCCAGGAGCTCGGACTCGACCCCCGCAACCTCAACTAGGTGAGTACAACTAGGTGAGTACACACACACACATACACACACAGGCCTAGTGTCTAATCGACATGTGCCTAGGACAAAATGGTAACTAACACACACACACGCAGGCAGCAGAGAGAGAAAGTGGACCTAGTAGCGACAAGCGAAGAGGCGGAGCCAAGAGCTGTGAATCGACTCCTGCAATCACATGTATTTGAGTACAAACAGGTGAGTACACACACAGTTCGTTGACGATGTAAAACTAATGAGGAGAATGCAAACACGTGAGGACGGGGAAAAGCAACAAATACCCCTGGACAAACAGCGGTGTTGGTCAGATATGTGATTACTCTAGTTTAACCCCAGGATATGCAAGGGTTTGAAGAATAGGAAGGAACCAGGAGACCAGACACTGAGTATAGACTGGGAGGATGGGGGGGGGCGGATGGACAAGCTGCAGACCTCACTCAAAGAGAAAGTCCTAGGAGTGAGCACAGTGTCCAGCACATCACCACAGGCTCATATCAAGTGTAATATCCTCTGTGGCCAATGCTAGCCTGGCAAATCTAAGAGTGGCCTTCAGGAACCTGAAACTGTCCTTCATGGCCATTTATACAGTCTATGTCAGGTCCAGGTCAGGTAAGGGCCTTGTGGCATGATAGCTGTCCGTCTCGTGGCATCAAAGCTGCCCGCCTTGTGGCATCAAAGTTGCCCGTCTTGTGGCATCAAAGTTGCCCGTCTTGTGGCATCAAAGTTGCCCGTCTTGTGGCATCAAAATTACCCGTCTTGTGGCATCAAGGCTGCCCGTCTTGTGGCATCAAAGCTGCCCGTCTTGTAGCAACAAAGCTGCCCGACTTGGGGCATCATGCCCTCGCTGGGGCGAATGCTCCTGAACGTTGTTTCTTGCACAACAAAAGCACTTGTCTCTCTCCAGGCCAGGACGGACCGAAATGTTGCTTGATGTTTCTTTACCACAATGTGGGTTGTGAAGTGTTCCACCCACAGTGTTGTGACTCGTTCTTTATGACACTTGTTGTTAGTGGTTGTTAGCGTTGGTGATTGTTAGTGTTGCTGGTTGTTAGTGTTGCTGGTTGTTAGTGTTGCTGGTTGTTAGTGTTGCTGGTTGTTAGTGTTGCTGGTTGTTAGTGTTGCTGGTTGTTAGTGTTGCTGGTTGTTAGTGTTGCTGGTTGTTAGTGTTGCTGGTTGTTAGTGTTGCTGGTTGTTAGTGTTGCTGGTTGTTAGTGTTGCTGGTTGTTAGTGTTGCTGGTTGTTAGTGTTGCTGGTTGTTAGTGTTGTTGGTTGTCAGTGTTGCTGGTTGTCAGTGTTGCTGATTGTTAGTGTTGCTGGTTGTTAGTGTTGCTGGTTGTTAGTGTTGCTGGTTGTTAGTGTTGTTGGCTATTAGTGTTTCTGGTTGTTAGTGTTGCTGGTTGTTAGTGTTGTTGGCTATTAGTGTTTCTGGTTGTTAGTGTTGCTGGTTGTTAGTGTTGTTGGTTGTTAGTGTTGCTGGTTGTCATTGCTGGTTGTTAGTGTTTCTGGTTGTTAGTGTTGTTGGTTGTTAGTGTTTCTGGTTGTTAGTGTTGCTGGTTGTTAGTGTTGTTGGTTGTTAGTGTTGCAGGTTGTTAGTGTTGTTGGTTGTTAGTGTTGCTGGTTGTTAGTGTTGGTGATTGTTAGTGTTGCTAGTTGTTAGTGTTGCTGGTTGTTAGTGCTGTTGGTTGTTAGTGTTGCTGGTTGTTAGTGTTGTTGGTTGTTAGTGTTGCTTATTGTTAGTGTTGTTGGTTGTTAGTGTTTCTGGTTGTTAGTGTTGCTGGCTGTTAGTGTTGTTGGTTGTTAGTGTTGCTGGTTGTTAGCGTTGTTGGTTGTTAGTGTTTCTGGTTGTTAGTGTTGCTGGTTGTTAGTGTTGCTAGTTGTCATTGTTGCTGGATGTCAGCGTTACTGGTTGTTAGTGTTGCTGGTTGTTAGTGTTGCTGGTTGTTAGTGTTGCTGGTTGTTAGTGTTGCTGGTTGTTAGTGTTGTTGGTTGTCAGTGTTGCTAGTTGTCAGTGTTTCTGGTTGTTAGTGTTGCTGGTTGTTAGTGTTGCTGGTTGTTAGTGTTGTTGGTTGTTAGTGTTGCTGGCTATTAGTGTTGTTGGTTGTTAGTGTTGCTGGTTGTTAGTGTTGTTGGTTGTTAGTGTTTCTGGTTGTTAGTGTTGCTGGTTGTTAGTGTTGCTGGTTGTCAGTGTTGCTGGTTGTCAGTGTTGCTAGGTGTCAGTGTTGCTGGTTGTTAGTGTTGCTGGTTGTTAGTGTTGCTGGTTGTTAGTGTTGCTGGTTGTTAGTGTTGCTGGTTGTTAGTGTTGTTGGCTATTAGTGTTTCTGGTTGTTAGTGTTGCTGGTTGTTAGTGTTGTTGGTTGTTAGTGTTGCTGGTTGTTAGTGTTGTTGGTTGTTAGTGTTGCTGGTTGTTAGTGTTGTTGGTTGTTAGTGTTTCTGGTTGTTAGTGTTGCTGGTTGTTAGTGTTGCTGGTTGTCAGTGTTGCTGGTTGTTAGTGTTGATGGTTGTTAGTGTTGCTGGTTGTCAGTGTTGCTGGTTGTTAGTGTTGCTGGTTGTTAGCGTTGCTGGTTATCAGTGTTGCTGGTTGTTAGTGTTGCTGGTTGTTAGTGTTGCAGGTTGTTAGTGTTACTGGTTGTCAGTGTTGCTGGTTGTTAGTGTTGCTGGTTGTTAGTGTTGCTGGTTGTTAGTGTTGCTGGTTGTTAGTGTTACTGGTTGTTAGTGTTGTTGGTTATCAGTGTTGCTGGTTGTTAGTGTTGCTGGTTGTTAGTGTTGCTGGTTGTTAGTGTTACTGGTTGTCAGTGTTGCTGGTTGTTAGTGTTACTGGTTGTTAGTGTTGCTGGTTGTCAGTGTTGCTGGTTGTTAGTGTTGCTGGTTGTCAGTGTTGCTGGTTGTCAGTGTTACTGGTTGTTAGTGTTGCTGATTGTTAGTGTTACTGGTTGTTAGTGTTACTGGTTGTTAGTGTTGCTGGTTATCAGTGTTGCTGGTTGCCAGTGTTGCTGGTTGTCAGTGTTACTGGTTGTTAGTGTTGCTGGTTGTTAGTGTTACTGGTTGTTAGTGTTGCTGGTTGTTAGTGTTGCTGGTTATCAGTGTTGCTGGTTGTTAGTGTTACTGGTTGTTAGTGTTGCTGGTTGTTAGTGTTGCTGGTTGTCAGTGTTGCTGGTTGTCAGTGTTACTGGTTGTTAGTGTTGCTGGTTGTTAGTGTTACTGGTTGTTAGTGTTACTGGTTGTTAGTGTTGCTGGTTATCAGTGTTGCTGGTTGTCAGTGTTGCTGGTTGTCAGTGTTACTGGTTGTTAGTGTTGCTGGTTGTTAGTGTTACTGGTTGTTAGTGTTGCTAGTTGTCAGTGTTGCTGGTTATCAGTGTTGCTGGTTGTCAGTGTTACTGGTTGTTAGTGTTACTGATTGTTAGTGTTGCTGGTTATCAGTGTTGCTGGTTGTCAGTGTTGCTGGTTGTCAGTGTTACTGGTTGTTAGTGTTGCTGGTTATTAGTGCTGGTGGTTGTTAATGTTTGTTGTTCCTTTTGTTAGTGCTGGTTGTTAGTGCTGGTTGTTAGTACAGGTTAATCATATTATTAGTACGTTTTAGTAGTGTTGAGTGATAACACCTGTTAACCGTGTTGTTAGCAATAGTTGTTAGTACTAGTTATTAACCGTGTTAATACCGGTTAGTGGTGCTGGGTGTTAGTACTGGTTAATAACCCTTAACCTTGGTTGGTATTTCTGATTGTTAATACTGGGTAACCCTGGTTAACACTGGTTGTTAACCGTTGATGGTATCCCTTACTATTAACATTGTTATTCCTGGTTAACACCGAATGGTATTTCTGGTTGTTACCCCTGAATGGTATCCCTAATTAACCTTGACTAACACTGGTTAACCCTGGATGGTATCCCTGGTTAACCCAGGATATTATCCCTGGTTAATCCTGGATGTTATCCCTGGTGAACACTGAATGTTACCCCTGGTTAACCCTGAATGTAACACTGATTAACATTGAATGGCATCCCTGGTTGTTAACCCTGGATGGTATCCCTGGTCGTTAACCCTGGATGATATCCCTGGTTAACCCTGGATGGTATCCCTGGTAGTTAACCCTGGGTGATATCCCTGGTTAACCTTGGATGGTATCTCTGGTTAAACCTGGATGATATCCCTGGGATTTAATCCTGGATGGTATCCCTGGTTAACCCTGGATGATAACCCTGGTTAACTCTGAATGGTATCCCTGGTCATGACTCAGAGTTCCGTGAGGTTAAGTAATTATCGTAGCAGGGAGCAGTGAAACTAAGATAAACAAGGAGCAGAGGGAGATAGAGGGAGGGCGAGGAGAGGGGAAGGGATTGTAGGGAGAGGGGAAAGGATGGTAGGGAGAGGGGAAGGAAGGGGATGATGGTAGAGGAGACGCGGAGGGGATATGTGATGGGAAAGGAAGGGGAAAAGAATAGAGGAAGAAGGAAGAAAGATAGGAGAAAGGATAGAAAAGACTTGAATTAGAGATTAGAGGACGGTGAGAGGATAGGATAGGGATGAAAAGGGGAGAGAGAGAGAGAGAGAGAGAGATGTAGGAGCAGGGGGAAGAGGAGAGACGCGGAGGGAGAAGGACAAGGTGAGAATTGTATAGGAGATATAGAAAGGAGGCTGAGGTGGTGATAGGAACAGAGTAACCAAGCGGAGAGAGAGAGAGAGAGAGAGAGAGAGAGAGAGAGAGAGAGAGAGAGAGAGAGAGAGAGAGAGAGAAGCAGGCAGGGACAGGGAGGTTAGGACTTAACAGCTGTAGCGACAATAAACTAATCTCATTTTTCATGTTATACGTGACTATCTCCACTAGTGAGGGGAGAGAGAGGGAAAGAGGGGGGAGGTGGGACGGAAGAAAGGGAGAAGGAAAAGTGAGAAGGAAAAGGGAAGTGGTTGAAAAAAGGTAAAGGGCTACTGGGTGATTGTAGATAGTTGTGAGCTTTAACGAGTACTTTGACCAGGTAAATTACTCTCTTCTACTAACAATAACAATAAACATACTGAAAAAAATATGATCAGGAAAAATAATTACTATCACACAGAGTTACAATAAATATTGTAACTGATTTTAACTGATGTTGGTTATAACCAGCATCACTTAAAGTCATATTAAATTGTCAGTGTCAGAAAACTGTCTTAAAAGTTCCCCGAGGCCTCTGCAGACACCACGGTGATTATAATGGTCATAAAGAACGCGGAGAAGCCTAAGCTGTGGTTATACTGTTAGTGTGTGATACACAGTCGACTGAACACCACATGCTACACAGAGGGGTTGCAGCAGCACCTGCAACAGGGGTGGCAACACCACCTGCAACAAGAGTGGCAGGAACACCTGCAACAGGGGTGGCAGGAGTACCTGCAACAGGGGTGGCAGGAACACCTGCTACAGGGGTAGCAGCAACACCTGCAATAATAATAACAGGAACACCTGCAAATAGGTATCTATGGGTGAAATATGTATGCCAAAACCTCAATCGACAGAGTCGTCTCAAAGTGGCGATTCCTGTTAGAGGAAGACTAAACACCAAAACGACATGGGTTCGAGTCCTTGGCTAGTCGCAGTGTTGTTATTGATTAAATACCAGTCGTTCGTTGTTACAATAATATAAAATACTGCTTGTGAAGGCTAGTACACCAAACGGGAGTACAATGAAATTAGCACACAGGCATCCACACCACCGTATGTCCTCGGATCAAGGTAAAACACCTAGCTCTGCTAGGTGCTTGATTCTTGTAGGATTTGGTGATCCTGTGGGTTACAGCGTTATGTGATTTTTCGCTAACAATGAGGTGGGCCGAAACGACATGGGTTCGAGTCCTTGGCTAGTCGCAGTGTTGTTATTGATTAAATAACACTCGATCGTGGTTACAATAATATATATATATATATATATATATATATATATATATGTATATATATATATATATATATATATATATATATATATATATATATATATATATATATATATATATATATATATATATATATATATATATATATATATATATATATATATATATATATATATATAAAAGATGAATTGGAGCACCTAGCTGAAAAGTGCCAGAAGGAAGAGGAGAACTTCATGCCTAGAAGACAAAGACTGCTCTTAGTTTAGTCAGAGACGCAGAGAGGCATAAAAGAAAAACACGAGAGTGTGGGAAAACTATGGGAAGCAGAGGACGAGAACACAGCAGCGAGTGGATTACCCGGGAACGAATACGCAAAAGCGAGGAGCGGTGAGCAACACTTTGAGAATGACACAGTTGAAAGTATAAACCAAAACTGCTTCACAGCTAAACGAGGAGGAAGTCGACAGTAAAAGACTAAGTAGTTTGACTGAAGGAGGAAGGAGTAGAGCTCATGAAAAATGAGTCTTAAAAATGAGAAAGTCTGAAAAATGACAAACGATTTATAAAGGTCCTCTGAGAGGAAACAGGGACAATATTAGAAGCCCCAGGGGCAAGGGTACACCGACAGGTACCGGACACCATACACACAACAGGGCAAGAAGTTAAACAAAAGATACTTTGATGGCACTTTATATATCAAAGCCAGTGGGGCGTGGCAGGGTGTCACCATCGATTCTTCAAGACAGTGAAGAAACATTATCCGAATAACTAGCTAAAATCTACAAGTGAGTCGGCCTAGGATAACTGGCAGTGTTCTGGAAGACAGCTAATGTTGTCCATATATTTAAGAACTAAAGCCCAGTTTCACTGACATTCATACCATGCAGGGTAATGGATTAATACAACACTTAGAGAGGAGAAGTTTTGTAAACAATAAGCAACAAGGGTTAAAAAATGGTAAATATTGTCTTGCCAACCTGTTGGAGCTTAATGAAAAAGTAATTAAAGTGAGACAGGAGAGGGTTGAGTGGATTGTATTTTCTTAACTCTATACGATGGTATTTGATACTTTACCCCACAAAAGATGGGCAAAAACCTGAAGTGCAGACAGAAATTATAGGGAACACACTCGGGGGCATCAAATAATACCTTGGAGGAAGGAAGCAAAGAGGGATTATCTGGAAAGAATTATCAGAGTGGGGAAAAGTAACAAGAAAGGTTCCGCAAGGATCGGTATTAGAACAATTACAGTTTCTGATTTATGTGACTAACATGCCAGATGGAACTGAGTTATACGTGTTACTGTTCGCTGATGTAAAACTAACTGTAGCAGCAGTTTCGATTAAGTAGGATATTTTATGTATTTTAGTTAAAAAAAAAATTAGTTAAGAAAATGCTTCAAACAGCTCTTAATCATCGAAATATGCAATTAATAGCATTTTAGCACATTTTTCTTAATTTTTAATATTTCACGTATTTTTGAAAAATCATAATGATGAGAATAAAAACAGACGAGGACATCGAAAAGTTACATATAGATCTGGGCAAAATGCAAAATTGGTGATAAAAGTAGTTCCTTAATTTCAGCCCATTGTGTAGTATACCACCAGAGGCCAATGTTGCCAATGTTCGTCGGGAAAATCTACGAGTAACCTTCAGGAACCTTAACAAACAGCCATTCAGTACAGTATACACAACATATGTCAAACCCATGTTGCAGCACCGACATGGAACCCACACCCAAAAAAGCATAATAAGAAACCGAAGGATTGTTCCAGAGCTAAGAGGCATGAGTTACGAGCAGAGGCTAACGGTACTGAATCAAGCGACATTGAAGTACAGAAGAATCAGGGGGAGACATGATCACAACATAAAAACTACTCAGAAACTGATAGCGTTCACACGAATAAACTGTTTGAGAGTTGAGGAAACAAGTACTCTGGGGCACAGGTGAAAGTTATGACACAAATGAACTAGAGGGATGTTAGGAAGTGTTTCTTCAGTATCAGGGTGGTCAGGAATCGGAATAATCTGGATCAAATGGTGGAAGCAGATATAGCTTTAAGAGTAAGTATGATAGGGTCCAAGAGGCTAGGAGTGAGTCTGGCAACCAGCAGGGTGAGAGGCTGGGCCAGGAGCTAAAACTCGACCAGTGCAGCCATAAAGGTGCGTACACGAAGTCACCTGCTTGTGTCATCTCCTGTTAAGGGAAAATGTTAACCTCTCAACACCGCCACCTGTAACGAGACTGAATAACGACACACTTCTTCAGTGCCATCTGTCCAGTGTAATAATAATCAGTCCCTGGCCAGGTCAAGCTCGGAACCACTTTAATAAACACTCAGCAATAATTCTCATTTAATAGCTCTCTTATCCATCTGATCAGCAGAACAATCATTTCCTCATGACTCACGAAATCGTAATGACACGATTGTAAACAAACCATACCACGGATGGGGTTAGAACCCTAGTTGGATGAATCTTATTGTGGCTAGCTGGCCCAGTGGCTAACGCGACGGTCTGCAGTTTTGAGACTCTCTGATCGCGGGTTCTAACCCCGCCCGTGGTATGTTTTAATCATTTCCTCACTTTATCCAGAAATTATATTCGCATACAAAGTGCTAATTCTTCAGATATTAACTTTACTATCGTTACTTTATTCCATAATTTAAAAGTATCGCTGGAACTGGCACTCACTAACATTCCTCCTCCAGTTATTGTTCATCTGAACTCGACAAATCATCTTTTAACGCCGATTTTTGTACATCCGAACGTGACAAATCATCTAGCAGCGCCATCTATTGCACGTATGGTCGGGGCAACTCCGTAACTAACGCCATCTGTCGAGAGGTTGGGAAACTTGGGATATAAACAATGGGTGTGGAGAGTGAGTTACGCTGGTAATATAACACACAAGACGGCAAACTGAGTCTCTCTCAGCAGCACATTCAAGGCCGGTGCCTTGATCATCATGAAGGGATCTTGATTCAGAGCATTGCACCTTCCTCTTCTTTTTCTCGGATCAAACCTGCTTGATTACCCCCCATTCCCCAAAGCTGTTCATGACCCCTCCGGGTTTAGTCTCCTTACATCTTGGCACTGAGTTGCCACATACACATTATTATTATTATTATTATTATTATGATTATTATTATTATTATTATTATTATTATTATTATTATTATTATTATTATTATTATTGGTACCACGATTATTGTTATTATTGTTGTAACCAAGCGCTAAACCCGTAATTGTTACACACACACACACACACACACACACACATATATATATATATATATATATATATATATATATATATATATATATATATATATATATATATATATATATATATATATATATATTTTATTATCACACTGGCCGATTCCCACCAAGGCAGGGTGGCCCGAAAAAGAAAAACTTTCACCATCATTCACTCCATCACTGTCTTGCCAGAAGGGTGCTTTACACTACAGTTTTTAAACTGCAACATTAGCACCCCTCCTTCAGAGTGCAGGCACTGTACTTCCCATCTCCAGGACTCAAGTCCGGCCTGCCGGTTTCCCTGAATCCCTTCATAAATGTTACTTTGCTCACACTCCAACAGCACGTCAAGTATTAAAAACCATTTGTCTCCATTCACTCCTATCAAACACGCTCACGCATGCCTGCTGGAAGTCCAAGCCCCTCGCACACAAAACCTCCTTTACCCCCTCCCTCCAACCCTTCCTAGGCCGACCCCTACCCCGCCTTCCTTCCACTACAGACTGATACACTCTTGAAGTCATTCTGTTTCGCTCCATTCTCTCTACATGTCCGAACCACCTCAACAACCCTTCCTCAGCCCTCTGGACAACAGTTTTGGTAATCCCGCACCTCCTCCTAACTTCCAAACTACGAATTCTCTGCTATATTCATAGGTTCACATTGCCCTCAGACGGTGCAATACTCCAGTGGCCTCCAGCCTCTCCTCGCTCACGATATCTACGCTTCACACCCTATAGACGTTGTAGTATCTCTCAGTACATTGTCTTTGCCTCCAGGACAAAGTTCTTTGTCTACAGACTCCTAAGTGCACCACAGTCTTTTCCCATGATCAATTCTATGATTCACCTCATGTTTCATAGACCCATCCATGACACGTCCACTCCCAAATATCTGAACTTACGTTCACCTCCTCCATAACTCTCTCCCTCCAATCTGATATTCAATCTTTCATCACCTAATGTTTTTGTTATCCTCAAATAACTTAACTTTCTTTCCTGTATTCACCTTTAATTTTCTTCTTTTGCACACCCGGTACAAATTCGTGACAATCGTCTGCAGCTGTACCTTTAGAGATCTCCCAGTGGCAGGGGAAAGTTCTCATGAGGCAAGAGGCAGCTGTGACAACTCCACTTTGTGTGGTGAATTCCTTTCTAACTCCACGCCTGCCAAGACCCTCACATTTACTTGTCTTACAAGCCCCATCTATAAATCTACAACCACGGTGACATACACATCCTTGTCTAAGGCCTACTTTTACGGAAAAATTTCCCTTTCTTTCAACATACTCTAATTGCCTCACTAAATTGTCTAAAAACTCTTCCTGCTTTCAGCTAAAACCTGGTAACACCATACACTTGCAACCCGTCTGCCACTTGCCCCCTATCCAGTGTCAGTTCCATTTTCCCAAATCCATATTCCTAAAGCCTCTTTACCTTATTTTTCTATGCTTGTTCCCATGTCACTGTAAACACCTGGTCCACCTACCTTTCAAAGCCTCCTTGTTCAATCGCTATCCTGTTCTTCTTCAATTCTTTCAATTATAACTGTACCATGCACAGATGCACCAGACTTGTCCCCTATAATTTTTGTGTCTTTTATCCCCCTTTGCCTTTATACCCAAAGGCTAAGCATGCTCTCTGCCATCCCTAGGTTTTAACTTACCCTCTTCCAATACATTTATTAAATAATTGCTGCCACTCCCAAAACTGGTTATACCTGCTTTTACAATTTCTAAATCTTTATCCCTCAATAGGCGCCCACCTTTCATTTTACCTGGCTGCCTCAAAGAACTTCCCCCACACTTCTCTTTGGTCTTCCTCATCTACAAGATGTTAAATTCTCCTTGCTACGAAAGGGTCAAACAGCTTCCCTATGTTCCATCAACATTTAACAATTCCTCAAAATATTCCCTCCATTCTTTGGTTTCCTCTAACTCTCCATTTAAGTAACTCTCCTCTCCAATTTTTAACTGAGAAATCCATTTGTTCTCTGGAAGGCCCTTTCAACTGTTAATCTCATGAAAACTTTTTCTTATTTTCAGCAAATTTGTTGATAAGGGATCTCAGACTCTCTCATTTGCTCTAAAGAAATTGCTTCAATGTCTTAGTCTCTCTTTTTCTCCATATACTCTTCCCTCCTTGCAATCACTTCTGTTAAAAACTGTCATATGACTTTGTCACCAGTCTCTCTTTACATCATCCTTCCACAATCAGGCTCCTCTTCCCTCCTGCAGGACCCTCCTGTAACACAAAGCTTCTTGTGAACACTGTAACACTACAGGGTTTTTAAACCTACCCCCATGCCTCTTCGCCCCATTGCCTACTCTGCCATTGCCCATCTAAAAATCTGAAATAGTGTTTATATCTTGCCTAACTGCTCCTCTTTTAGTTTAAATAAACCTTCAAAATCTCTCTTCCCTGTGCTTCTATTCTCCTTGTATTCATCCTACTTTTGGGACCTCTCAAGAGGGCCTAGGAACTAGAAAGTGATCTGCTATATTCTGGATACCTGTATAAACATGTATATTCCGAAGTCTACTCAGCAGTCTTTTATCTACCAATGAAACATAAATCAATGCTACTGTCATTTCGCCCTACATCATATGTGTATACTTATTTATCCTCTTTTTCTTAAAATATGAATACCTTATAACTTGCCCTTTCTATACAAAGTTCAATTTTCAAAACATTATCATTTACTTGGGAACCAAAGCTTACCTACACCCTCTCTAAAAGTTTCTCCTACTTTAGGGCATTCAGGTCCCCCACCAACTTGTAGTCTCCCACAGTTCAGGCTGGCCTATACATTCAAACTTAACCATTTTCTCCCAAAATTGTCTCTCTCTCCTCTATTCCTCTCTTCTCCAGTGCATAAACACGCTTTAAATGGAACCCACTTCTCGCATCTACCTTTGCACATAATTCTTGTAACAAACCAGTTCATATTCTCTTTTCTCCTTCCATAACTGATCCAGTTAACAATTAACTGCTAGTTCCTTTGCCTCTAAGTCTCTCAGATACTCCAGATTTAATCCCATTTATTTCCCCCCACTGAAACTCTGCTAACCCCCTTCAGCTTTGTTTCGCTTAGAAAGGGCCAGGAACATGAACTTTTCTTTTCATTTCATAACATCAACATTCATCTTCTGGAGAAAGCAAACGTTTTGCCACCAATTAAAATTGTTACGTAAGTTGAACCTTGTGTCCTTTTACTTTACACATGTGGCTTAAGTTCTGAAACCTTCATGTGGATATGTATATATCCTTCTTATATATATATATATATGTTATCTCATTATGTAATAATAATAAAATATTATAAATATATATATACCAATTTATATTATAATAATAATTAAAAGGACCCCAATGGAAATAAGATCTACTCTGTATGTATATATATATCCCTATATTCTATATATATATGTTGCTATGTATGTATAATTATGTAATATGTATTTGTGTATACCATATAATCTATATATTATAATCTATTCTAACATATGGTAATGTGGTATCATCTATATGGTATATAGTGTATGGTATATTCTATATCTATATCTATCTATATATGATGGTGTACATACATAGTGTCTAGTAGACATGCATCTATATAATATATAAATGTAATATATATATATATGTAAAATTATATGTATATAATATCATAACTAGAATATAATATTAGTAATATAATATACTCTATAAAACATATATGTAATATAATAATATAATATATTATATATATATATATAACAACAGACACACATAATATATCTATATATAAATGGTAAAATATATATATAATGTATAAATATATAAAATAAAATATAATATATATATATAATCTAAGATAATATATATCCTAAAATATTTGGTATATATATATATATATACACCAGACATATATACATATATAAATCTTGTTGTAATTAAATGTATATGTATATGTATAATATATATATATATATATATATATATATATATATATATATATACAGACATGGGTATATAGATATATATGTGGGTATATATGTTGGTATATATGTTGGTATATATGGGTATATGTGGGTATATATATATATGTGGGTATATATGTGGGTATATATGTATATATGTATCTATATGTGTATATATAATGTGTATATATGTGTATATACATGTGAGTGGTTTTGCTGACAAGCATGTGATAAAGGAGACAAGTTGAGGCTAATGTAACATTTTGAGGAAGCAACGTTTCGATGGTGAGGGCTTTGTCAGGGGAGTTAGTCGTGGGGGCATGGAGTGGGAGGGTATATATGGTTCAGAGTGAGGGTGCAATAGGGTAGTGGTAGTAGTAGTAGTAGTAGTGATATAAGTTGTAGTAGTAGTAGTGTCCTTGTAGGGTGTTTGTAACGGCTTGAGGAAAGCTCCTGGAGGGAGAGAGCGTTGCCAGGGAATAAAATGTGATTAGTTGCACTTGTGTCCTTTTACTTTACATATTGTCGGTAATTCTACCAACATTATTACAAGCCACATGTGGATAGAAATCTTTAATTTAAGATCTTTCACAGTCTCGTGCGTCGTCAGGAGCTGTGCAGTTTTGCAAGAGAGCATCAGGTAGGAGGGGAAATTCTCTGAGGCGAGGCAGAAGGTATCAGTGGTAACCTCTATCACAGAGTCACTCTGTGATATAAGCTGCATCTTAACGTGTACAGCTTTATCAACAACAGGAGACAAATTGTCAAAATCAACAAAATGGAATCAGAACCCCTGCCGATAGCATGTGGAGTTCCCCAGGGTAGTATTCTAGGTCCCTTATTTTTCTTATGTTATGTCAATGACATGCCTATCAGTGTCAAGTGCAAACTCCCTACTGTATGCAGGATGACGTGCCCTACCTGTCAGGTAAAGACCTCAAGATACCTAGCTGCCTGTTTTAACCTGGAACTGCCGTCCTGCTGCCTCGGTTATTAGACCTCAAACTCCCCTCATTACCTCGGAAAACTGAAGCCATTCTCTTTGGCACCGAAACATGCTGCCGAAGGGTAAATAACCTTTTGCAATGTCCCCAGTGTGGGAGCCCTGCTGGTTTCCATCAGTAAAATATGCTGGCCTCCTTTGACCTATGCATGTGGGAGTTGATAGGGAACAGTGTAGTAAAAAGCCCAGTCCTGACTGAAGTTACTGCCTATAGACCAAGCACAGTGTCTACCTGCTGAGGCTCCGGACCCATATCTGCCTGTACAATGTCATATATTACTTGCTCTTCATGGTACTCTGCCTTGACAAAAAAAAAAAAAAAAAAAAAACTGAAAGATAGACTGCCAAATCTGCCCAAAAACAAAATCGTAAGATTCATCCTAGGCTGGGACCTGAGAACATGTAGGCCAGGATGCTTGCAGCAGTTGGAT
Source organism: Cherax quadricarinatus (assembly GCF_038502225.1). NCBI lineage: Eukaryota > Metazoa > Arthropoda > Malacostraca > Decapoda > Parastacidae > Cherax > Cherax quadricarinatus. The sequence goes on along the minus strand of NC_091302.1, from coordinate 36,792,527 downwards.
ATGCTGCCTGTTGAAGCAGTAAAACAACTGAAACTGTCATGTTTATAAAATTGCTCACAGTGTCCGAATTTCTTGCCTGCAATTTTGTCAGGTTGGGGGAACCAAAGCCATCATAGTACTGGGAAGAGCTCAACTTTGTGTACCCACAGTCAGTGGCCAGGCTTCAAACTACCTTTTGTTTCAGCCTAAGAAATGGAACAGCTACCTGCACATGTCAAAAGCCAGTCATAGCATGAACCAGTTCAGAAGAGTGCCAAAAAGTGTCTGATGCTGTAACTACCAGAAAGGGAGGAATGACTCCTTTTTAGCTAACCATGCGTGAAATTTTACCTTCTAGTAATGACCCTCTGTATGTAGATAGTCTTAATGACCTTCGTGTAGTAGCTAGCCTTCTTAGTGCTAATAAGATGTTATCTTCATTATAGAATGCCTATACTGCCTTTATATAATAATAAGCTAAAAGGACCCCACTGGAAATAAGTGACTCTGTCTGACTTTTTTGTTATCCAGGTTCTCTACACTGTCTGCTATGTATGTAATTCTGTAACTGTATTTGTGCCCCTATACCTGCCTAAGCTTCTTACTTGCTTGTCGTTCAACAGTGGCAACGCGGCGTCAGCAGTGGCAGGGCGGTGTCTGTGGCTTCGCAGCATCAGCACTGGTGGCGCGGCGTCAGCAGCAGTGGCGCGGCGTCAGCAGCGTCAGTAGCTGCTCAGTAATACTAAATGTAAGAAAAAAGTATACATGAAAATTATGTGATACAATACAAAGGAACAGAATACAATAACTAGCCCTCAACAGCGGCCATAAAACAGCAGAATGCAACAATCCCCGAATACTCAGCAGTATAACGCCCCAACAGAATAGGAAAATGCACAATGCCGAAGAAATACAAAATAAAAGAGAAAAAGAGGAGACAGAGAGAAGTGAAGGCAAGAGGAACAGACAGCCGGGGAAAAGTTTGGCCTCACCAGATATACGTGGATAAACTTGTTGAATTAAAGTGTGATGATAAAGTTTCAGTGGGAGGGAGGGAGAGAGGGAGGGAGTGTGGGAGGGAGTGTTGGAGGGAGTGTTGGACGGAGTGTGGGAGTGTGGGAAGGAGAGAGGAAGTGTGGGAGGGAGTGTGGGAGGGAAAGTGCGGTGTGTCAAGTGCAGTGTCGAATAGCCCAGGGAGTGCTGAGCCATGTAGAGTGCTGAGGACAGATGATGGAGTGAGGTGCCCCGTGTGAGGAAGAGTGCGATGGAGAGAATGAGGGAGAGTGTGAGGGAGAGTGGGAGGGAGAGAGTGAGGGAGAGTGTGAGGAAGGGAGGGAGGGAGAGAGAGAGAGGAATTGAGAGAATGAGACACAGAGTGAGGGAGAGAGTGAGGGAGTGTGGGAGGGAGTGAGGGAGAGAGTGAGGGAGAGTGTGAGGGAGAGAGTGAGGGAGAGAGTGAAGGAGAGTGTGAGAGAGAGAGTGAGGGAGAGAGTGAGGGAGAGAGTGAGGGAGAGAGTGAGAGAGAGAGTGAGGGAGGGAGTGAGGGAGAGAGTGAGGGAGAGAGTGAGGGAGAGAGTGAGGGAGAGTGAAAGTGAACAATGTAGGGAGAGGAAAAAGCTGTATATTTTGCAACATGAAACTGTAGTACTGTTTTGTGAGTGAAAATTGACCAGCCTGCCTCTACCTACTCCCTCTACCTGCTGCCTCTACCTGCTGCCTCTACCTGCTGCCTCTACCTGCTGCCTCTACCTGCTGCCTCTACCTACTCCCTCTACCTGCTGCCTCTACCTGCTGCCTCTACCTGCTGCCTCTACCTGCTGCCTCTACCTGCTGCCTCTACCTGCTGCCTCTACCTGCTGCCTCTACCTGCTGCCTCTACCTGCTGCCTCTACCTGCTGCCTCTACCTGCTGCCTCTACCTACTGCCTCTACCTGCTGCCTCTACCTGCTGCCTCTACCTGCTGCCTCTACCTGCTGCCTCTACCTGCTCCCTCTACCTGCTGCCTCTACCTGCTGCCTCTACCTGCTGCCTCTACCTGCTGCCTCTACCTGCTGCCTCTACCTGCTGCCTCTACCTGCTCCCTCTACCTGCTCCCTCTACCTGCTGCCTCTACCTGCTGCCTCTACCTGCTGCCTCTACCTGCTGCCTCTACCTGCTGCCTCTACCTGCTCCCTCTACCTGCTGCCTCTACCTGCTGCCTCTACCTGCTGCCTCTACCTGCTGCCTCTACCTGCTGCCTCTACCTGCTGCCTCTACCTACTGCCTCTACCTGCTGCCTCTACCTGCTGCCTCTACCTGCTGCCTCTACCTGCTGCCTCTACCTACTGCCTCTACCTGCTGCCTCTACCTGCTGCCTCTACCTGCTACCTGCTGCCTCTACCTGCTGCCTCTACCTGCTCCCTCTACCTGCTGCCTCTACCTGCTGCCTCTACCTGCTGCCTCTACCTGCTGCCTCTACCTGCTGCCTCTACCTACTGCTCTACCTGCTGCCTCTACCTGCTGCCTCTACCTGCTGCCTCTACCTGCTGCCTCTACCTGCTGCCTCTACCTGCTGCCTCTACCTGCTGCCTCTACCTGCTGCCTCTACCTGCTGCCTCTACCTGCTGCCTCTACCTGCTGCATGCTGCCTCTACCTGCTGCCTCTACCTGCTGCCTCTACCTGCTACCTGCTCCCTCTACCTGCTGCTGCCTCTACCTGCTGCCTCTACCTGCTGCCTCTACCTGCTGCCTCTACCTGCTGACTCTACCTGCTGCCTCTACCTGCTGATTCTACCTGCTGCCTCTACCTGCTGCCTCTACCTGCTGCCTCTAACTGCTGCCTCTACCTGCTCCCTCTACCTGCTGCCTCTACCTGCTCCCTCTACCTGCTGCCTCTACCTGCTGCCTCTACCTGCTCCCTCTACCTGCTGCCTCTACCTGCTGCCTCTACCTGCTGCCTCTACCTGCTGCCTCTACCTGCTGCCGCTACCGGCTGCCTCTAAATTGCTGCCTCTACCTGCTGCCTCTACCTGCTGCCTCTACCTGCTCCCTCTACCTGCTGCCTCTACCTGCTGCCTCTACCTGCTGCCTCTACCTGCTGCCTCTACCTGCTGCCTCTACCTGCTCCCTCTACCTGCTGCCTCTACCTGCTGCCTCTACCCGCTGCCTCTACCTGCTGCCTCTACCTGCTACCTCTACCTGCTCCCTCTACCTGCTGCCTCTACCTGCTGCCTCTACATGCTGCCTCTACCTTCTCCCTCTACCTGCGGCCTCTATCTGCTGCCTCTACCTGCTGCCTCTACCTGCTGCCTCTACCTGCTGCCTCTACCTGCTGCCTCTACCTGCTGCCTCTACCTGCTGCCTCTACCTGCTGCCTCTACCTGCTCCCTCTACTTGCTCCCTCCCTCTACCTGCTCCCTCTACCTGCTCCCTCCCTCTACCTGCTCCCTCTACCTGCTCCCTCCCTCTACCTGCTGCCTCTACCTGCTCCCTCCCTCTACCTGCTCCCTCTACCTGCTCCCTCCCTCTACCTGCTCCCTCTACCTGCTCCCTCCCTCTACCTGCTCCCTCTACCTGCTCCCTCCCTCTACCTGCTGCCTCTACCTGCTCCCTCCCTCTACCTGCTCCCTCTACCTGCTCCCTCCCTCTACCTGCTCCCTCTACCTGCTCCCTCCCTCTACCTGCTCCCTCTACCTGCTCCCTCCCTCTACCTGCTGCCTCTACCTGCTCCCTCCCTCTACCTGCTCCCTCTACCTGCTCCCTCCCTCTACCTGCTCCCTCTACCTGCTCCCTCCCTCTACCTGCTCCCTCTACCTGCTCCCTCCCTCTACCTGCTCCCTCTACCTGCTCCCTCCCTCTACCTGCTCCCTCTACCTGCTCCCTCCCTCTACCTGCTCCCTCTACCTGCTCCCTCCCTCTACCTGCTGCCTCTACCTGCTCCCTCCCTCTACCTGCTCCCTCTACCTGCTCCCTCCCTCTACCTGCTCCCTCCCTCTACCTGCTCCCTCTACCTGCTCCCTCCCTCTACCTGCTCCCTCTACCTGCTCCCTCTACCTGCTCCCTCTACCTGCTGCCTCTACCTGCTCCCTCTACCTGCTGCCTCTACCTACTCCCTCTACCTGCTGCCTCTACCTGCTGCCTCTACCTGCTGCCTCTACCTGCTGCCTCTACCTGCTGCCTCTACCTGCTGCCTCTACCTGCTGCCTCTACCTGCTGCCTCTACCTGCTGCCTCTACCTGCTGCCTCTACCTGCTGCCTCTACCTGCTGCCTCTACCTGCTCCCTCTACCTGCTCCCTCTACCTGCTGCCTCTACCTGCTGCCTCTACCTGCTGCCTCTACCTGCTCCCTCCCTCTACCTGCTCCCTCTACCTGCTCCCTCCCTCTACCTGCTCCCTCTACCTGCTCCCTCCCTCTACCTGCTCCCTCTACCTGCTCCCTCCCTCTACCTGCTGCCTCTACCTGCTCCCTCCCTCTACCTGCTCCCTCTACCTGCTCCCTCCCTCTACCTGCTCCATCTACCTGCTCCCTCCCTCTACCTGCTCCCTCTACCTGCTCCCTCCCTCTACCTGCTGCCTCTACCTGCTCCCTCCCTCTACCTGCTCCCTCTCTACCTGCTCCCTACCTGCTCTACCTGCTCCCTCTACCTGCTCCCTCTACCTGCTCCCTCCCTCTACCTGCTCCTCTACCTACTCTCTACCTGCTCCCTCCCTCTACCTGCTCCCTCGACCTGCTCCCTCCCTCGACCTGCTCCATCTACCTGCTCCCTCCCTCTACCTGCTCCTCTACCTGCTCCTCTCCTACCTGCTCCCTCCCTCTACCTGCTCCCTCTACCTGCTCCCTCTTTCTACCTGCTCCATCTACCTGCTCCCTCCCTCTACCTGCTCCCTCTACCTGCTCCCTCCCTCTACCTGCTGCCTCTACCTGCTCCCTCCCTCTACCTGCTCCCTCTACCTGCTCCCTCCCTCTACCTGCTCCATCTACCTGCTCCCTCCCTCTACCTGCTCCCTCTACCTGCTCCCTCTACCTGCTCCCTCCCTCTACCTGCTGCCTCTACCTGCTCCCTCCCTCTACCTGCTCCCTCTACCTGCTCCCTCTACCTGCTCCCTCCCTCTACCTGCTCCCTCTACCTGCTCCCTCCCTCTACCTGCTCCCTCTACCTGCTCCCTCCCTCTACCTGCTCCCTCTACCTGCTCCCTCCCTCTACCTGCTCCCTCTACCTGCTCCCTCCCTCTACCTGCTCCTCTACCTGCTCCCTCCCTCTACCTGCTCCCTCTACCTGCTCCCTCCCTCTACCTGCTCCCTCTACCTGCTCCCTCCCTCTACCTGCTCCCTCTACCTGCTCCCTCCCTCTACCTGCTCCCTCTACCTGCTCCCTCCCTCTACCTGCTCCCTCTACCTGCTCCCTCCCTCTACCTGCTCCCTCTACCTGCTCCCTCCCTCTACCTGCTCCCTCTACCTGCTCCCTCCCTCTACCTGCTCCCTCTACCTGCTCCCTCCCTCTACCTGCTCCCTCTACCTGCTCCCTCCCTCTACCTGCTGCCTCTACCTGCTCCCTCCCTCTACCTGCTCCCTCTACCTGCTCCCTCCCTCTACCTGCTCCATCTACCTGCTCCCTCCCTCTACCTGCTCCCTCTACCTGCTCCCTCCCTCTACCTGCTGCCTCTACCTGCTCCCTCCCTCTACCTGCTCCCTCCCTCTACCTGCTCCCTCTACCTGCTCCCTCCCTCTACCTGCTCCCTCTACCTGCTCCCTCTACCTGCCCCCTCCCTCTACCTGCTCCCTCCCTCTACCTGCTCCCTCTACCTGCTCCCTCTACCTGCTCCCTCTACCTGCTCCCTCCCTCTACCTGCTCCCTCCCTCTACCTGCTCCCTCTACCTGCTCCCTCCCTCTACCTGCTCCCTCTACCTGCTCCATCTACCTGCTCCCTCTACCTGCTCCCTCCCTCTACCTGCTCCCTCTACCTGCTCCCTCTACCTGCTCACTCCCTCTACCTGCTCCCTCCCTCTACCTGCTCCCTCTACCTGCTCCCTCTACCTGCTCCCTTCCTCTACCTGCTCCCTCTACCTGCTCCCTCTACCTGCTCCCTCTACCTGCTCCATCTACCTGCTCCCTCCCTCTACCTGCTCCTTCTACCTGCTCCCTCTACCTGCTCCCTCTACCTGGTCCCTCCCTCTACCTGCTCCCTCCCTCTACCTGCTCCCTCCCTTTACCTGCTCCCTCTACCTGCTCCCTCTACCTGCTCCCTCTACTTGCTCCCTCTACCTGCTCCCTCTACCTGCTCCCTCCCTCTACCTGCTCCCTCCCTCTACCTGCTCCCTCAATCTGCTCCCTCCCTCTACCTGCTCCCTCTACCTGCTCCCTCTACCTGCTCCCTCTACCTGCTCCCTCTACCTGCTCCCTCTCTCTACCTGCTTCCTCCCTCTACCTGCTCCCTCCCTCTACCTGCTCCCTCTACCTGCTCCCTCTACCTGCTCCCTCTACCTGCCCCCTCCCTCTACCTGCTCCCTCCCTCTACCTGCTCCCTCTACCTGCTCCCTCCCTCTACCTGCTCCCTCCCTCTACCTGCTCCCTTCCTCTACCTGCTCCCTCTACCTGCTCCCTCTACCTGCTCCCTCTACCTGCTCCCTCCCTCTACCTGCTTCCTCTACCTGCTCCCTCTACCTGCTCCCTCCCTCTACCTGCTCCTTCTACCTGCTCCCTCTACCTGCTCCCTCTACCTGCTCCCTCTCTCTACCTGCTCCCTCCCTCTACCTGCTCCCTCCCTCTACCTGCTCCCTCTACCTGCTCCCTCTACCTGCCCCCTCCCTCTACCTGCTCCCTCCCTCTACCTGCTCCCTCTACCTGCTCCCTCCCTCTACCTGCTCCCTCCCTCTACCTGCTCCCTCCCTCTACCTCCTCCCTCTACCTGCTCCCTCTACCTGCTCCCTCTACCTGCTCCCTCCCTCTACCTGCTCCCTCTACCTGCTCCCTCTACCTGCTCCCTCTACCTGCTCCCTCTACCTGCTCCCTCCCTCTACCTGCTTCCTCTTCCTGCTCCCTCTACCTGCTCCCTCCCTCTACCTGCTCCCTCTACTTGCTCCCTCTACCTGCTCCCTCTACCTGCTCCCTCAACCTGCTCCCTCCCTCTACCTGCTCCCTCTACCTGCTCCCTCTACCTGCTGCCTCCCTTTACCTGCTCCCTCTACCAGCTCCCTCCCTCTACCTGCTCCCTCTACCTGCTGCCTCCCTTTACCTGCTCCCTCTACCTGCTCCCTCCCTCTACCTGCTCCCTCCCTCTACCTGCTCCCTCCCTCCACCTGCTCTCTCTACCTGCTCCCTCTACCTGCTCCCTCTACCTGCTCCCTCCCTCTACCTGCTCCCTCCCTCTACCTGCTCCTTCCCTCTACCTGCTCCCTCACTCTACCTGCTCCCTCTTTCTACCTGCTCCCTCCGTCTACCTGCTCCCTCTACCTGCTCCCTCCCTCTACCTGCTCCCTCTACCTGCTCCCTCTACCTGCTCCCTCTACCTTCTAACTCTACCTGCTCCCTCCCTCTACCTGCTCCCTCTACCTGCTCCCCCCTCTACCTGCTCCCTCCCTCTACCTGCTCCCTCTACCTGCTCCCACCCTCTACCTGCTCCCTCCCTCTACCTGCTCCCTCCCTCTACCTGCTCCCTCTACCTGCTCCCTCTACCTGCTCCCTCCCTCTACCTGCTCCCTCCCTCTACCTGCTCCCTCCCCTATACCTGCTCCCTTCCTCTACCTGCTCCCTCCCTCTACCTGCTCCCTCTACCTGCTCCCTCCCTCTACCTGCTCCCTCCCTCTACCTGCTCCCTCCCTCTACCTGCTCCCTCCCTCTACCTGCTCCCTCCCTCTACCTGCTCCCTCCCTCTACCTACTCCCTCCCTCTACCTGCTCTCTCTACCTGCTCCCTCTACCTGCTCCCTCCCTCTACCTGCTCCCTCCCTCTCCCTGCTCCCTCCCTCTACCTGATCCCTCCCTCTACCTGCTCCCTCCCTCTACCTGCTCCCTCCCTCTACCTGCTCCCTCCCTCTACCTGCTCCCTCCCTCTACCTGCTCCCGCTACCTGCTCCCTCTACCTGCTCCCTCTACCTGCTCCCTCTACCTGCTCCCTCCCTCTACCTGCTCCCTCCCTCTACCTGCTCCCTCCCTCTACCTGCTCCCTCCCTCTACCTGCTCCCTCCCTCTACCTGCTCCCTCCCTCTACATGCTCCCTCCTTCTACCTGCTCCCTCCCTCTACCTGCTCCCTCCCTCTACCTGCTTCCTCCCTCTACCTGCTCCCTCCCTATACCTGCTCCCTCTACCTGCTCCCTCCCTCTACCTGCTCCCTCCCTCTACCTGCTCCCTCCCTCTACCTGCTCCCTCCCTCTACCTGCTCCCTCCTTCTACCTGCTCCCTCCCTCTACCTGCTCCCTCTACCTGCTCCCTCTACCTGCTCCCTCTACCTGCTCCCTCTACCTTCTCAATCCCTCTACCTGCTCCCTTCCTCTACCTGCTCTCTCCGTCTACCTGCTCCCTCCCTCTACCTGCTCCCTCCCTCTACCTTCTCCCTCCCTCTTCCTGCTCCCTCCCTCTACCTGCTCCCTCCCTCTACTTGCTCCATCTCTCTACCTGCTCCCTCCCTCTACCTGCTCCTTCCCTCTACCTGCTCCCTCCCTCTACCTGCTCCCTCCATCTACCTGCTCCCTCTATCTACCTGCTCCCTCCCTCTACCTGCTCCCTCCCTCTACCTGCTCCCTCCCTCTACCTGCTCCCTCCCTCTACCTGCTCCCTCCCTCTACCTGCTCCCTCCCTCTACCTGCTCCCTCCCTCTACCTGCTCCCTCCCTCTACCTGCTCCCTCCCTCTTCCTGCTCCCTCTTTCTACCTGCTCCCTCACTCTACCTGCTCCCTACCTCTACCTGCTCCCTCCCTCTACCTGCTCCCTCTCTCTACCTGCTCCCTCCCGCTACCTGCTCCCTCTCTCCCTCCCTCTACCTGCTCCCTCTCTCCCTCCCTCCACCTGCTCCCTCTCTCCCTCCCTCTACCTGCTCCCTCTCTCCCTCACTCTACCTGCTCCCTCTCTCCCTCCCTCTACCTGCTCCCTCTCTCCCTCCATCTACCTGAGCCCTCTCTCCCTCCCTCTACCAGCTCCCTCTCTACTTCCCTCTACCTGCACACTCTCTCCCTCCCTCTACCTGAGCCCTCTCTCCCTCCCTCTACCTGCTCCCTCTCTCCCTCTCTCTACCTGCTCCCTCTCACCCTCCCTCTACCTGCTCACTCTCTCCCTCCCTCTACCTGCTCCCTCTCTCCTTCCCTCTTCCTGCTCCCTCTCTCCCTCCCTCTACCTGCTCCCTCTCTCCCTCCCTCTACCTGCTCACTCTCTCCCTCCCTCTAAATGCTCCCTCTCTCCCTTCCTCTTCCAGCTCCCTCTCTCCCTCCCTCTACCTGCTCCCTCTCTCCCTCCCTCTACCTGCTCTCTTTGCCATTCCCTCTACCTGCTCCCTCTCTTTCTGCCTCTACCTGCTCCCTCTCTCCCTCCCTCTACCTGCTCCCTCTATCCCTCTCTCTACCTGCTCCCTCTCTTCCTCCCTCCACCTGCTCCCTCTCTCCCTCCCTCTACCTGCTCCCTCTCTCCCTCTCTCTACCTGCTCCCTCTCTCCCTCCCTCTACCTGCTCCCTCTCTCCCTCCCTCTACCTGCTCCCTCTCTCCCTCCCTCTACCTGCACCCTCTCTACTTCCCTCTACCTGCACTCTTTCTCCCTCCCTCTACCTGAGCCCTCTCTCCCTCCCTCTACCTGCTCCCTTTCTCCCTCCCTCTACCTGCTCCCTCTCACCCTCCCTCTACCTGCTCACTCTCTCCCTCCCTCTACCTGCTCCCTCTCTCCCTCCCTCTACCAGCTCCCTCTCTCCCTCCCTCTACCAGCTCCCGCCCTCTACCTGCTCCCTCCCTCTACATGCTCCCTCCCACTACCTGCTCCCTCCCACTACCAGCTCCCACCCACTACCTGCTCCCTCCCTCTACCTGCTCCCTCCCTCTACCTGCTCCCTCCCTCTACTTGCTCCCTCCCTCTACCTGCTCCCTCCCTCTACCTGCTCCCTCCCTCTACCTGCTCCCTCCCTCTACCTGCTTCCTCCCTTTACCTGCTCCCTCCCTCTACCTGCTCCCCCTCTCTACCTGCTCCCTCTTCCTGCTCCCTCCCTCTGCCTGCTCCCTCTACCTGCTCCCTCTACCTGCTCCCTCCCTATACCTGCTCCCTCTCTCCCTCCCCCTACCTGCTCTCTCTCACCCTCCCCCTACCTGCTCCCTTTCTCCCTCCCTCTACCTGCTCCCTCTCTTCCTCCCGCTACCTGCTCCCTCTCTCCCTCCCTCTACCTGCTCCCTCTCTCCCTCCCTCCACCTGCTCCCTCTCTCCCTCCCTCTACCTGCTCCCTCTCTTCCTCCCTCTACCTGCTCCCTCTCCCCCTCCCTCTACCTGCTCCCTCTCTCCCTCCCTCTACCTGCTCCCTCTCTCCCTCCCTCTACCTGCTCCCTCTCTCCCTCTCTCTACCTGCTCCCTCTCTCCCTCCCTCTACCTGCTCCCTCTCTCCCTCCCTCTACCTGCACACTCTCTCCCTCCCTCTACCTGACCCCTCTCTCCCTCCCTCTACCTGCTCCCTCTCTCCCTCCTTCTACCTGCTCCCTCTCACCCTCCCTCTACCTGCTCACTCTCTCCCTCCCTCTACCTGCTCCCTCTCTCCCTCCCTCTTCCTGCTCCCTCTCTCCCTCCCTCTACCTGCTCCCTCTCTCCCTCCCTCTACCTGCTCCCTCTAACCATCCCTCTACCTGCTCACTCTCTCCCTCCCTCTACCTGCTCCCTCTCTCCCTCCCTCTTCCTGCTCCCTCTCTCCCTCCCTCTACCTGCTCCCTCTCTCCCTCTCTCTACCTGCTCCCTCTGTCCCTCCCTCTACCTGCTCCCTCTCTCCCTGCCTTTACCTGCTCCCTCTCTCCCTCCCTCTACCTGCTCCGTCTCTCCCTCCCTCTACCTGCTCCCTCTCTCCCTCCCTCCACCAGCTCCCTCTCTCCCTCCCTCTACCTGCTCCCTCTCTCCCTCCCTCTACCTGCTCCCTCTCTCCCTCCCTCTACCTGCTCCCTCTCTCCCTCCCTCTACCTGCTCCCTCTCTCCCTCCCTCTACCTGCTCCCTCTCTCCCTCCCTCTACCTGCTCCCTCTCTCCCTCCCTCTACCTGAGCCCTCTCTCCCTCCCTCTACCTGCTCCCTCTCTACTTCCCTCTACCTGCACACTCTCTCCCTCCCTCTACCTGAGCCCTCTCTCCCTCCCTCTACCTGCTCCCTCTCTCCCTCCCTCTACCTGCTCCCTCTCACCCTCCCTCTACCTGCTCACTCTCTCCCTCCCTCTACCTGCTCCCTCTCTCCCTCCCTCTTCCTGCTCCCTCTCTCCCTCCCTCTACCTGCTCCCTCTCTCCCTGCCTCTACCTGCTCCCTCTCTCCCTGCTTCTACCTGCTCCCTCTCTCCCTCCCTCTACCTGCTCCCTCTCTCCCTGCCTCTACCTGCTCCCTCTCTCCCTCCCTCTTCCTGCTCCCTCTCTCCCTCCCTCTACCTGCTCCGTCTCTCCCTGCCTCTACCTGCTCCCTCTCTCCCTCCCTCTACCTGCTCCCTCTCTCCCGCCCTCTGCCTGCTCCCTCTCTCCTTCCCTCTACCTGCTCACTCTCTCCCTCCCTCTGCCTGCTCACTCTCTCCCTCCCTCTACCTGCTCACTCTCTCCCTCCCTCTACCTGCTCCCTTTCTCCCTCCCTCTACCTGCTCCCTCTCTCCCTCCATCTACCTGCTCCCTCTCTCCCTCCCTCTACCTGCTCCCTCTCTCCCTGCCTCTACCTGCTCCCTCTCTCCCTCCCTCTACCTGCTCCCTCTCTCCCTCCCTCTACCTGCTCCCTCTCTCCGTGCCTCTACCTGCTCCCTTTCTCCCTCCCTCTACCTGCTCCCTCTCTCCCGCCCTCTACCTGCTCCCTCTCTCCCTCCCTCTACCTGCTCCCTCTCTCCCTCCCTCTACCTGCTCCCTCTCTACCTCCCTCTACCTGCTCCCTCTCTCCCTCCCTCTACCTGCTCCCTCTCTCCCTCCCTCCACCTACTCCCTCTCTCCCTCCCTCTACCTGCTCCCTCTCTCCCTCCCTCTACCTGCTCCCTCTCTCCCTGCCTCTACCTGCTCCCTCTCTCCCTGCCTCTACCTGCTCCCTCTCTCCCTCCCTCCCTCTACCTGCTCCCTCTCTTTCTCCCTCTACCTGCTCCCTCTCTCCCTCCCTCTACCTGCTCCCTCTCTCCCTCCCTCTACCTGCTCCCTCTCTCCTTCCCTCTACCTGCTCCCTCTCTCCCTCACTCTACCTGCTCCCTCTCTCCCTCCCTCTACCTGCTTTCTCTCTCCCTCCCTCTACCTGCTCCCTCTCCCCCTCGCTCTACCTGCTCCCTCTCCCCCTCCCTCTAACTGCTCCCTCTAACTGCTCCCTCTAACTGCTCCCTCCCTCTACCTGCTCCCTCTCTCCCTTCCTCTACCTGCTCCCCTCTCTCCCTCCCTCTACCTGCTCCCTCTCTCCCTACCTCTACCTGCTCCCTGTCTCTCTCCCTCTACCTTCTCCCTCTCTCCCTCCCTCTACCTGCTCCCTCTCTCCCTCCCTCTACCTGCTCCCTCTCTCTCTACCTGCTCCCTCTCTCCCTCCCTCTACCTGCTCCCTCTCTCCCTCCCTCTACCTGCTCCCTCTCTCCCTCCCTCTACCTGCTCCCTCTCTCCCTCCCTCTACCTGCTCCCTCTCTCCCTCCCTCTACCTGCTCCCTCTCTCCCTCCCTCTACCTGCTCCCTCTCTCCCTCCCTCTACCTGCTCCCTCTCTCCCTCCCTCTACCTGCTCCCTCTCTCCCTCCCTCTACCTGCTCCCTCTCTCCCTCCCTCTACCTGCTCCCTCTCTCCCTCCCTCTACCTGCTCCCTCTCTCCCTCCCTCTACCTGCTCCCTCTCTCCCTCCCTCTACCTGCTCCCTCTCTCCCTCCCTCTACCTGAGCCCTCTCTACCTCCCTCTACCTGCTCCCTCTCTCCCGCCCTCTGCCTGCTCCCTCTCTCCCTCCTTACCTGCTCCCTCTCACTCCCTCTACCTGCTCCCTCTCCCTCTACCTGCTCCCTCTCTCCCTCCCTCTACCTGCTCCCTCTCTCCCTCCCGCTCCCTGCTCCCTCTCTCCCTCCCTCTACCTGCTCCCTCTCTCCCTCCTGCTCACTACCTGCTCCCTCTCTCCCTCCCTCTACCTGCTCCCTCTCTCCCTCCCTCTACCTGCTCCCTCTCTCCCTCTCTCTATGCTCCCTCCCTCTACCTGCTCCCTCTCTCCCTTCCTTTACCTGTGTCTCCCTCTCTCCTCCCTCTACCAGCTCCCTCTCTCCCTCCCTTTACCTGCTCCCTCTCTCCCTCCCTCTACCTGCTCCCTCTCTCCCGCGCTCTACCTGCTCCCTACCTCTCCCTCTCCTCCCTCTACCTGCTCCCTCTCTCCCTCCCTCTCTACCTGCTCCCTCTCTCTCCTCCCTCTACCTGCTCCCTCTCTCCCTCCCTCTACCTGCTCCCTCTCTCCCTCCCCCTACCTGCTCTACCTGCTCCCTCTCCCTCTCTCCCTCCCTCTACCTGCTACTCTACCTGCTCCCTCTCTCCCTCCCTCTACCTGCTCCCTCTCTCCCCCTCTACCTCTACCTCTTTATACCTGCGCCCTCTCCTCTCTCTCCCTCCCTCTACCTGCTCCCTCTCTCCCTCCCTCTACCTGCTCCCTCTCTCCCTCCCTCTACCTGCTCACTCTCTCCCTCCCTCTACCTGATCCCTCTCTCCCTCCCTCTACATGCTCCCTCCTCCCTCCCTCTACCTGCTCCCTCTCTCCCACCCTCTACCTGCTCTATCTCTCCCTCCCACTACCTGCTCACCACTCTCCCTCCCTCTGCCTGCTCCCTCTCTCCCTCCCTCTACCTGCTCCCTCTCTCCCACCCTCTACCTGCTCCCTCTCTCTCTCCCTCTGCCTGCTCCCTCTCTCCCTCCCTTTACCTGCTCTCTCTCTCCGTCCCTCTTTCTGCTCCCTCTGTCCCTCCCTCTACCTGCTCCCTCTCTCCCTCCCTCTACCTGCTCCCTCTTTCCCTCCCTCTTCCTGCTCCCTCTCTCCCTCCCTCTACCTGCTCCCTCTCTCCCTCCCTCTACCTGCTCCCTCTCTCTCTCCCTCTACCTGCTCCCTCTCTCCCTCCCTCTACCTGCTCCGTCTCTCCCTCTCTACCTGCTCCCTCTCCCTCCCTGCTCCTCTCTCCCTGCTCCCTCTCTCCCTCCCTCTACCTGCTCCCTCTCTCCCTCCCTCTACCTGCTCCCTCTCTCCCTCCCTCTACCTGCTCCCTCTCTCCCTCCCTCTACCTGCTCCCTCTCTCCCTCCCTCTACCTGCTCCCTCTCTCCCTCCCTCTACCTGCTCACTCTCTCACTCCCTCTACCTGCTCCCTCTCTCCCTCCCTCTCCCTGCTCCCTCTCTACCTCCCGCTACCTGCTCCCTCTCTCCCTCCCTCTACCTGCTCCCTCTCTCCCTCACTCTACCTGCTCCCTCTCTCCCTCCCTCTACCTGCTCCCTCTCTCCCTCCCTCTACCTGCTCCCTCTCTCCCTCCCTCTACCTGCTCACTCTCTCCCTCCCTCTAAATGCTCCCTCTAACTGCTCCCTCCCTCTACCTGCTCCCTCTCTCCCTTCCTCTACCTGCTCCCCTCTCTCCCTCCCTCTATCTGCTCCCTCTCTCCCTACCTCTACCTGCTCCCTCTCTCCTCCCTCTACCTGCTCCCTCTCTCCCTCCCTCTACCTGCTCCCTCTCTCCCTCCCTCTACCTGCTCCCTCTCTCCCTCCCTCTACCTGCTCCCTCTCCCTCCCTCTACCTGCTCCCTCTCTCCCTCCCTCTACCTGCTCCCTCTCTCCCTCCCTCTACCTGCTCCCTCTCTCCCTCCCTCTACTTGCTCTCTCTCTCCCTCCCTACCTGCTACCTCTGCTCACTCTCTACCTCCCTCTACCTGCTCCCTCTCTCCCTCCCTCTACCTGCTCCCTCTCTCCCTCCCTCTACCTGCTCCCTCTCTCCCTCCCTCTACCTGCTCCCTCTCTCCCTCCCTCTACCTGCTCCCTCTCTCCCTCCCTCTACCTGCTCCCTCTCTCCCTCCCTCTACCTGCTCCCTCTCTCCCTCCCTCTACCTGCTCCCTCTCTCCCTCCCTCTACCTGCTCCCTCTCTCCCTCCCTCTACCTGCTCCCTCTCTCCCTCCCTCTACCTGCTCCCTCTCTCCCTCCCTCTACCTGCTCCCTCTCTCCCTCCCTCTACCTGCTCCCTCTCTCCCTCCCTCTACCTGCTCCCTCTCTCCCTCCCTCTACCTGCTCCCTCTCTCCCTCCCTCTACCTGCTCCCTCTCTCCCTCCTCCCTCTCTCCCTCCCTCTACCTGCTCTCTCTCTCCCTCCCTCTCTCTCTCTTCCTGCTCTACCTGCTCCCTCTCTCCCTCCCTCTACCTGCTCCCTCTACCTCTACCTGCTCCCTCTCTCCCTCCCTCTACCTGCTCCCTCTCTCCCTGCCTCTACCTGCTCCCTCTCTCTCTACTCCCTCTACCTGCTCCCTCTCTCCCTCCCTCTCCCTCTCTCCCTCCCTCCACCTACTCCCTCTCTCCCTCCCTCTACCTGCACCCTCTCTCCCTCCCTCTACCTGCTCCCTCTCTACCTCCCTCTTCCTGCTCCCTCTCTCCCTCCCTCTACCTGCTCCCTCTCTCCCTCCCTCTACCTGCTCCCTCTCTACCTCCCTCTACCTGCTCCCTCTCTCCCTCCCTCTACCTGCTCCCTCTCTCCCTCCCTCTACCTGCTCCCTCTCTCCCTTACTCTACCTGCTCCCTCTCTCCCTCCCTCTACCTGCTCCCTCTCTCCTTCCCTCTACCTACTCCCTCTCTACCTCTTTATACCTGCTCTACCTGCTCCCTCTACCTCCCTCTACCTGCTACCTGCTCCCTCTCTCCCTCCCTCTACCTGCTCCCTCTCTCCGTCCCTCTACCTGCTCCCTCTCTCCCTCCCTCTACCTGCTCCCTCTTTCCCTCCCTCTACCTGCTCCCTCTCTCCCTCCCTCTACCTGCTCCCTCTCACCCTCCCTCTACCTGCTCTTTCTCTCCCTCCCTCTACCTGCTCCCTCTCTCCCTCCCTCTACCTGCTCCCTCTCTCCCTCCCTCTACCTGCTCCCTCTCTCCCTCCCTCTACCTGCTCCCTCTCTCCCTCCCTCTACATGCTCCCTCTCTTCCTCCCTCTACCTGCTCCCTCTCCCCCTCCCTCTACCTGCTCCCTCTCTCCCTTTCTCTACCTGCTTCCTCTCTCCCTCCCTCTACCTGCTCTCTCCCTCCCTCTACCTGCTCCCTCTCTACCTCCCTCTACCTGCTCCCTCTCTCCCTCCCTCTACCTGCTCCCTCTGTCCCTCCCTCTACCTGCTCCCTCTCTCCTTCCCTCTACCTGCTCCCTCTCTCCTTCCCTCTAATTGCTCCCTCTCTCCCTCCCTCTACCTGCTCCCTCTCTCCTTCCCTCTAATTGCTCCCTCTCTCTCTCCCTCTACCTGCTCCCTCTCTCTCTCCCCCTACCTGCTCCCTCTCTCCCTCCATCTACCTGCTCCCTCTCTCCCTCTCTACCTCCATCTACCTGCTCCCTCTCTCCCTCCCTCTACCTGCTCCCTCTCTCCCTCCCTCTACCTGCTCCCTCTCTCCCTCCCTCTACCTGCTCCCTCTCTCCCTCCCTCTACACGCTCCCTCCCACCCTCCCTCTACCTGCTCCCTCTCTCCCTCCCTCTACCTGCTCCCTCTCTCCCTCCCTCTACCTGCTCCCTCTCTCCCTCCCTCTACCTGCTCCCTCTCTCCCTCCCTCTACCTGCTCCCTCTCTCCCTCCCTCTACCTGCTCCCTCTCTCCCTCCCTCTACCTGCTCCCTCTCTCCCTCCCTCTACCAGCTCCCTCTCTCCCTCCCTCTACCTGCTCCCTCTCTCCCTCCCTCTACCTCCTTCCTCTCTCTCTCCCTCTACCTACTCCCTCTCTCCCTCCCACTACCTGCACCCACTCTCCCTCCCACTACCTGCTACCTCTCTACCTCCCTCTTCCTGCTCCCTCTCTCACTCCCTCTCCTGCTCCCTCTCTCCCTCCTCTACCTGCTCCCTCTCTCTCTCCCTCTACCAGCTCCCTCTCTCCCTCCCTCTACCTGCTCCCTCTCTCCCTGCCTCTACCTGCTCCCTCTCTCCCTCCCTCTACCTGCTCCCTCTCTCCCTCCATCCACCTACTCCCTCTCTCCCTCCCTCTACCTGCACCCTCTCTCCCTCCCTCTACCTGCTCCCTCTCTACCTCCCTCTTCCTGCTCCCTCTCTCACTCCCTCTACCTGCTCCCTCTCTCCCTTACTCTACTCTCCCTCCCTTTACCTGTTCCCTCTCTCCTTCCCTCTACCTGCTCCCTCTCTTCCTCCCTCTACCTGCTCCCTCTCTCCCTCCCTCTACCTTCTCCCTCTCTCCCTCCCTCTACCTGCTCCCTCTCTCCCTCCCTCTACATGCTCCGTCTCTTCCTCCCTCTACCTGCTCTCTCTCCCTCTCTACCTGCTCCCTCTCTCCCTCCCTCTACCTGCTCCCTCTCTCCTCCCTCTACCTTCCTGCTCCCTCTCTGCCTGCTCCCTCTCTCCCTCCCTTTACCTGCTCTCTCTCTCCCTCCCTCTTTCTGCTCCCTCTGTCCCTCCGTCTACCTGCTCCCTCTCTCCCTCCCTCTACCTGCTCCCTCTTTCCCTCCCTCTTCCTGCTCCCTCTCTCCCTCCCTCTACCTGCTCCCTCTCTCCCTCCCTCTACCTGCTCCCTCTCTCCCTCCCTCTACCTGCTCCCTCTCTCTCTCCCTCTACCTGCTCCCTCTCTCCCTCCCTTTACCTGCTCCTTCTCTCCCTCCCTCTACCTGCTCCCTCTCTCCCTCCCTCTACCTGCTCCCTCTTTCCTTCCCTCTACCTGCTCCCTCTCTCCCTCCCTCTACCTGCTCCCTCTCTCCTTCCCTCTACTTGCTCCCTCTCTCTCTCCCTCTACCTGCTCTCTCTCTCCCTCCATTTACCTGCTCCCTCTCTCCCTCCATCTACCTGCTCCCTCTCTCCCTCCCTCTACCTGCTCCGTCTCTCCCTTACTCTACCTGCTCCCTCTCTCCCTCCCTCTACCTGCTCCCTCTCTCCCTCTCTCTACCTGCTCCCTCTCTCCCTCCCTCTACATGCTCCTTCTCTCCCTCCCTCTACCTGCTCCCTCTCTCCCTCCCTCTACCTGCTCCCTCTCTCCCTCCCTCTATCTCCTCCCTCTCTCCCTCCCTCTACCTCCTCCCTCTCTCCCTTCCTCTACCTGCTCCCTTTCTCCCTCCCTCTACCTCCTCCCTCTCTCCCTCCCTCTACCTTCTCCCTCTCTCCCTCCCTCTATCTCCTTCCTCTCTTTCTCCCTCTACCTCATCCCGCTCTCCCTCCCTCTGCCTCCTCTCTCTTTCCTTCCCTCTACCTCCTCCCTCTCTCCCTCCCTCTACCTGCTCCCTATCTCCCTCCCTCTACCTCCTCCCTCTCTCCCTCCTTCTACCTTCTCCCTCTCTCCCTCCCTCTACCTCCTTCCTCTCTTTCTCCCTCTACCTCATCCCGCTCTCCCTCCCTCTACCTCTTCTCTCTCTCCTTCCTTGTACCTCCTCCCTCTCTCCCTCCCTCTACCTGCTCCTTTTTTCCCTCCCTCTACCTCCTCCCTCTCTCCCTCCCTCTTCCTGCTCACTCTCTCCCTCCCTCTATCCCCTCCCTCTCCCTCTCTCCCTCCTTCTACCTTCTTCCTCTCTCCCTCCCTCTACCTGCTCCTTCTCTCCCTCCCTCTACCCCCTCCCTCTCTCCCTCCTCCCTCTCTCCCTCCCTCTACCTCCTCCCTCTCTCCCGCCCCCCTCTCTCCCGCCCTCTTCCTCCTCCCTCTCTCCCTCCCTCTACCTGCTCCCTCTCTCTCTCCCTCTACCTCCTCCCTCTACCTCCTCCCTCTCTCCTTCCCTCTCTCCCTCCGTCTACCTGCTCTTTCTACCCCCTCCCTTCCTCCCTCCCTCTACCTGCTCCCTCTCTCCCTCCCTCTACCTCTCCCTCCCTCCCTCCCTCTACCTCTTCCCTCTCTCCCTCCCTCTACCTGTTCCCTCTCTCCCTCCCTGTACCTGCTTCCTCTTTACCTCCCTCTACCTCCTCCCTCTACCTCCTCCCTTTCTCCCTCCCTCTCTCCCTCCCTCTACCTGCTCCCTCCCTCCCTCCCTCTACCTCCTCCCTCTCTCCCTCCTTCTACCTCCTCCCTCTACCTCCTCCCTCTCTCCTTCCCTCTCTCCCTCCCTCTACCTTCTCCCTCTCTCCCTCCCTCTAAGTGCTCTTTCTACCTCCTCCCTCCCTCCCTCTACCTCCTCCCTCTCTCCCGCCCTTTACCTGCTCCCTCCCTCCCTTTACCTGCTCCCTCACTCCCTCTCTCCCTCAACCTCCTCCCTCTCTCCCTCCCTCTACCTGTTCCCTCTCTCCCTCCCTCTACCTGCTCCCTCTCTACCTCTCCCTACCTCTTCCCTTTACCTCCTCCCTCTCTCCTTCTTTCTCTCCCTCCCTCTCTCCCTCCCTCTACCTCCTCCCTCTCTCCCTCTACCTTCTCCCTCTCTCCCTCCCTCTACCTGCTCTTTCTACCTCCTCCCTCTCTCCCTGCCTCTACCTACTCCCTCCCTCTCTCTACCTCCTCCCTTTATCTCCTCCCTCCCTCCCTTTACCTCCTCCCTCGCTCCCTCCCACTACCTGCTCCATCTACCTGCTCCCTTTCTCCCTCCCTCTACCCCTTCCTCTCACCTTCCCTCCCTCCTTACCTACCAACCTTTTCCTCTCTCCCTCTTTCCCTACCTCCCTCTCTCCCTCCCCACCTAACTACTCCCTCTCCCTCCCTTCCTCCATCTCTCTCTCTCTACCTCTCTGCGCCACTGGACCGTGCACCACTAGACCGTGCACCACTGGACCGTGCGCCAGTGAACCATGCACCACTGTACCGTGCACCACTGGACCATGTGCCACTGGACCGTGCACCACTGGACCATGCGTCACTGGACCGTGCACCACTGGACCGTGCACCACTGGACCGTGCGCCAGTGAACCGTGCACCACTGTACAGTGGACCACTGGACCATGTGCCACTGGACCGTCCACCATTGGACCGTGCGCCAGTGAACCGTGCACCACTGTACTGTGAACCACTGGACCATGTATCACTGGACCGTGCACCACTGGACCGTACACCACTGGATCGTGCGCTACTCGACCGTGCACCACTGGATCGTGTACCAATGGACTGTGCACCACTGTACCGTGCACCACTAGACCATGCTCCACTGGACCGTGCACCACTGGACCGTGCACCACTGGATCGTGCACTACTGGACCGTGCACCACTGGACCATGCACCACTGGATCGTGCACTGCTGGACCGTGCACCACTGGATCGTACACCACTGGACCGTGCACCAACCAATGTACCATGCACCACTAGACCATGCACCACTGGACAGTGCACCACTGGACCGTGCACCACTGGACCATGCACCACTTGATCGTGCGCCACTGGACCGTGCACCACTGGACCATGCACCACTGGATCGTGCACTACTGGACCCTGCACCACTGGATCGTGCACCACTGGACCGTGCACCAACCACTGTACCGTGTACAACTAGACCATGCACCACTGGACCGTGCACCACTTGACCGTGCACCACTGGATCGTGCACTACTGGACCGTGCACCACTGGATCGTGCACCACTGGACCGTGCACTACTGGATCGTGCACCACTGGACCGTGTACCACTAGACCATGCACCACTGGACCGTGCACCACTGGATCGTGCACTACTGGACCGTGCACCACTGGATCGTGCACCACTGGACCGTGCACCACTAGACCATGCATCACTGGACCGTGCACCACTGGACCGTGCACCACTGGACCGTGCACTACTGGACCGTGCACCACTGGACCGTGCACCACTGTATCGTGCACCACTTGATCGTGCTCCACTGGATCGTGCACCACTGGATCGTGCACCACTGGACCGTTCACCACTGGACCGTGCACCACTGAACCGTGCACCACTAGACCATGCATCACTGGACCGTGCACCACTGGACCGTGCACCACTGGACCGTGCACTACTGGACCGTGCACTACTGGATCGTGCACCACTGGACCGTGCACCACTGAACCGTGCACCACTGGACCGTGCACCACTGGATCGTGCACCACTGGACCGTGCACCACTGGACCGTGCACCACTGGACCGTGCACTACTGGACCGTGCACCACTGGACCGTGCACCACTGTATCGTGCACCACTGGATCGTGCTTCACTATATCGTGCACCACTGGATCGTGCACCACTGGACCGTGCACCACTGGACCGTGCACCACTGAACCGTGCACCACTAGACCATGCACCACTGAACCGTGCACCACAGGACCGTGCACCACTGGACCGTGCACTACTGGACCGTGCACTACTGGATCGTGCACCACTGGACCGTGCACCACTGAACCGTGCACCACTGGACCGTGCACCACTGGATCGTGCACCACTGGACCGTGCACCACTGGACTGTGCACCACTGGATTGTGCACCACTGGACCGTGCACCACTGGACCGTGCACCACTGGACCGTGCACCACTGGACCGTGCACCACTGGATCGTGCACCACTGGACTGTGCACCACTGGATTGTGCACCACTGGACCGTGCACCACTGGACCGTGCACCACTGGACCGTGCACCACTGGACCGTGCACCACTGGACCGTGCACCACTGGACCGTGCACCACTGGACCGTGCACCACTGGACCGTGCACCACTGGACCGTGCACCACTGGACCGTGCACCACTGGACCGTGCACCACTGGACCGTGCACCACTGGATCATGCTCCTTCAGAGGTGCTCCTCTTCATTCAGCCATGCTCCTGCGGTCATGCTCCTGCAGACTTGCTCAATCATACATTCTCCAGCAGACACGCTTCAGCAAACATGCTCCAGCAGACATGCTCCAGCAGACATGCTCAAGCAGACATGCTCCAGCAGACATGCTCTAACAGACATGCTCCATCAAACATGCTCCAGCAAACATGCTTCAGCAGACATGCTCTAACAGACATGCTCCAGCAAACATGCTCCAGCAGACATGCTCCAGCAGACATGCTCCGGCAAACATGCTCCAGCAAACATGCTCCAGCAGACATGCTCCAGCAGACATGCTCAAGCAGACATGCTCCAGCAGACATGCTCCAGCAGACATGCTCCAGCAAACATGCTCCAGCAAACATACTCCAGCAAACATGCTCCAGCAGACAAGATCCAGCAGACATGCTCCAGCAGACATGCTCCAGCATACATTCTCCAGCAAACATGCTTCAGCAGACATGCTCTAACAGACATGCTCCAGCAAACATGCTCCAGCAGACATGCTCCAGCAGACATGCTCCGGCAAACATGCTCCAGCAGACATGCTCTAGCAGACCTGCTCCAGCAAACATGCTCCAGCAAACATGCTCCAGCAGACATGCTCTAACAGACATGCTCCAGCAGACATGATTCAGCAGACATGATCCAGCAAACATGCTTCAGCAGACATGCTCTAACAGACATGCTCCAGCAAACATGCTCCAGCAGACATGCTCTAACAGACATGCTCCAGCAGACATGCTCCAGCAGACATGATTCAGCAGACATGATCCAGCAGACATGCTCCAGCAAACATGCTCCAGCAGACATGCTCCAGCAGACATGCTCCAGTAGAGGGGCTGTGGCAGCAGCTCCTGGACTGCTTTCCTCATCACCTTAAACTTTTCTTCTCATTCTTACAAACTCAAGTTAGCGGAAACTCTCCACCGCTAAATTAACTCACTTGTCAATCACAAGCTCGGTCCATCGCTAAATTAAAACCTATGCCAATTTCCTCTAGCCATCGCTAAATTAAAACCTTTGTCAATTACCTTTAACGCTAAATTGTGAAACCCCACATCAACTGCTGCCTCATCCTGTCCCCTGGATCAAACATCAAACGTCAATACCTGTCTCTTACCTGTCGTAAAAATTATATTCAAACTCAAGGTTAATCAATCACACTTGATCGTTAAATTAAAAGTCACGCCAATTGTTGCATCAATCACTGAATTAATGCGATCGTTAATTACGCTCCCAGTCTCTCGTTAATAATTAACGCTTAATTATGTAAATTATATAAACTTTTTAATTGCGTTTATATTTTATTGCCAAGTAAAAATTTTTAAGACGTTCGCTAAAATAAATCTCCGTCAATGAGTCACGCAGGAGCCAGCCAAATTAAAACCCGGTCAGTTATTCTATTCAACTGGGAACGGTAAATCCGTAAGGGTAAGGTAAATTGCGAAGGTAATTGGCGTGTGATCCAAAGTAGGGAGGGATAACTCAAATTTTTTGGATCAAGAGCACTTGACGAACCCCCCACGAGAGGGGGATTCGTTCCCTTTTATGAGGGGGGATTAGTCCCCTTTTATGAGAGGGTTTGTCCTCTTTTAAGCGGGTCTGGTCCCTTTTTATGAGGGGGTTTGTTCCCTTTTGTGAGGGAGTCTCCCCTTCTATTACTATTAGGGGGTGTTCGCCCCCAGTATGAGGGAGGGGGTTCCTCTTAATCCTTCAACATACCCTTTTGACTAACGAGTCTCACCTCACAAGGTCAAAAAACTCATTTACACGAGAATCAAAGAAAGTGAGAGGCACCTAAAAAGTAACATGCAACTGAAAGAGAACTAAAAAGGAATAAGAAAAGCCAAGAGAGATTACGAAGTTAAAGTCGCAAGGGAGTCGAAGATTAACCCAGGAAATCTGTCTTTCATGTACATAGAAGTAAGATGAGGGAGAAGACAGACTCACTAAGAAACTGCTCGGGTCACCTCATTGACAGTGAAACCAAATGAAACGTATGTGGCCAACCCCATGGTCACTTGGTCACTATCTTAAACACTATGTGCTTAATTGTCCACTTGTTGAGGAATATAGAGATCGTATAATAACCTATGTGACATGTCAAGATATCTTATTAATGGAAATAAGATACCGGATATATTAAGCAAATTTCCTAAAACTGTTTGTTACAAATCAGTGAACTGTAGATATAAATCCAGATGTATTCCTGTTAACCCTTTTGGGGGCCTAGTTCCTAGGCCTTTTGTATATCCATACGCTCTTGTGCTACCGTCTGCAGGATGGATATGAGGTGCACAATAAACTAGCCACTTCGGTGGCAAAATCTAAAATCTAAATCAGACAGTGACAACGAAATGTGTACAATTTTTAACACTTATTTCCTCTCAGTATTAACTCAGGATAATACTAGACAAATCCCATAAATAAAAAAGTATAAAGGACAGGACGAAACTAACTTATGCAGGATCAAAGTCACCAGAGACATGGTCCTCAGACAAATAGATACATTAAAATCTAGCAAATTGAGAGAAAGATGACAAAGTTAATCCTGTGTCAGAAATCTCTCCTACAAGGATAGATTGAGGGCCCTGAATCTGCATCTTCTAGAAAGACGTAGAATTTGGGATGATATGACTGAGTGTGAGGGAAAAGTTCAATAGATAGGAGTAGAGAGGGAATATATATATATATATATATATTAACAATAGTTTCATTACCGGCTACTAGTTAAGGTAGGGTGAGTCACGCTCCGTTTTTCCCGCCTTTTCTCCCCCACCCCTAAAGTGATAGTTTGATTGCCGGCTGCTTGTTAACGTAGGGTCAGTCTAGCTCCCGCTATCCCTTCCCCTCCCTCTTCCCCCCCCCTCGAAAGGTGACGTGTAGGGCTCTGGTCAAACAGTAAATCACTCGACTCACAGCTCCCAACACTACTCTTGGATGTCAGAGAGGGTCACCTGGCAATCAACGAGCAGAACAGAAGGACTAACATCCAGAGACTTCTCCATTTTGTATTGAACTACCTGTGCACCTGTATGAAAGTGCAGGACGTAACTCCACAGCATTGCAGCGGTAAAGAACCTGCTTTCCTGTCATCGGGATAATAATCACGGCGATTCTCTGTGAAGAACTAGCCAGTGGATGGTCACCAACACCTGCGACCCCCCCCTTATCATCAGCAACGGCTACGGTTTCAACAACAGTGTCACCAACACCAGACACCATTGTAGATATTAGTGTTGAGTTCAAATGTTATTTTATTCATTTCATTTTTCATTTTTCTTTCAAATAGGATATACCTTTCATGTTTTGTTGTTTTATGTTTGATTTAATAAATAGTGTTTATCTTTGTGAATTATTGTTTCTTTTCTATTCACTAATTTTCCTGAGGAGGAGCCAGCCTGAGTAATACTGTCTGAAGTTGTTACAGGGCTGAGTAAGCCTTCACACTGAGGTTCATATGTGGAAGATAGGAATAAATAAAGGGGATGTAAATAATCTGCTAAAAATATCTGACACCAAGACAGAACTCGCAGCAATGGGTTCAAGTTGGAAAATTTTGGATTTAGAAAGAATATAGGAAAGCATTCTCTTGATAATAGAGTCGTGGATGAGTGGAACACAGTTCCGAATAGCATCATTGGAGCCGAAAACCTTGTGTAGCTTCAAAAATAGGCTAGACAAGTACTTGCGTGGGTGTGGATGGGGTCGAATTTGCCTAACTTGGGCCAGTGGCCCTCCTGCAGTGTTCCTTCCTTCTAGGAGCAAAAATAAATTTATTTAGTAGTACAAATTGCGAAACCCAATTATTCGTCAATCCATTTTTAACAGCTAAAATAAACCTCTCGCCAATTACTCTCTGGTCAGTAAAATAAAGCTTTTCACACTCATTAATCGCTAAATCAATCGTTAAACCTCAAATTAAAACCTCCACCAATAAACGAAAGTAAACAAACCATCCTTTAAGAGCTAAAATAAAAATCACCAGTCAGCCTCCGGTCAGCAAAAAAAAAAAAAAAAACCTCTTAACACTCGTCAACCGCTAAAATAAATATCCCACTAAATCATTCTTAAAACGTTAAATTAAACCTCCGCCAATAATGGAATGTAAAACTAAGATCAGTGATGTGGCAACTTGTAAGAGACAGACAGAGAAGAACTTGGGCTAAAAAAAGAAAAAAGTGTTTATTGTACTGACAAGAGATACATGGGAGGGAGGCAGATCGAAACTCGCCAGGGTAGACGAAGCAATCTCAGAATTACGACTTGTTCCATTCACCTGAACAATTTTTTGTACGCTGGGCTGGTAGGTAGGAGGCGGCCACAGCATCGCCATTGAGGACCGGCGTCTCCAGGGATCAACCTCCCTTTGATTTCCGCTTTTAATTCCGTCCTTCTCATCTTACGAGGGATACCACTCTCATCCCTCCCTCGACCCCCCCTCTTCCCCAACCATCCCCCCTCCCCCTCTTCCCCGACCATCCCCCCTCCCCCCCTCCTCCCCCCAACAACCTCTCTATCCCATTCACGTCTTTAGAAGAGGCCAAAAAAAAACTTCAAAAATGAAAATGGAAAATCTATTTTCCTGGTCGCCGATGAGGAAAATCGGCGAAAGTGTAATTAAGAGTGTTGGAACACGCTTCTCCGAGGAGACTCAGTGAAAGGAAAACAAAACTCTTTTGAAAATAACAATGATGAAAACATAGATGAAAGGAATTGTGGGTAAACTTTGTTTCTCCTTGTGACTCAAGTTAAATTATGAGTTCTTTAGAGAGAGTCAGTGTGAGAGTGTGTGAGAGTGTGTGAGAGTGTGTGAGAGTGTGTGAGAGTATGTGAGAGTGTGTGAGAGTGTGTGAGAGTGTGTGAGAGTGTGTGAGAGTGTGTGAGAGTGTGTGAGAGTGAGAGAGTGTGAGAGTGTGTGAGAGTGTGTGAGTGTGTGAGTGTGTGTGAGAGTGTGTGAGAGTGTGTGAGAGTGTGTGAGAGTGTGTGAGAGTGTGTGAGAGTGTGTGAGAGTGTGTGAGAGTGTGTGAGAGTGTGTGAGAGTGTGTGAGAGTGTGTGAGTGTGTGAGAGTGTGTGAGAGTGTGTGAGAGTGTGTGAGAGTGTGTGAGAGTGTGTGAGAGTGTGTGAGAGTGTGTGAGAGTGTGTGAGAGTGTGTGAGAGTGTGTGAGAGTGTGTGAGAGTGTGTGAGAGTGTGTGAGAGTGTGTGAGAGTGTGTGAGAGTGTGTGAGAGTGTGTGAGTGTGTGAGAGTGTGTGAGAGTGTGAGAGTGTGTGAGAGTGTGTGAGTGTGTGAGAGTGTGTGAGAGTGTGTGAGAGTGTGTGAGAGTGTGTGAGAGTGTGTGAGAGTGTGTGAGAGTGTGAGAGTGTGTGAGAGTGTGTGAGAGTGTGTGAGAGTGTGTGAGAGTGTGTGAGTGTGTGAGAGTGTGAGAGTGTGTGAGAGTGTGTGAGAGTGTGTGAGAGTGAGTGTGAGAGTGAGAGTGTATGACAGTGAGAGAGTGTGTGAGAGAGTGAGAGTAAGAGAGAGTGTGTGAGAGTGAGAGAGTGTGTGAGAGTGAGAGAGAGAGTGTGTGAGAGTGAGAGAGAGTGTGTGTGAGAAAGTGAGAGTAAGAGAGAGTGCGTGAGAGTGAGAGAGTGTGTGAGAGAGTGAGAGTGAGAGAGAGAGTGTGTGTGAGAGAGTGAGAGTAAGAGAGAGTGTGTGAGAGAGAGTGATAGTAAGAGAGAGTGTGTGAGAGTGAGAGAGTGTGTGTGAGAGAGTGAGAGTAAGAGAGAGTGTGTGAGAGTGAGAGAGAGTGTGTGAGAGTGAGAAAGTGTGTGAAAGTGAGAGAGAGTGTGAGAGAGAGTGTGTGTGTGAGAGAGAGTGTGTGTGTGAGAGTGAGAGAGAGAGTGTGTGTGAGTGAGAGAGAGAGAGTGTGTGTGAGAGTGAGAGAGAAAGAGTGTGTGTGAGAGAGAGAAAATGAGTGAGAGTGTGAGAGTGAGAGAGAGAGAGAGTGAGTGAGAGAGAGAGTGAGAGAGAGAGAGAGTGCGTGTGAGAGTGAGAGAGAGTGAGAGAGTGTGTGAGAGTGAGAGAGAGAGAGAGAGTGTGTGTGAGAGAGTGAGAGAGAGTGTGTGTGTGAGAGTGAGAGAGAGATCCAAAGTCAGCTATGTGGTAGCACTGGACATTGCTGGCGCTTTCGACCGGGTGTGGCACCAGGGCCTCTTAGCAAAACTTCAAACACTGGGAATTGCAGGCTCTACGCTATGTCTCCTCAGTGATTACCTTCATGGTAGATCTCTAAGTGTAGTTCTCAATGGAACGGAATCAGCAAGACATCCTATTGGGGCAAGTGTTCCACAAGGAAGCGTGCTGGGTCCATTGTTATGGAATGTCTACTTCAACGACCTTCTTCATCTCATCCCAGAATCACATGCATATGCAGACGACTGTACACTGACATTCACTTATCCAAGAGAAGAAATGACAGCTGCTCTAAGCTACATCAATCACCAGCTGAGAGCTATATCAGCTTGGGGAAATAGATGGCAAGTAACATTTGCACCTGAGAAAACGCAAATGATGATCGTCTCTAGGCACCATGATGGTAATGATTGTGCAGTAGTAAGGATGAATGGGAGGGTGTTGGCACCTGGAGAAGAAGTTGATATCCTTGGGGTGAAATTTGACTTCAAACTAACCATGAAGAACCATATTGTAAATCTTGCAAACAAGGCAGCCAGGAAGCTTACAGCACTTCGCCGTATCTCGCATCTGCTTGACAATAGGGGTTGCAAGATCCTGTACGAGGCACAAGTACGCTCGCACCTTGAGTATGCTCCACTTTCTTGGTTTGCCTTCCCCCCCCCCTCTCATCTGCGACTGCTTGACAGAGTGGAGAACAGAGCAAGACGTCTCATCTCTCGCCTGGACCCATCCTGGATAGATCTGTCATTTCAGCAGAGCATTCAACACAGGAGGGATGTGGGTGGCCTTACTGTTATGTACAAGGCCAATATTGTCAAAGTACCACACTTGGATCCACTTCGAGGACAGCGTGAAACAAGCTTTTATGCCACAAGACGGGCAGAAAGCAGCAACTTCACTCTGGCTGTACCCTTCTCCAGAACATCACTCCATCTGAGATCATATATGCCCAGGATGACTCGAGTATGGAACACATTCGTACAGCATAATGATGTCAACGAGATAAAGTCAGTTGATCAAATGAAAATGCTGGCCCACAGATGGCTCCAACTTCATCCTGTTCCCTACTTGTATGTCTCATAACAATAAAAATGCTTTCAAATGAGCTGATGTAGGTAACAGCTCTTCGCTTGCCAATAAAGTTAGGAATCCTTAACCTGTAAATAGCTTGTCAATAAAGCTAGGGATCCTTAACCTTGTCAAACCCTGTGTAAAAAAAAAAAAAAAAAAGTGTGTGAGAGTGAGAGAGAGAGTGTGAGAGTGAGAGAGAGTGTGTGAGAGTGAGAGAGAGAGAGAGTGAGAGAAAGAGTGTGTGTGTGTGAGAGAGAGAGAGAGAGAGAGAGAGAGAGAGAGAGAGAGAGAGAGAGAGAGAGAGAGAGAGAGAGAGAAAGTTTAATTTAAATTCAATGTGAAAATCATCAGCCTCGCACTTTCGATCTGAAAGGAAAAATAAAAAAAAACTGTAAAAACTACGTAAAATAAAAGCACGGAAAACCTTTAGCGATAAAATCAAAAGTAACGAAATTTTGGAAAAAAAAAATAAAAAAAAGCACAAAAAATGCGTAAAAAAATTTTAAATAAAAAGAAACAGGTTCAATAAAACCAAGAGTGAAAAAAAAAATAGAAAAGATAAAACTATGATAACAGAGGAATAGGAGATGGAAAAAAAAAAACTTACCGAAGAACCATCTTCGTTTCAGTAAGACAGAAGACGGGCGACCATCACTGCTTTCATAGGCCTGTAAGTCGCCTTTATTTTATACGGCTGACTTTTTTCTGGCTGAGTTACCTTACTTCAGCTCAGATCCTGCCTACATAATGGACGTAAATGTTCTGGAATAACGTACAGAGAAGGACGAGGATGACAAAGTTGATTCTGTGTATCAGAAATCTTTCCTACGAGGATAGACTGACGTCCCTGAATCTACACGCTGTAGAAAGGTGTAGAATTAAGGGATGGGGTTTATGATTCAGGTGTGTAAATGGAAGATAGGAATAAATTTGCCTCAGCTAAGATCCTATTTCAGCTCAATCCTATCCCAGTTCAGATCTTACTTTAGTTCAATCCTATCCCAGTTCAGATCCTACTTCAGCTCAGTCCTTTCCTACCTCAGATCCTGCCCCAACTCAATCCTATCCCAGTTCAGATCCTACCTCAGGGAGAACGGGAGAGAGGGAGGTTTGAAGATTGGGAAGGATGGAAGAGAGACAGGAAAGGATGCGATAGAGAGGAATAGAAGGAGAGAGAAAGGGTAAGGGAGGAAGGAGTTAGGGCGGGACAGAGAAGAGGGGGAGGAACTGAGATAAAGAAGGAAGAGATAGTGAGCTAAGAGAAAGAGAGGAACCAAAGGAAAGACGAAGAGGATGAAACAGTATCTGACGTGATGGACTGGATGTGGATGGAAATGGGAGGAAAGAATGAAGGAAGAGGAAATATGGAAGGATAGAACGAAATGCATGATAATTAGGAGAGGAGTGGAAGGAAAGAGGCATAGCAGGAACTAGCAAGGACTAGAGAGACAGAAGAAGCAAACTGGAAGAGGGAATAGAGAAGAAAAGGGGAAGGAGGAGTAGGGAGCGGTTATGTGGAGAGGAGAGAGTAAAAATAAAGACATTTACAGAGAAGTCACACACACACACACACACATACATACATACATACATACACACATACACACACACACACACACACACAAACACACAAACACACACACGCACATACATACATACACACACACACACACACACACACAAACACACAAACACACACACATATAAACACACATACATAAACATACACACATTTACATACAAAAAAAAACAAATTGAACTACAACATTTAAACACAAATAAAAGCCCATACACTTCCAGTGGTAAATCCCTCAAACTTTAACATATATTTCACTACTGACAAAGTCTACACAACACCATTAATGCCTCAGCTGACACATACAAACACCTAAGTCGAAAATTCAAATCCTAAATACCTTCACAAGTGACTACACAATATAATAATATACTTCGACCACTATTGTTTTTTATTTACATAATACTCAAACATTTACCGGTATATATTTCGAGGATAAATTCCATAATACTTCTCTCTCCGTTATATAAAAATCTTCCGTTTACGCGAATTTTCAGAGTGAAAAAATAATAAAATATCTGAGAAATAAAAGTGTCGTATTTTTCTGAGCGTAGCAAACTCTATTTGGGATCCGATACTATATCAACAGGCCCGAGGGAATCGGGGCAAAAATAAGGGAACTAAACAAGGCGTTGTGGAGCGGCGAGAGCGATGCTCACTTGTCTTGTGTAGGATCAGCTCGCGCTAAGCCCTCGCATTTTTCAGGTGCTCGCTAGACAGCAACGAGAGAGAGAGAACAGGAAACGACCTCCCGGTTTTCATATCCCAAACACGGAATTCTTCGCTTTCTGTCTCTCTCTCTCATTTAATGTTTCGTATTTATGGTGACTGCTTGAATATGCCTTAATAAGTAGGATTTGCAAGGCAGCTATGTCGATGGTTCTGCTCGGAGTTTACACCATAACAAGCTCAAGGCTCCGATGCTCACTTGTCTTCCTAAGATGGTTTAATTGCGGGAACTCACGTTGCTTAATATACAACCAATACTCCTCATATAATACAAATTTTATCCATTAATAGAAGTACTTTCTCTCAGATAAAACTTTAAAATTACAACAGCAAGAACTTATTTGTACGTTGGCAAAGAGAAAAAGAATTACGCCAGTTGCCAGCCGTCATAGAGGCAAGAAGCAAATGTGTGAGAGCGACTACACCGCTAAGAAGACCGATGTTCGATTGTCTTAAAGAGGATCAAGGAGCGTTAAGGAGCTTTGTGGGACGTGGCGAAAACGGCTTAGAGACTCAGCGAGTAGATGTAACACACCGGGGATCACCGCTTATTGTTCTTCATCACTGCTTTTATACCTCTCTTGTTTACCTTAATTAATATACGTGATCAGCAGCGTTCAAATCCCCTCATGGATGCCGGTGAAGGGCTCTTAATCCAAGGGATTGTACTTGTTCTTCCCTTCCTTGGATCGAACCTGAAAGCCTCCCAGGCACAACATGACCCCTAGAACTTTATGCTTTCCTATAATAATAATAATAATAATAATAATAATAATAATAATAATAATAATAATAATAATAATAATAATAATAATAATAATAATAATAATAATAATAATAATAATAATAATAATAATAATAATAATAATAATTAATAATAATAATAATAATAATAATAATAATAATAATAATAATAATAATAATAATAATAATAATAATAATAATAATAAAATAATAATAATAAAACAAAAATAATAATAATAATAATAATAATAATAATAATAATAATAATAAAAATAAAACAATAATAATAATAATAATAATAATAATAATAATAATAATAATAATAATAATAATAATAATAAAACAATAATAACAATAATAATAATAATAATAATAATAATAATAATAATAATAATAATAATAATAATAATAATAAAAATAACAATAATAATAATAATAATAATAATAATAATAATAATAATAATAATAATAATAATAATAATAATAAAACAATAATAACAATAATAATAATAATAATAATAATAATAATAATAATAATAATAATAATAATAATAATAATAATAATAATAACAGCGCTCAAGCATGTGCAAAAATACTTCTGTCAAGGATGCTGGTTTGTTGTCAATATCTGTGGATTATGAAGGTCTTCTGACGTATGTTACAATATCTGTGAATTATGAAGGTCTTCTGACGTATGTTACAATATCTGTGGATTATGAAGGTCTTCTGACGTATGTTACAATATCTGTGAATTATGAAGGTCTTCTGACGTATGTTACAATATCTGTGGATTATGAAGGTCTTCTGACGTATGTTTCAATATCTGTGGATTATGAAGGTCTTCTGACGTATGTTTCAATATCTGTGGATTATGAAGGTCTCCTGACGTATGTTTCAATATCTGTGGATTATGAAGGTCTCCTGACGTATGTTTCAATATCTGTGGATTATGAAGGTCTCCTGACGTATGTTTCAATATCTGTGGATTATGAAGGTCTCCTGACGTATGTTTCAATATCTGTGGATTATGAAGGTCTCCTGACGTATGTTTCAATATCTGTGGATTATAAAAGTCTCCTGACGTATGTTACAATATCTGTGGATTATGAAGGTCTTCTGACGTATGTTACAATATCTGTGAATTATGAAGGTCTCCTGACGTATGTTTCAATATCTGTGGATTATGAAGATCTCCTGACGTATGTTTCAATATCTGTGGATTATAAAGGTCTCCTGACGTATGTTTCAATATCTGTGGATTATAAAGGTCTCCTGACGTATGTTTCAATATCTGTGGATTATAAAGGTCTCCTGACGTATGTTACAATATCTGTGGATTATGAAGGTCTTCTGACGTATGTTACAATATCTGTGAATTATGAAGGTCTTCTGACGTATGTTACAATATCTGTGAATTATGAAGGTCTTCTGACGTATGTTACAATATCTGTGAATTATGAAGATCTCCTGACGTATGTTACAATATCTGTGAATTATGAAGATCTCCTGACGTATGTTACAATATCTGTGAATTATGAAGGTCTCCTGACGTATGTTACAATATCTGTGGATTATGAAGGTCTTCTGACGTATGTTACAATATCTGTGGATTATGAAGGTCTTCTGACGTATGTTACAATATCTGTGAATTATGAAGGTCTTCTGACGTATGTTACAATATCTGTGGATTATGAAGGTCTTCTGACGTATGTTACAATATCTGTGAATTATGAAGGTCTTCTGACGTATGTTACAATATCTGTGAATTATGAAGATCTCCTGACGTATGTTACAATATCTGTGAATTATGAAGGTCTTCTGACGTATGTTACAATATCTGTGAATTATGAAGATCTCCTGACGTATGTTACAATATCTGTGAATTATGAAGGTCTTCTGACGTATGTTACAATATCTGTGAATTATGAAGATCTCCTGACGTATGTTACAATATCTGTGAATTATGAAGGTCTTCTGACGTATGTTACAATATCTGTGGATTATGAAGGTCTTCTGACGTATGTTACAATATCTGTGAATTATGAAGGTCTTCTGACGTATGTTACAATATCTGTGGATTATGAAGGTCTTCTGACGTATGTTTCAATATCTGTGGATTATGAAGGTCTTCTGACGTATGTTACAATATCTGTGAATTATGAAGATCTCCTGACGTATGTTACAATATCTGTGAATTATGAAGGTCTTCTGACGTATGTTACAATATCTGTGGATTATGAAGATCTCCTGACGTATGTTACAATATCTGTGAATTATGAAGGTCTTCTGACGTATGTTACAATATCTGTGGATTATGAAGGTCTTCTGACGTATGTTACAATATCTGTGAATTATGAAGGTCTTCTGACGTATGTTACAATATCTGTGGATTATGAAGGTCTTCTGACGTATGTTACAATATCTGTGAATTATGAAGGTCTTCTGACGTATGTTACAATATCTGTGGATTATGAAGGTCTTCTGACGTATGTTTCAATATCTGTGGATTATGAAGGTCTTCTGACGTATGTTACAATATCTGTGGATTATGAAGGTCTTCTGACGTATGTTACAATATCTGTGGATTATGAAGGTCTTCTGACGTATGTTTCAATATCTGTGAATTATGAAGGTCTTCTGACGTATGTTTCAATATCTGTGGATTATGAAGGTCTTCTGACGTATGTTTCAATATCTGTGGATTATGAAGGTCTTCTGACGTATGTTTCAATATCTGTGGATTATGAAGGTCTTCTGACGTATGTTTCAATATCTGTGGATTATGAAGGTCTTCTGACGTATGTTTCAATATCTGTGAATTATGAAGGTCTTCCGACGTATGTTACAATATCTGTGGATTATGAAGGTCTTCTGACGTATGTTTCAATATCTGTGGATTATGAAGGTCTTCTGACGTATGTTACAATATCTGTGAATTATGAAGGTCTTCTGACGTATGTTACAATATCTGTGGATTATGAAGGTCTTCTGACGTATGTTACAATATCTGTGAATTATGAAGGTCTTCTGACGTATGTTTCAATATCTGTGGATTATGAAGGTCTTCTGACGTATGTTTCAATATCTGTGGATTATGAAGGTCTTCTGACGTATGTTTCAATATCTGTGGATTATGAAGGTCTTCTGACGTATGTTTCAATATCTGTGGATTATGAAGGTCTTCTGACGTATGTTTCAATATCTGTGAATTATGAAGGTCTTCTGACGTATGTTACAATATCTGTGGATTATGAAGGTCTCCTGACGTATGTTTCAATTACTAATAACAGTATCATAAACTATGTAATAAAAAGAACAAAGTGGAACTTGTGCATCTCCGTAACAACATGAACCTTGCAAGAGACACCACTGCTAAAAGTTTGAAGCCAACCTGAAGAGGCATCATAAGCTCTTTCAGCATGCTTGTATAGTAGGAATAATTGTTTTGATGTCAGTAATGACTGAAGTCAGTAATGACTGAAGTCAGTAATGACTGAAGTCAGTAATGACTGAGGCTAATAATGACTGAGGTCAATAATGATTGAGGTTAATAATGATTGATGTCAATAACGATTGAGGTCAATGAAGACTGAGGTTAATAATGACTAATGTCAATAATGACTGATATCAATAATGAGTGATGTCAGTAATGACTGAGGTCAGTAATGACTGGGGCCAATAATGACTGAGGTCAATAATGATTGAGGTCAATAATGACTGATGTCACTAATGACTGTTGTCAATAATGACTGAGGTCAGTAATGACTGAGGTCAATAATGGCTCAGGTCAATAATGACTGAGGTCAACAATGACTGAGGTCAATAATGACTCACGTCAATAATGACTGAGGTCAATAATGATTCAGGTCAATAATGACTGAGGTCAATAATGATTCAGGTCAATAATGACTGAGGTTAATAATGACTGAGGTCATTAACGAGGCACAGACAAAGAGATATTTGAAAGGCAAAAAACGTGCTATATTTCATAAATAAAATTAAAGAAACAGGCACCAACACACTCCAACAACCCTCCCAACCTTCTAAGACACGATGATGTTGAAGGTCTGAATCCAGTCAGAATCAGCATTCTCAAGTTATAACGCAGTAAACAAAGAGGGCACCAGCACATGCCATGCACTGCAGGAACCTCTCCCCAGCTTTGAAAATCTGATATCGATCGGATGAAGCTTTATCAAGCTATAAACGAAACTATGAAGGAAAATGAATTCAGTCTACTTCTTAGAGGTATTCCGTCGGGGATAATTAGTTCAATATAATTATAATGTTTAAACATCGTCATCAAGACTAATGATGAATAAACAGCAGAATCTTGGTCGTACTTAACGCTGAGTTATGAAGTCAGTGAAATCATGGTAGTAGTTGCCGTAGAGTTATAAATGCAGTAATGTAATGGTAATACGTACTTCCTGTAGAGTTGTGAGCTGATAGTCATGGTAGTAGAGTTGTGAGCTGATAGTCATGGTAGTAGAGTTGTGAGCTGATAGTCATGGTATTAGAGTTGTGAGCTGATAGTCATGGTAGTAGAGTTGTGAGCTGATAGTCATGGTAGTAGAGTTGTGAGCTGATAGTCATGGTAGTAGAGTTGTGAGATGATAGTCATGGTAGTAGAGTTGTGAGCTGATAGTCATGGTAGTAGAGTTGTGACCTGATAGTCATGGTAGTAGAGTTGTGAGATGATAGTCATGGTAGTAGAGTTGTGAGATGATAGTCATGGTAGTAGAGTTGTGAGATGATAGTCATGGTAGTAGAGTTGTGAGCTGATAGTCATGGTAGTAGAGTTGTGACCTGATAGTCATGGTAGTAGAGTTGTGAGATGATAGTCATGGTAGTAGAGTTGTGAGATGATAGTCATGGTAGTAGAGTTGTGAGATGATAGTTATGGTAGTAGAGTCGTGAGCTGATAGTCATGGTAGTAGAGTTGTGACCTGATAGTCATGGTAGTAGAGTTGTGAGATGATAGTCATGGTAGTAGAGTTGTGAGATGATAGTCATGGTAGTAGAGTTGTGAGCTGATAGTCATGGTAGTAGAGTTGTGAGCTGATAGTCATGGTAGTAGAGTTGTGAGCTGATAGTCATGGTAGTAGAGTTGTGAGATGATAGTCATGGTAGTAGAGTTGTGAGATGATAGTCATGGTAGTAGAGTTGTGAGCTGATAGTCATGGTAGTAGAGTTGTGAGCTGATAGTCATGGTAGTAGAGTTGTGACCTGATAGTCATGGTAGTAGAGTTGTGAGATGATAGTCATGGTAGTAGAGTTGTGAGCTGATAGTCATGGTAGAAGAGTTGTGAGCTGATAGTCATGCTCGTAGAGTCCTGTGAATGAAAGCAGATTGTGATGTCCTGCATAACGTAGCCTACAATAGCCTGTGATTGCTGTATAATTCGGCCTGTGAGACAGGCTGTGATTGGTTGCAAATGGTGTAGTGGGACGGGAAATGATTGGTTGCAAGTACCGGCTAGGGACCGGTTGTGATTGGTTGCAAATGATGGCGAGGGATGGATTGTGATTGGCTTAATAAGAGGTAGAGGGAGGGTCTGTGACGGGATATATTTTCACTACGATCCTTCCTTCA
This sequence comes from Cherax quadricarinatus, assembly GCF_038502225.1. Lineage (NCBI taxonomy): Eukaryota > Metazoa > Arthropoda > Malacostraca > Decapoda > Parastacidae > Cherax > Cherax quadricarinatus. The sequence continues at coordinate 36,754,674 of NC_091302.1, read as the reverse complement.
ATAAGCAAGTGTTGGGGAATATTCGATTTATAAACACGAATTATAAGAAAAGAAGTCTGGAAAATCAAGATATTTTTACAACGACGTGAAAATAAGGGACTGGAGATTACTATTTAACTGAGACAATGAACAAGTATCATTATACAGTCCCATTAGGTCATGTATGGCGCTCTGATGACGCTTCTTCCTCTCTCTTACACACAAGTTTATTATTATTACTATTATTGTTATTATTATATTATTATTATTCACTGAATATAACCACAGTGAAAAGTATTATCCCAAATGTTTTCATAATCTCTCACATTATTAAAGAATTTTTCTTGATAATATATGAGATTAAAGAA
>NC_091302.1:36729327-36749327 GCF_038502225.1 Cherax quadricarinatus | reverse complement strand
TTCTCCTTTTCCCCCTTCCTCCTCAATTTGTCAACTATCATCTTACTCTCCCTCTCTTTCTTTCTATCTGTGTATATATATATATATATATATATATATATATATATATATATATATATATATATATATATATATATATATATATATATATATATATATATATATATATATATATATATATATATGTCGTGCCGAATAGGCAGAACTTGCGATCTTGGCTTAAATAGCAACGTTCATCTTGCCATATAGGACAAGCGAAAATTTGTGTATGCAATAATTTCGCCAAAGCCATTCTGAACCTAACGAAAAAAATATATTTCGTTGTGTTTGTTTAGTATTAAATTATTGTAAACAAATCTAAAATATATTTGGTTGGGTTAGGCTAAAATAAATTGCTCTTGTTATAATAAGGTTAGGTAAGTTTTCAAAGTTCCTTTTGGTTCACAATTAAAAAATTTACATTAACATTAATGAAAAAAAATATATCTTTAAACGTATAAGAGAAAATTTCAGAAAGGACTTAATTTTAAATGAGTTCTTGCTAATTGACCAGTTTTACATATTCGGCACGACATATATATATATATATATATATATATATATATATATATATATATATATATATATATATATATATATATATATATATAAAACACTCACTTTTTCCCTTATTTCTTCTTTATGAAAAATAATAAAAAAAAATCAATAGATTTGACTTTCAGAATTCCCGGCTAACAATCAGTGTCCTCCTTTTAAGCGGGAAACATCAGCTGTCCCGCCCAATCAGCTGGTTGCCTTTTGCGCGGGAAACGCCGTATTTTTTCTTCCTCCGTCCCGAGGGCGGAGAGGTATAAGAGGATCTCCGCCTCGGGTTATCATGGCGCTACCAGCCACACCCTCACACACACACACACACACACACACACACACACACACACACACACACACACACACACACACACACACCAAGGAAACTGTCTTTCTCAGACGGGATTTACAGGGTTATATATTTGCCCAGCTGGTGAAGAAAATTACTCTGGCCCCGCAGGATGATATATCACTCCGCTGATGTAACTCGTGTGGGAGATCTACGTCGTCTTGCCCAATATTAATAAAAATGCTGCAAGACAATGTTACTTAGAGAGGTGGAAGATTTTTTTTTTTTAAATTTCAGGGCATTCGCGGTAAAATGGTTGAAATTGAAGGGTATTTGCGTCAAAGTTCTTGAAATTGAAAAGTATTCGCTATAAAAAAAAATTGAATTTGAAAGGTATTCACGCTAAAATAGTTGAAATTGAACAGTGTTTGCGCCAAAATTGTTGAAATTGAAAGTTATTCGCGCCAAAACTATAAAATTACAGGTTAATCGCGCCAAAATGAAAGAAATCGCAAGGTACTGGCGCCAAAATTCGAGTTAAATCAACAACTGTAACAATCGCAATCAAACACATTCCACCAGCAACACAATATACACGGTCTGCGCTGCGGCCCTATTTGTATATGAGACCTATCATTAATTAATTGGCTTCCTGGAGGGCGTAAGGCGATCTCCAACCATAAATGTCGGTGGTGATGGTGGTGAGTGTTTTGCCGGGGAGATGAGAGAGAGCAGCAGCCATGACATCACCAGCCTCCAGGGACCTCACTCACATCCTTCACACTTTTATCTCATATTTCTTATTACTTCATGTATCTTATTTTATCTTATTTCTTCGTGTATTTTATATTTCTCTTTTTCGTATATCTTATATTACTTATTTCTACGCTAACACATTTTTTCTCTTATTTTTCTTCTTCAGAAAACCGCGGTTTACAACAATGTAAAAAATATATACGAAAGCAAATTTATGATAAGTGACGTCACTCGGCCTTAACATAGTCAGGTCTTACCTGGAGAGTATACCTGGAGAGTATACCTGGAGAGCATACCTGGAAAGTATACCTGGAGAGGGCTTCAGGGGTCAATGCCCCCCGCGGCCCGGTCTGTGACCAGGCTTCTTATTCATTTCTTAGTATTATAAACTTTTGCCTACTATATATACTACCTTGTCTACCAATTCCTTCCTACGACAGTGTAAACAACACCGGTGAAGTCAATGAAATACTATACAGGAAGCTTCAGAAGCTGGTAGGGATAGCTTGGGAAAGAATCCCTGGATCCCAGGGATAGCTGAGATATAAGTTGCAGCAGTGGAGACCTGGGATAGCTCGGGTAAGAACCTCTGGACCCCAAGGATAGCTGGGATAAGAACCCTTGGAACCCAGGGATAGCTGGGGTAAGAACCCTTGGAACCCAGGGATAGCTGGGGTAAGAACCCCCTAGACTCCCATAGATAAGGAAAGAACCCCTGAGCCCCAAGGTTAGCTGAGGTATAACTGCCATCAATGGAACCCAGGGATAGCAGGGGTAAAAACCACTGGACCCGAGGGATAGCTGGGGTATAAGTAGCATCAGTGGAGCCCAGGGATAGCTGGAAGAGAGCCTCTGGGCCCCAGGGATTGCAGGGGTAAGAACCACTGGACCCGAGGGATAGCTGAGGTATAAGTAGCATCAGTGGAGCCCAGGGAGCGCGGGGTCACCACATATATATGGTTGCTGGACGACATTTGTCTAGTATGAGCTGGGAATGACAATGTTGTTGCTTATTAGAGACGTCGCCGCTCTTACTGGGGGAAGTAATACCAGACGCCCATCCTCCCTTCACTTGTTTTATTTCGTCATCACTGTCCCAGCTATATTTTAATTTTAATAATAATATTTTCATATATTAATTTTTGCCTCAGTTTTGCTTTACCGTTTTTTTAATGTTTTTTTTATATTCTTAAAATAAAATTTACTTCGAATTATATTTTTGCTACAGTTACTTTGTGTGTACAAGAGCGACCAGTGTTCACCTGTATGTGATTGCAGGGGTCGAGTTTCAGCTCCTGGCCCCGCCTTTTTGCTGGTCGGTACTAGGTTTACTCTCTCCTGGCTTCGAGTACCGTATCGTACCTCTTCTTAATGTTACGTCTTGATTCTGCCTATACTTCACCTTTCAAGTCTACAAGGCGGAAAAAAATACTTCCTAACACCCTTGTGACTCATCTGGGTTTTTAACTTCCAACTGTGCCCTTGTGTTCCTGTTTCCTACCACTCAATCGGTCCCAATTCACCCTATCAATTCCTCACAGTATTTTGTACATTGATATCATATCACCACCATTCATTCTCTCCTCCAGTGTCATCAGGCTACCTTCCCTTAACCTCTCCACACAGGTCATACCCCTCAACTTCGAGATTAGTCTCGTTGCGAACCTCTGCACCTTCTCAAATTTCTAGACATGTTTGACAAGGTGTAGGTTCCATACTGGCGCTGCGTACTCCAGTGCAGGCGTGACATTCACCGTGTATAGTGTCGTGAATGACTTTTTAAAAGCGTAAAAACTATTCTTAGATTTGCGAGATGTGTATTTGCTGCAGCAGTTATGTGGTTAATGTGCGTCTGCACTTGCTGGGGATGAACTCTAGTAGGCACTTGAAATAGCACCGGTCCTAGTATCAATCCTCATGGAACCTCACCAGTCACATTCCTGCACCTCTTCAAGGACAATCACTCGTTGTTTACTCCTTATCAGGTAGGGAGATGTGTGTGTGTGTGTACACACGCAAGTAGCCGGCGTGTCCCCTCCCCTTACGTGTGCCCGCGAGTGACCAGAATGTGCACGTGAGTGGATAACGCACACACACACACACACATTCCGATACCTAAGTAAGGAATCTTTCAAGACACTGTACACCGTGTACGTCAGGCCCATACTAGAGTATGCACCACAAGTTTAGAACCCGCACAGGGTCGAGCACGTTAAGAAATTAAAGAAAGTGCAAAGGTTTGCGACAAGGTTAGTTCCAGAGCTAAGGGGAATGTCCTATGAAGAAAGGTTGAGGGAAATCGGCCTGACGACACTGGAGGACAGGAGGGTTAGGGGAGACATGATAACGACATACAAAATATTGCGTGGAATAGACAAGGTGGACAGAGACAAGATGTTCCAGAGAGGGGACACAGAAACAAGTGGTCACTCTTGGAAATTGAAGACTTAGATGAGTCACAGGGATGTTAGGAAGCAGTTCTTCAGTCATAGAGTGGTCAGGAAGTGGAACAGTCTGGCGAGCGATGTAGTGGAGGCAGGAACCATACATAGCTTTAAGACGAGGTATGATAAAGCTCATGGAGCAGGGAGAGAGACGACCTAGTAGCGTTCAGTGAAGAGGTGGGGCCAGGAGCTGAGTCTCAACCCCTGCAACTACAATTAGGTGAGTACACACACATACATTACCCTTCACATTACTGGAAGAACCTTACTGTAGCCTTTACGATGCATTCACTACAATATTCTCCAGATACGGTACGGCTTTCAACGATTCCAGGTATTCTAACTATTCTACTGTATAGACAAACTGACCTGCAGTCAGACAAGCCATAACGAGCACCATCATGGCCACAAGATGCATCAGGCATTAAATATTGAAGACTCACAAGAGGGAAACTGAAATTTATTGAACGTGATTTAACGGGAATAAAAATTACATATATGGAAATCGTCTAATTACGAGGCACCTTCCACGAATGTCTGGAGCTCCAGCAGTGAGTCTTACCCCTGTGGGTCCTCACATCTCCTGCAGTGCTCTTTTTTCTTGTCCTTATAATGACCCAAATTCAACAGGTACTAAGACTGCTTCTCTGTTATTACCACTATTGCTAATATTACTTTTGCCTCCTCCCCTCCCCCCACCCTTAGCACCCCTTCCTATCTCTTGTGCCGCTAAATCTACTCTTCCTACTTTCTACTACCACTACTGCTTCTACTACCACTTCCACTACCAGCCTTACCACTAACACTACATCGTTTTCTTCCTTTCTTGGTCCCGTCCCTGTCCCCCCTCACCTATATATACTGGCTCCCTCATTCTTTTCTGTTACTGTGACTTTGTAAATGGTCTAAGTCGGACTGAAATGTGGTTGTGAGCTTCTTCTATGTGCGGGTTATTTGTGCAATATGTTTTAAATTATCCCGGCACATGTCAGTTGTTCCTAGAATCTGGCCCTAGTTACCGTGCACGACAGTTCATATACTGAAGCTGACTAGACGAGACCTTCTCTGTGAGCAAAATTAAAACTAAAAGTGGGAAGAAAAGAAAAAAAAAGAAAATCTTAAGACAAGCGCTTAAAAAATATTCCTTCAAAGATATCTCAGAGCAATAATAATGATCAACATTATTATTGTTACACTCACTGTTACACTGTTACACTCACTGTTACACTGCTACACTCACTGTTGCATTGTTACACTCACTGTTGCATTGTTACACTCACTGTTACATTGGTTCACTCACTGTTACACTGTTACACTCACTGTTACACTGCTACACTCACTGTTGCATTGTTACACTCACTGTTGCATTGTTACACTCACTGTTACATTGTTACACTGTTACACTCACTGTTACACTGTTACACTTACTGTTACACTGCTACACTCACTGTTGCATTGTTACACTCACTGTTACATTGTTACACTGTTACATTCACTGTTGTATTGTTAAACTCACTGTTACATTGATTCACTCACTGTTGCATTGTTACACTCACTGTTACACTGTTACATTCACTGTTGCATTGTTACACTCACTGTTGAATTGTTACACTCACTGTTACACTGTTACACTCACTGTTGCATTGTTACACTCACTGTTACATTGTTACATTCACTGTTGCACTGTTACACTCACTGTTGCACTGTTACATTCATTGTTGCATTGCTACACTCACTGTTACACTGTTACACTCACTGTTACACTGTTACACTCACTTTTACACTGTTACATTCACTATTGCATTGTTACACTGTTACATTCACTGTTGCATTGTTACACTCACTGTTACACTGCTACACTCACTGATACATTGTTACAGTCACTGTTACACACACTGTTACATTGCTACACTCATTGTTACATTGTTACACTCACTGTTATATTGTTACACCCACTGTTACATAGTTACACTCACTGTTACACTGTTACATTCACTGTTGCATTGTTACACTCACTGTTACACTGTTACACTCACTGTTACACTATTACATTCACTGTTGCATTGTTACATTGTTACAGTCACTGTTGCATTGTTACACTGCTACACTCACTAATACATTGTTACAGTCACTGTTACACTCACTGTTACATTGTTACAGTCACTGTTGCAATGTTACACTCACTGTTACATTTTTACACTCACTGTTACATTGTTACATTTACTGTTACATTGTTACACTCACAGAAATGCAAATAGCTAGAGCTTCATTTAAGGTTATTAATATAATATTCAAGAGGTTGCTAGTAGAATTGCAGTAAATCAACCATTCAAATCATTATGAAGCTGTGTGTAGTCTGTGGTCAGTCAAACAAACGGGCTTCCACATGGATAAATTGTCATTTTTGTGGAAATTGGTGTCACGCCCCTTGTGCAGATATCCCAGAACTAGCTACAAGCAGTATTAAAACAGAGAGGTGTTTCTGGGTATGCCCAAATGAGGAAAATCTGTGGACTAAAATCACAAGGGTATTAAAAGAGGACAACATCAAAGCTGCTTTCATAGAAAACCTGGAAGCTTTCTACAACAGATGGGAACATAAAAAGTCTGGGCTGAATGGTACTGCCCTTGATACTGGCCATGTAGTCACAAACTGTAAGGCTGGAGGTGATGTCCTGGGAGACAGTAATAGTAAAGCTGGAGGTGCTGTCCTGGGAGACAGTAATGGTGAAGCTGGAGGTGCTGTCCTGGGAGACAGAAATGGTGAAGCTGGAGATACTGTCCTGGGAGACTGTAATGGTGAAGCTGGAGATTTTGTCCAGGTAGTCGGGAATTATACGCAGGAAGGAATACATATAAATGACCTCATAGGGGACAGGAGCCATAGTAGGGAAACAAGTGTAGTCAAAGATAAGATAAAACCAATATTGCAAACTAGAAATTCCGCAGGAAATAGCAAACAAGAGGACTCCAATAGCAATAGTGAGGATAAATTACCAAAAACAACTGGTGGGAGCTCAATTGTTGGTGCTAGGGAGGATAGAAGTAAGACGGGGAAACATGCACCAACAGGGAATACAGTCACAGAAACCCAAGGCAAGCGGAAACCAAGCCTGTGCACATACTATGCACTTGGTATCTGCTGGCATGGGAAATCTGGAAAAACAGATGGGACGTGCAACTATGACCACCCTAGAAAATGCCATGCCCATATGACAACAGGAAAATGCAAACTCCCTTCCTGTAAGCTTTTTCACCCTGAAATGTGTACCTCTTCAGTACAGGAAAGACTGTGCTATAACTTAAATTGCCAGGCATACCATCTAAAGGGGACAAAGAGATACAAAACATCCAGGCCATGGGAAAACCTGGGTAGCCACAACCACTCAAGAGGGAGAGGATTTTTAGTGCCAGGAAGGAAAAAAAACTGGCAGGAAATGGCAGAAATCGTACACCAAATCCAGTCATTCCTGGAGTGGAACCACAGTCGATGGCCTCCACTCCAAACCAACAGATACAGATACTAATGCCGGAAAAAAAATCCCCCCCCAGTACCAACAATACCACCAGTCTGATAACATTCTTCTTTGCAAATATACAGGGTCTAAAGCCAGCAACAAACAACAAAATACCTTTCATCCGTGGACTGCTTGCAGAGGCAAAGGCAATGTTCGCGGCTTTCACTGAGACCCACATAAAGGATCACTTGGACAATGAAATATGGATCCCAGGTTACAACCTATACAGATGTGACAGAGTGAACAGGCAAAAGGGGGGGTTGGCCTGTACATTGCAGAGTCACTTGTTTGCACAGAACTGCTTAATGCCTCAAATGACGTAGTGGAAGTTTTAGCAGTAAAGGTCGAGAACCAAAACCTAGTCATTGTGGTAGTCTACAAGCCTCCGGATGCAACATCCCAGCAATTCCAGGAACAGCTGTTAAAAATTGACCACTGTCTGGAAAATCTTCCAGCTCCTGCACCCAACATCTTGCTCCTGGGGGATTTCAACTTAAGGCACCTAAAATGGAGGAATATAGCAAATAATATTGTTGCAGTAATAACACCAGGAGGCAGCTCTGATGAAAACTCACACTCACACGAGCTTTTAAATCTCTGCACAAAATTCAATTTAAACCAGCAAATAATAGAGCCTACTAGACTGGAGAATACACAAGACCTCATATTCACTAACAATGATGATCTGATAAGAAATGTCACCATATCAAAAACAATATACTCAGATCACAACATAATTGAGGTTCAGACATGTATGCGAGGAGCCCCAGACCGACAAAATGAGACTAGTCATGAGGGAGCATTCACCAAATTCAACTTCAATAACAAAAACATAAAGTGGGACCAAGTAAACCAAGTCCTAACCGATATAAGCTGGGAAGATATACTAAGCAACACAGACCCAAACTTATGCCTAGAACAGATTAACTCGGTGGCACTCGATGTATGCACAAGGCTTATTCCTCTAAGAAAAAGGAGGAGTAGATGTAAAATAGAAACAGACAGGCGCTCCCTTTACAGGCGACGGAAAAGAATAACAGAGCGGCTAAAAGAGGTCAATATATCTGAAATGCGCAGGGAGACACTGGTCAGAGAAATAGCAAGCATCGAACTTAAGCTAAAAGAATCCTTTAGGAGTCAGGAATCGCGGGAAGAACTAAAAGCTATAAATGAAATCGAAAGAAACCCAAAGTATTTCTTCTCCTATGCCAAATCAAAATCGAGAACAACGCCCAGTATTGGGCCCCTACTTAAACAAGATGGGTCCTACACAGATGACAGCAAGGAAATGAGTGAGCTACTCAAGTCCCAATATGACTCAGTTTTTAGCAAGCCGCTAACCAGACTGAGAGTCGAAGATCAAAATGAATTTTTTATGAGAGAGCCACAAAATTTGATTAACACAAGCCTATCCGATGTTATCCTGACGCCAAATGACTTCGAACAGGCGATAAAGGACATGCCCATGCACTCTGCCCCAGGGCCAGACTCATGGAACTCTGTGTTCATTAAGAACTGCAAGAAGCCCCTATCACGAGCCTTTTCCATCCTATGGAGAGGGAGCATGGACACGGGGGTCGTCCCTCAGTTACTAAAAACAACAGACATAGCCCCACTCCACAAAGGGGGCAGTAAAGCAACAGCAAAGAACTACAGACAAATAGCACTAACATCCCATATCATAAAAATCTTTGAAAGGGTCCTAAGAAGCAAGATCACCACCCATCTAGAAACCCATCAGTTACACAACCCAGGGCAACATGGGTTTAGAACAGGTCGCTCCTGTCTGTCTCAACTACTGGATCACTACGACAAGGTCCTAAATGCACTAGAAGACAAAAAGAATGCAGATGTAATATATACAGACTTTGCAAAAGCCTTCGACAAGTGTGACCATGGCGTAATAGCGCACAAAATGCGCGCTAAAGGAATAACAGGAAAAGTCGGTCGATGGATCTATAATTTCCTCACTAACAGAACACAGAGAGTAGTCGTCAACAGAGTAAAGTCCGAGGCAGCTACGGTGAAAAGCTCTGTTCCACAAGGCACAGTACTCGCTCCCATCTTGTTCCTCATCCTCATATCCGACATAGACAAGGATGTCAGCCACAGCACCGTGTCTTCCTTTGCAGATGACACCCGAATCTGCATGACAGTGTCTTCCATTGCAGACACTGCAAGGCTCCAGGCGGACATCAACCAAATCTTTCAGTGGGCTGCAGAAAACAATATGAAGTTCAACGATGAGAAATTTCAATTACTCAGATATGGTAAACATGAGGAAATTAAATCTTCATCAGAGTACAAAACAAATTCTGGCCACAAAATAGAGCGAAACACCAACGTCAAAGACCTGGGAGTGATTATGTCGGAGGATCTCACCTTCAAGGACCATAACATTGTATCAATCGCATCTGCTAGAAAAATGACAGGATGGATAATGAGAACCTTCAAAACTAGGGAGGCCAAGCCCATGATGACACTCTTCAGGTCAATTGTTCTATCTAGGCTGGAATATTGCTGCACTCAAACAGCACCTATCAAGGCAGGTGAAATTGCCGACCTAGAAAATGTACAGAGAACTTTCACGGAGCGCATAACGGAGATAAAACACCTCAATTACTGGGAGCGCTTGAGGTTTCTAAACCTGTATTCCCTGGAACGCAGGAGGGAGAGATACATGATTATATACACCTGGAAAATCCTAGAGGGACTAGTACCGAAGTTGCACACGAAAATCACTCACTACGAAAGCAAAAGACTTGGCAGACGATGCACCATCCCCCCAATGAAAAGCAGGGGTGTCACTAGCACGTTAAGAGACCATACAATAAGTGTCAGGGGCCCGAGACTGTTCAACTGCCTCCCAGCTCACATAAGGGGGATTACCAACAGACCCCTGGCAGTCTTCAAGCTGGCACTGGACAAGCACCTAAAGTCAGTTCCTGATCAGCCGGGCTGTGGCTCGTACGTTGGTTTGCGTGCAGCCAGCAGCAACAGCCTGGTTGATCAGGCGCTGATCCACCAGGAGGCCTGGTCACAGACCGGGCCGCGGGGGCATTGACCCCCGAAACTCTCTCCAGGTCTCCAGGTAAACTTTCTTTCTTTCTCTATCTCTCGTTCTCTCTCTCTCTTTCTTTGTTCTTCTCTCTCTCTCTAAACCAGTGGTTTTCCATGTCATCTCTCCCCATTTCAATCGAGGACCTCTTAAATAAAACGATATATATATATATATATATATATATATATATATATATATATATATATATATATATATATATATATATATATATATATATATATATATATATATATATATATGATAAGAGTCTTAACTACTACAACCAAAGACAAGACCTATACTTACATATTAAACAAGATGGAACAAACATATCCTCGACCATTCACTTCTAGTCAGTAACTGCCACTTACGTACCATAACAGTCTAGTAAGACAAAGATAATAGTAAGAATCAAAATCTTCTGCCAACCAAAATAAATAATTACTGAGACGATGAAAATGAAGTCGCAATCACCACATTCACTAAACGTAATTAATTAAATCACATGAAAACTCTGGCAGCCGAATTTTCTCAACTACACACACACACACACACCCACACACACACCCACACACACACCCACACCCACACACACACACACACACACACACACACACACACACACACACACACACACAGCGAGCGCGCTAGTCACGCCGTCGGTGCTCCGGGAATTTAAGTGTTTTTGAGGGCTACCTAAGTGTTCTGCAAGGGTTGCTAAGTGTGTCAGGGTAGTGAACAATCCTAGAAGTGTTTTTTTTAATTGCCTGAGCCACATAAGTGTGGGGAGAGCCACAATTTTGTAAGTGATCTGGAAAATAAAAGCGTTGTGGCGCAGGCTAGTGTGTAAGGCGGCGTTGCCAAGTGTCACCCAAGAAAGGTAATAAAGTGAAACAATCGTGTGACCAGTGAAAGAAATACAGTGAATAGGGTACATTATTAACGAGAAGAAATTGAGGTGGATCTACGCCAGGACGTACATCGAGCTGGATCTACGCCAGGACGTCACATCGACCTGGACAATCTACAGTGCTACAGCTGCACTACAAGTACTGTATCACCTATGAGTGGTTGTTTGGGTGTGGGGTTCAGGTTCCAATTAACCGCCAAGCTGAATGTGAATGGTCTAACTCTCATAGCACGATAAAGAATAGGCACTCAAGTATTCAATAAGGTTTAGCAAATGGTAATCCATTGAACAAGGCGATTAACTCACTATAAGCAGGTCGAGCATAGGCAACACTGTAAGGGTGGGAGTCAGGTCACAAGAGGTTGTGGACACAAGCGACAACTGAGAATCTACATTACACTCCAAGCACAAGCCACCTACTTTTCAGACACATAATAAACCCACACATAATTCGACACATAATTACACACACACACACACACACACACACACACACACACACACACACACACACACACACACACACACACACACACACACACACACACACACATACACACACACAAACACACACCCACAAACACACACAAACATACACACATACACACACACACACACACACACACACACACACACACACACACACACACACACACACACACACTGTAAGTAAGTGCCGGTAAGTCCCAGGAGGTTGGGGGTCAGGTCACAAGAAGGTGTGGGCAGCCAAGGACCACTGAGACTTACCTTAAACGCACAAGCCACCTACCTTTCAGTACATAATAAACCCACACATAATTCCACACACAATTACACACAAAATTACACACACACACACACACACACACACACACACACACACACACACACACACACACACACACACACACACACACACACACACACACACACACACACACACACACACACACACACACACACATATCCAGACACACATACACTCCCCCCTCACCACCGACATCTCACTACTTCCCCTGATCCCTCCCCTCCCTCGATCACCCTCCCCTCCCCCGTTCACCCTAAACCCTCCCCACCCCTCCCCACTCAGCTCCCACATAGCCACAGTTCCTCCACTACTTCCCCCCCCCACACTCTGACATACACACTACTAACCTAACATACAGAACTACATAGGTTTCCCACTCTGAGGCAATCAGGATAAAACAAAAATGGGTTGCCAGAGAGCAACAAGAAAAACCAAGGGACAGGAGGAGGAAAATGCAAAGGAAGATTGGGCAGCAGAGCTCATAAAAAGGGATCATGAATGGGAAAAGAAACTAGAAGAACTTAGCATGAGAATGGAAGAGAGGATAGATATGGAAAGCAGGAAGTGGGAGGTGCATGTCAAAGCAGCAGAAGCTAGGATACAGAGTTTAGAAGAGGAATTGAAAAATCTGAAACAGCCTAAAGAACTAAAGAACATTTTGGGATTGACAACAGAGACTGCTACCTCAGCCACAAATAAGGGGACTGTAGGGAAAGAAGGGGCACAACTGCATGGAGATGCTCTATCAGAGGAGACTGTAGCAAATGAAAGAGCTAAGCTTTATGTGGAGGCCCTAACAGACAACAACAGAGCCCAAGGAAAGCCGAGAAGGGAAAATGACAGGCCACTGAGCCCAAGTACATTAGCCAGTGAAACTGATGAAAGGAAAGCTGCAGTGGAGGAAACCAAATTAAATGAGGGGATACACAGGGATATGCAGTGGGAGAATGAAAGGGTGAGGTCAGTCTTTGTGTATGGGCTCCAGGAAGTCGAAGGGGAAACATATGAAGCAAGAAAACAAGGGGAAAAAAAAGCAATTGAAAGCATCATGAAAGCAATAGGAGAAGACGATATGACCCAGCTGGAAAATTTTCGGAGAATAGGGGGGTTTGTAAAAAAAAGAACCCGGCCAGTGAGAGTGACCTTCAAGGCAGAAGCGACTCGGACCAGGATCCTGCAGGAGAAAGCACGATTAAGGGACATGACGGCATACAGGAAGGTGTATCTCGACCGCGACAGAACACAAGAAGAAAGGAAGAAACTGAGAGAGATGGTACAAAGGCGAAAGGAGGAAAGAGAGGGGATGGAGAAGACAGACAGGAGATCCCAGACCCAGGAAGAAGATCAAATACAGCCTCCCTCACAACTTCCTATAGAAGCCTCCCAACCAGGTCAACCCCAGTGCAACCAAACACTCTAAATCAAAACACCCATGCCACATCCAATGCCCCCACCCACTACATTACAAACTTCACCCCCACAGCAACAACCCATAGTTCCTTACCAGGTCTCCCACTTCCCCAACCCCAATATACTTCCCAGACCACAGTCTTAGAAAAGAAGTTGAAGGTGTGGTATACAAATGCAGATGGAATAACAAACAAGTATGAGGAGTGGCACGAAAGAATCAAAGAGACATCCCCAGACATAATAGCACTCACAGAAACAAAACTCACCAGAATAATAACAGATTCAATCTTTCCATCCGGATATCAAATCCTCAGGAAAGACAGAGGGAGGAGAGGGGGAGGAGGAGTTGCACTGCTCATTAAAAACCAGTGGGGTTTTGAGAAAATGGAAGGAATGGATGGCATGGGCGAAAGGGACTACTTAGTAGGAACAATCCAGTCTGAGGGACATAAGGTGATAATTGCAGTAATGTACAACCCACCACAGAACTGCAGGAGGCCAAGAGAAGAATACGATGAGAGCAACAGAGCAATGATCGACACACTAGCCGAGGTGGCCAGGAGAGCACACATGGGGGGAGCAAAGTTACTAGTTATGGGTGATTTCAATCACAAGGAGATTGACTGGGAAAACCTGGAGCCCCATGGGGGTCCCGAAACATGGAGAGCCAAGATGATGGATGTGGTACTGGAGAACCTCATGCATCAACATGTTAGAGACACTACCAGAGAGAGAGGAGAGGATGAACCAGCAAGGTTGGACCTTGTATTCACCATGAGTAGTTCGGACATCGAGGGTATCATGTATGAAAGGCCCCTGGGAGCTAGTGATCATGTGGTTCTGTGCTTCGACTACATAGTTGAGCTCCAAGTGGAGAGAGTAGCAGGAATAGGCTGGGAAAAACCAAACTACAAAAGGGGGAACTACTCAGGCATGAGGAACTTCCTTCAAGACATTCAGTGGGAGAGGGAACTGACAGGAAAACCAGTACAAGAAATGATGGACTATGTAGCAACAAAATGCAAGGAGGCAGAGGAGAGGTTTGTTCCCAAGGGAAACAGAAATAATGGGAAGAACAGAACGAGTCCTTGGTTCACCCAAAGGTGTAGGGAGGCAAAAACTAGGTGTACTAGAGAATGGAAAAGGTACAGAAGACAGAGAACTCAGGAAAATAAAGAAATCAGCCGAAGAGCCAGAAACGAATATGCACAGATAAGAAGGGAGGCTCAGAGACAATATGAAAATGACATAGCATCAAAAGTAAAGACTGACCCGAAGCTGTTGTACAGCCACATCAGGAGGAAAACAACAGTCAAGGACCAGGTAATCAGACTGAGGAAGGGTGATGGGGAATTCACAAGAAACGACCGAGAGGTATGTCAGGAGCTCAACACAAGATTTAAAGAGGTATTTACAGTGGAAACCAGTAGGACTCCAAGAAATCAGAACAGGGGGGCACACCAGCAAGTGCTGGATGAGGTACATATAACCAAGGAGGAGGTGAAGAAGCTGCTATGCGAACTTGACACCTCAAAGGCGGTGGGACCAGACAACATCTCTCCATGGGTCCTTAAAGAGGGAGCAGAGATATTGTGTGAGCCATTAACAAAGATCTTCAACACATCATTTGAAACTGGGCAACTCCCTGAGGTATGGAAAATGGCAAATGTAGTCCCAATTTTTAAAAAGGGAGACAGACATGAGGCACTAAACTACAGACCTGTATCACTAACGTGTATAGTATGCAAGGTCATGGAGAAGATCATCAGGAGGAGAGTGGTGGGGCACCTGGAAAGAAACAAGTGTATAATTGACAACCAGCACGGTTTCAGGGAAGGAAAATCCTGTGTCACAAACCTACTAGAGTTTTATGACAAGGTGACAGAAGTAAGACAAGAGAGAGAGGGGTGGATCGACTGCGTATTTTTGGACTGCAAGAAGGCCTTCGACACAGTTCCTCACAAGAGGTTACTGCAAAAGCTAGAGGACCAGGCACACATAACAGGAAAGGCACTGCAATGGATCAGAGAATATCTGACAGGGAGGCAACAACGAGTCATGGTACGCGACGAGGTGTCAGAGTGGGCGCCTGTGACAAGCGGGGTTCCACAGGGGTCAGTCCTAGGACCTGTGCTGTTCTTGGTATACGTGAACGACATAACGGAAGGGATAGACTCAGAAGTGTCCTTGTTTGCAGATGATGTGAAGTTAATGAGAAGAATCAAATCGGACGAGGATCAGGCAGGACTACAAAGAGACCTGGACAGGCTACAAGCCTGGTCCAGCAACTGGCTCCTTGAATTTAACCCTGCCAAATGCAAAGTCATGAAGATTGGGGAAGGGCAAAGAAGACCGCAGACACAATATAGTTTAGATGGCCAAAGACTGCAAACCTCACTCAAGGAAAAAGATCTGGGGGTGAGTATAACACCGAGCATATCTCCTGAGGCGCACATCAATCAGATAACTGCTGCAGCATACGGGCGCCTGGCAAACCTACGGATAGCGTTCCGATACCTCAGTAAGGATTCGTTTAAGACTCTGTATACCATCTACGTCAGGCCCATACTGGAGTATGCAGCACCAGTTTGGAATCCACACCTAGTCAAGCACGTCAAGAAATTAGAGAAAGTGCAAAGGTTTGCAACAAGACTAGTCCCAGAGCTACGGGGATTGTCCTATGAAGAAAGGTTGAGGGAAATCGGCCTGACGACACTGGAGGCCAGGAGGGTCAGGGGAGACATGATAACGACATATAAAATACTGCGCGGAATAGACGAGGTGGACAAAGACGGGATGTTCCAGAGATGGGACACAGACACAAGAGGTCACAATTGGAAGTTGAAGACTCAGATGAATCAAAGGGATGTTAGGAAGTATTTCTTCAGTCATAGAGTAGTCAGGCCATGGAATAGCCTAGAAAGTGATGTGGTGGAGGCAGGAACCATACATAGTTTTAAGGCGAGGTATGATAGAGCTCATGGGGCAGGGAGAGAGAGGACCTAGTAGCAATCAGCGAAGAGGCGGGGCCAGGAGCTGTGACTCGACCCCTGCAACCACAAATAGGTGAGTACAAATAGGTGAGTACAACACAGCTTGGAGTCACACACACACACACACACACAGTACACACACACACACACACACACACACACACACACACACACACACACACACACACACACACACACACACACACACACACCGTCTCCTTTTATTTATTTATTTTGGTGTTAGTGTTCTTAAGTTTATTTGTTGGTTCTTTGTGAGTTTTTTGTGTTATTTGTATGGCTTTCATCCCACATTTTTTTCTTACATTTGACTTCTTATTTGGTAATATTCTTCGTGAGACTCGTTAAACTCTCTCTCTCTCTCTCTCTCTCTCTCTCTCTCTCTCTCTCTCTCTCTCTCTCTCTCTCTCTCTCTCTCTCTCTCTCTCTCTCTCTCGCACATAGTCACGCAGCACATTAACTCAGGAAATATTCCCTCCCTGGTCGGCAACACTCACTACCTTCTAAGACATTACTTCTCAACACGTGAGGATATGTTGATGTCTCTCTGTCTGCTATCTGTCTGTCTCATGCCTACTAGTCTGTCTGCTCCTCTTTCTGTTGTTTAGGCCTGTCTTCCTGTATGTGGTTGTGAAGCTCCAGCGCTTGGACCCCGCCCGTGAGTTTCGATTAAAAGGTGGAGCTTATTAGTTTCTCATTTGGGCTGTGTATCCAAGTATTGTGTTGACTTCCACTGTTGTGCCAGGACGAGTGGTCAGGAAACAGTACCTATGTCGGTTGTGCCAGGACGAGTGGTCAGGAAACAGTACCTATGTCGGTTGTGCCAGGAAGAGTGGTCAGGAAACAGGACCTATGTCGGTTGTGCCAGAACGAGTGGTCAGGAAACAGGACCTACATAGGTTGTACCAGGAAAGAGTGGTCAGGAAACAGGACCTACGTAGGTTGTGCCAGGAAAGAGTGGTCAGGAAACAGGACCTACGTAGGTTGTGCCAGGAAAGAGTGGTCAGGAAACAGGACCTACGTAGGTTGTGCCAGGAAAGAGTGGTCAGGAAACAGGACCTACGTAGGTTGTACCAGGAAAGAGTGGTCAGGAAACAGGACCTACGTAGGTTGTGCCAGGAAAGAGTGGTCAGGAAACAGGACCTACGTAGGTTGTGCCAGGAAAGAGTGGTCAGGAAACAGGACCTACGTAGGTTGTGCCAGGAAAGAGTGGTCAGGAAACAGGACCTACGTAGGTTGTGCCAGGAAAGAGTGGTCAGGAAACAGGACCTACGTAGGTTGTGCCAGGAAAGAGTGGTCAGGAAACAGGACCTACGTAGGTTGTGCCAGGAAAGAGTGGTCAGGAAACAGGACCTACGTAGGTTGTGCCAGGAAAGAGTGGTCAGGAAACATGACCTACGTAGGTTGTGCCAGGAAAGAGTGGTCAGGAAACAGGACCTACGTAGGTTGTGCCAGGAAAGAGTGGTCAGGAAACAGGACCTACGTAGGTTGTGCCAGGAAAGAGTGGTCAGGAAACAGGACCTACGTAGGTTGTGCCAGGAAAGAGTGGTCAGGAAACAGGACCTACATAGGTTGTACCAGGAAAGAGTGGTCAGGAAACAGGACCTACGTAGGTTGTGCCAGGAAAGAGTGGTCAGGAAACAGGACCTACGTAGGTTGTGCCAGGAAAGAGTGGTCAGGAAACAGGACCTACGTAGGTTGTGCCAGGAAAGAGTGGTCAGGAAACAGGACCTACGTAGGTTGTGCCAGGAAAGAGTGGTCAGGAAACAGGACCTACGTAGGTTGTGCCAGGAAAGAGTGGTCAGGAAACAGGACCTACGTAGGTTGTACCAGGAAAGAGTGGTCAGGAAACAGGACCTACGTAGGTTGTGCCAGGAAAGAGTGGTCAGGAAACAGGACCTACGTCGGTTGTGCCAGGAAAGAGTGGTCAGGAAACAGGACCTACGTAGGTTGTGCCAGGAAAGAGTGGTCAGGAAACAGGACCTACGTAGGTTGTACCAGGAAAGAGTGGTCAGGAAACAGGACCTACGTAGGTTGTGCCAGGAAAGAGTGGTCAGGAAACAGGACCTACGTAGGTTGTGCCAGGAAAGAGTGGTCAGGAAACAGGACCTACGTAGGTTGTGCCAGGAAAGAGTGGTCAGGAAACAGGACCTACGTAGGTTGTGCCAGGAAAGAGTGGTCAGGAAACAGGACCTACGTAGGTTGTGCCAGGAAAGAGTGGTCAGGAAACAGGACCTACGTAGGTTGTGCCAGGAAAGAGTGGTCAGGAAACAGGACCTACGTAGGTTGTGCCAGGAAAGAGTGGTCAGGAAACAGGACCTACGTAGGTTGTGCCAGGAAAGAGTGGTCAGGAAACAGGACCTACGTAGGTTGTGCCAGGAAAGAGTGGTCAGGAAACAGGACCTACGTAGGTTGTGCCAGGAAAGAGTGGTCAGGAAACAGGACCTACGTAGGTTGTGCCAGGAAAGAGTGGTCAGGAAACAGGACCTACGTAGGTTGTGCCAGGAAAGAGTGGTCAGGAAACAGGACCTACGTAGGTTGTGCCAGGAAAGAGTGGTCAGGAAACAGGACCTACGTAGGTTGTGCCAGGAAAGAGTGGTCAGGAAACAGGACCAGTGTCTTAAGCTTGTGTTGCTGAAGATTTAGACACATGTGCAACAGTTGGGTGTCTTTACTGATGAAACGTTTTTACGTACACATTAAGCTTCCTCAGTCAAATACAAAGGGAGCAGTAGTAATGAAATAAAGATGATGTAATCAGTCCATCAACCTTGGAGAAAAAGTATTTTAGGCAGTCAGTCCCTTAACCTCAGGCTGAGGGACTGGCCTCTGCACTTTTGTCCTCCTGTGCATCCTGACTCGTTCTACATGTTCACTGCCTCACTGAAGGACTCTTCAGTTACACCTCAAAGTTCCCACGTGTGTTCCATGGTACAGTAACAGTGCGTCTGCCTTGCCACTCCAGGACGGAGGGTCGAGCCTCCACTACTACTAGCCATGAATAAAATAGACTGGATTATTACTGTGTATTTTATATGACTGTGTCATCCTTGTATAAGCCAAAGAATAAGTGTGAGTAAATATGTTGTATGATTTCTTGTAATTTTTATTTTTAACCACTTAGGCTCATTGAGCTCCCTCGAAATATTTTTTGTTTTGCCGTTAATAATAGGTATTGTAACCAGGGCAAAGTGGGAAGGGAATGACTGTTACCTTGTAAATATCA
>NC_091302.1:36716827-36726827 GCF_038502225.1 Cherax quadricarinatus | reverse complement strand
GCGTCTTCACATGCTCGTCTACCACATCCTTCACAGCTCTGTGGGTTAGGATGGTGTGTCAAGCCCTCTTTCCCATTTTTCTCCTACAGTTGTTGTTTCAGTCTTGAATATTTCTTGCAACCTTCCATCGAGTTCCTCACATATTTCCCTGTCATCCTTCAATTCCTCTCATCCATCTTCTTCAATCCGATTTCATATTTTCTGCCGTTAGTTTTCTTCTCATATAAATATGTTAACTGATCGTTAGCTTAGGTTGCTGTAGCATTTTTATATGTCTTCTGTGACCCATCTCATTCTAAATTATGTATTCCTCGTTATTTCCTACTGTTCTTAGTTTACTTGTCGCATGTCTTGCTTGTTCTACCTTCATTCGACGTTCTCTAATTCTTAAATTCTTGACTTTCATACGTTATTTCTTCTTTGCTGTTGTAGGATCATTCTGTGGCTGCTGTGGGTTTTTTCTGGGGGGATGTAAAACAGCCGCCAGGTATTGTATTATCAGTTTTACTTAGTTCACTGTAATGTTGTGTTTCCGAAAAGAGTTCTGTGTTTTTCATATTTTGGTGTCCAGCAAGGTAGTTGTGTTTCCTTTGTACCTACTGCAGTGTTTTACCTTGTGTTGCTGCCACTTAGCAACACTCCAGGATATTGTAGTCGCTTCCTCCTAGTTTGTTTGTGTTTGATTAGGTGTTTATGTGTGTCTGGATGATTGGATGACTTGCTGCCTGGCTCTGTCTGGCTGTCTGTCTTTTTGTTTGACCTCTCTGTCAGTCCTTCTGCTTGTCTTACAGAATGTCTGCCTATCTGCCTGCTTGCCGTAGAGTATGTCTGCCCTCCCGTCTTACAGTATGTCTGGCTGTATTATAGCATGTCTGCCTGTCTACCTTCCCGTGAATCTAATTTTGACCGTGTGTCGCTCTGTCTACCACTGTCTCCACCGTATATTCTTCTAAACTGACAGTCTGCTGCTACAGTCTTCTTCCACGATTCGACTCTGCAAGGTAGTAATCAGCACATCAGCACATAAAAGAAATACTACCCGAAGGAAGATATAAATGTTACAGAGGAGACTGGACCACCACCACCACCACCACCACCTGTTGCCTGATCAGCCAGATTGTGATGTCTATGTTGATGTTACTAGTAGCAACAGCCTGATTTACCAGACAGATAAAAAAAAGCAAGATTAGTCTCGGGCCTGGCTGCTGGGTTGAAAGAACCTTCGAAATAAGTAACAAAAGTGTATTCCCTGTCGTCGGTGGATAGTCAGTGGACGAAGGAATGACAGGGTAGCAGGTACAGGATGGGAAAAGTGGATAAGTGAAGGTAGAGCAACAAGATTGAGGGAGGAGAGTTGTGAGGGTGGCTCTTGACTCGTCCATCAGCGAGATCAACTTCCTTTCAGGCTGTAGAGAGCGGCCTTGACTGCCCTCAAAAGGCTACGCCGTCAAAAGCAGGGCAGGAGAGCCCAGGCTTTGAGTTCCAGGACAGCGCTTTGAGGCGCTGCTGCCACAGGCAACCAGTTGGCGGTACTGCAATCATACTGAAACTTAGTGGGGCTGGGAGGGGAAGAAGAGGAGGAGGAGGAGGAGGGGGAAGAGTAGGACGTGGAGGTGGAGGAGGAGGGGAAGACATGGAAGAAGAGAAAGTTGTATTCTATGAAGAAGGATGTCCGAGATTTATAAATCGGGGAAGGATACACACATATATACAATTATTTTTGTGAACATGGAGGGACACAAGAGGTGAGTCTGGGCTGGCAACACACACAGTACACATAACAATGTCAGGGTAAAATAAATCACAACGAGAGGTGGAAGTGTGGATATAAACTCCCTCAATGGAGGTTCCTTGATCTAAGGCACTGGACCTTGATTCCAGTCTGAATGTCTTCAGGCCCACCCAATCATTATATAATTCCTGCAGGTTTAGCGCTCCGCCCGTTCTAATAATAATAATAATAATAATAATAATAAAAATAATAATAATAATAATAATAATAATAATAATAATAATAATAATAATAATAATAATAATAATAATAATAATAATACACAATATTATCACTGTGAAAAAATAAAGAGAAGAGCTGAGAGCTTTCTGGTGCTTACACACACCACGACTTTATGAAAAGTTTGTCTTACTAACCTGGAGGAAGCCACACTTACTCTTAAATTATCCAGGCTCAGAGATGGAAGGTAAGACTGATGTGGGAACTTGAACCAACACAACAGCAGCAACAGCAGCAGCAGCAGCAGCAGCAGCAGCAGCAGCAGCAGCAGCAGCAGCAGCAGCAGCAGCAGCAGCAGCTAGAAGAACTGAATTTAGAAGACTGTGGAACAGGGGCTCTTAACTGGGGGCATCCATACCCCAGTGGGGGTATGGGAGCAAATAATGGGGGTATGGGAAGCAAATAAGGACTCATATAATGGGGTATGGGAACCAAATAATGAGTGTATGGTACCCAAAAAAAATCGGGGTATGGGAACGAAATAATGGGGGTATGGGAACCAAATAATCGGGGTATGGGAACCAAATAATGGGGGTATGGGAACCAAATAATCGGGGTATGGGACTCCATCTCCTAACAATTTAAAAAAATGTATTGTTAGATTAGAAAAAATTATTAGAATTAATGAACCTTAAATCAAGGTGGAGATATAAGCTTGATATGTCACATTACACGCCAGTATAACATTATCAGTAACTGTACCTTGATTCCATGTTTTAATTGTACAAAAACAACAACAAAAATATCCTTACTGGTTATAGCTACCTTGTGTGTTTGTGATTCGGAGGTATCCATATGTAAAGTTAAATTAGGCTACTGACGTCTTTTGATGTCGTACTGGTACACAATAGGCCTGTAAACACAGGAGAAAAAGACATAATACCGTAACTGGAACAATATCGCTCCTGGAGAGCGAAACGTTGCTACAACAAAATGTCACATTAGCTGCACTTGTGCCCTTGTACTTAACATGTTGTCGGTAATTCTACCAATATTGGAACAATGTGACTTTGTAAATGGTCCAAATCAGACCGAAACGTTGTCGTAAGCTTCTCCTATGTGCGAGATGTGTTTGTGTATGATTTCCACAGTCTGGTGAAGGAGGTATGGGCACGTACTGGGCAACCCAGCGTGGGTCTGTACCCGTAAGACGGTTAAGTATCCCTGTCTGGCTTAGAGGAAGGAGGGGCTGGAGGAGACGTGACAGCCTCAGGGTGGTCACCTAGTGCAAGCACTTACACCGCTCCTTTAAACACACAGCATGCACAGCTTTAGGGACAGGTATGACAAGCTTTAGGTCAGACGAGGTCACTGATGAATCCTTTGCCAGACAAGGTCATTGATGAACTTGATATCAGACAAAGTCATTGATGAAGATGAGGGAGGGGAAGATGAAAGGAGGAAGATGCGGAGTGGAAGATGGTAGAAGGAAAATAGAGAGGAGAGGGAACATGGGGAGGGAGGAGTAGGGGGGAGAACAAGAGGTGGGGAGGGGGGGTTAAGACCAGTCAAACACTTGAACTGCCTCATTAGGGTAGCAGGGGTGTGGGGGGAAACCACTCCCCTCCCCCCCTCCCCTGTCTCCTGTCTCCCGTTCCCCTCGTCAACCATTCCCACCATCTATTCATCTCCCCTCCTTCGCCTCCCTCTCTCCACTGTCTACCCACACAAATTATTTTAATTATGGGAAAGCACTAAACCCATAGGGGTCATACAAACTCAAGAGATATAATTAAGTTTTATCCACGGGATGACAGCTCCGATTCCCAGGATCAAGAGCCCTTGCAGGGACACTCGTGCGATCTTAAGAGGATAGAGATTGACAAACGGGCGGATGGTTGGATAGACCCGTGGATGGCAGGTGGATGGAGAGGGATACTTGGACACACACGGAATGTATTAAAAGGATCGTGATAAAGGTACACTTGATAAACACAATTTTCAAGGAAAGAGAATAAAAGTAGACGAAGGAGAAAAAGGAAGAGAGAGAGACAGACAGAGGCAGACAGGGAGAGAGAGAGAAGGAAGAGAAAAGAGAGAGAGAGAGAGAGAGAGAGAGAGAGACACAGAGAGAGAGAGAGAGAGAGAGAGAGAGAGAGAGAGAGAGAGAGATTCCCAGCTATTCCTAACACTTTTCAACCAGCAAAATTCTCGCCCTATTCCATTCCAGATCAATTCCCATTCCAGACCCAATAATTTAGAATTTCTATTCTCTGCCTCTTCCACTTGTATTTCCTGTTTATTCCAAGTCTATTTCCACCCCCTCCCACATCCATCCCCCTACCATATACACTCCCCCTCCCACATCCATCCCCCTACCATATACACTCCCCCTCCCACATCCATCCCCCTACCATATCCACTCCCCCTCCCACATCCATCCACCTACCACATCCACTCCCCCTCCCACATCCATCCCCCTACCATATACACTCCCCCTCCCACATCCATCCCCCTACCATACACTCCTCCCACATCCCCATCCCCTACCATATACACTCCCTCCCACATCCATCCCCTACCATATACACTCCCTCCCACATCCATCCCCTACCCATATCCACTCCCCTCCCACATCCATCCCCTACCACATCCACTCCCTCCCACATCCATCCCCTACCACATCCACCCCCTCCCCACATCCATCCCCTACCACATCCATTCTCCTCCCACATCCATTCCCTACCATATCCACTCCCTCCAACATCCATCCCCTACCACAGCCACTCCTCCCACATCCATCCTCCTACCACATCTACTCCCCCACATCCATCCCCTACCACATCCATACCCCCTTCCACATCCATCCCCTAACACATCCACTCCCCCTCTCACATCCATCTCCTTACCACATCCACTCCCTTCACACATCCATCCCCTTACCACATCCACTCCCCCTCCCACATCCATCCCTTACCACATCCACTCCCCCTCCCACATCCATCCCCTTACCACATCCACTCCCCTCTCACATCTACTCCACCTCCCACATCCACTCCCCTCCCACATTTACTCCCCCTCCCATATCCATCCCCCTCCCACATCCATCCCCCTCCCACAGTCACCCCTCCCTCCCGCATCCACTCTCCCCTTCCACATCCACGCTTCCCTCCTTCATCCACTCCCCTCCTACATCCACTCTCCCGTCCTACATCCACTCTTCCTCCCACATCCACTCCCCCTCCCATATCCACTCTCCCCTCCTACATCGACTCTCCCTCCCACATCCACTCGCCCTCCCACATCCTCTCTCCCTCCCACATCTACTCTCCCCTCCTACATCCACTCTCCCTCCCACACCCACTTCCCCTCCCACATCCACTCTCCCCTCCAACATCCACTCCCTCCCACATCCACTCTCCTCCTACATCCACCCCTCCCGCATCCCCTCTCCCTACATCTACTCTCCCGCCCACATCCACTCCCCTCCCACATCCACTCTCCCTCCCACATCCACTCTCCCCTCCCACATCCACTCTCCCCTCCTACATCCACTCCCCTCCCACATCCACTCTCCCCTCCTATATCCACTTTCCCTCCCACATCCACTCCCTCTTCCACATCCACTTCCCCTCACACATCCATTCCCCCTCCCACATCTACTCTCCCCTCCTACATCCACTCCCCTCCCACATCCACTCCCCCTCCCACATCCTCTCTCTCTTCCTACATCCACTCTCCCTCCCACCTCCACTCTCCCCTCCTACATCCACTCTCCCCTCCTACATCTACTCCCCTCCCACATCCACTCTCCCCTCCTACATCCACTCTCCCCTCCTACATCTACTCCACTCCCACATCCACTCTCCTTCCTACATCCATTCTCCCCTCCTACATCCACTCCCCCTCCCACATCCACTCTCTCCTCCTACATCCACTCCCCCTCACCCATCCACTTCCCCTCCCACATCCACTCTCCCCTCCTACACCCACTCCCAGTCCCACATCTCATCTCTCTTCCTACATCCACTCTCCCTCCCACATCCACTCCCCCTCACACATCCACTCCCCCTCACACATCCACACCCTCCCTCACCCATCCACTCCCCACACATCACCACCCCCTCACACATCCACTTCCCCTCACACATCCACTCCCCCTCACACATCCACTCCCCCTCACACATCCTCTCACATCCACCCCCTCCCACACATCCACTTCCCTCACCCATCCACCCCTCCACATCCACTTCTCACACATCCACTCCCTCACCCATCCACTCCTCACACATCCACTTCTCACACATCCACTCTCACATCCACTTCCCTCACACATCCACTCCTCACATCCACTCTCACACATCCACTTCCCTCACCCATCCACTCCTCACCCACATCCACTTCCCCTCACACATCCACTCCCCCTCACACATCCACTTCCCCTCACACATCCACTCCCCCTCACACATCCACTTCCCCTCACACATCCACTCTCACATATCCACTCCCTCACATCACCCCCTCCATCCACTCCCCCCTCACACATCACTCCCCACATCCACCTCACACACCCTTCACCCCCTCTCACATCCACTTCCCCTCACACATCCACTCCCCCTCACACATCCACTTCCCTCACATTCACTCCCTTCACACATTCCACTCCCCACACACATCCACTCCCCTCTCCACACATCCATCCCCTCCCATTATTCACTCACATTCACTCCCCCTCACACATCCACTCCCCCTCACACATCCACTCCCCCTCACACATTCACTCCCCCTCACACATTACTTGCTGTTAATGTTATCTCGCTATATTGATGTCATGCTGACCTATTGATGTCACAGTGACATACTGCACCCAGTGACATTGATGTAATATTTCCATTTCATCTAATAGTATAAAGCTCGCTTCATCTCTCTCTCTCTCTCTCTCTCTCTCTCTCTCTCTCTCTCTCTCTCTCTCTCTCTCTCTCTCCTCCTCTCTCTCTCTCTCTCTCTCTCTCTCTCTCTCTCTCTCTCTCTCTCTCTCTCTCTCATCTCTCTGTCTCTCTCTCTCTCTCCTCTCTCTCTACTCACTCTCCTCTCTCTCTCTCTCTCTCCTCTCTCTCTCTCTCTCTCTCTCCACCACACAATATATATTATATATATATATTATATATATATATATATATATATATATATATATATATATATATTTTTGTATGTGTGTGTGTGTGTGTGTGTGTGTGTGTCGGTTATATTGATGTCGTAGTTATAATGACGTCATAGTTGCATTGATGTCATGGTTACACTGATGTCATGCTTACGTTGATGTCATATTTACTCCGATGTTACAATCACAGTGATGTCATACTGGCACTGACGTCACAGTAACATATTGGTTAGTGGCACACTCAATGCACCACTGAGTAACGTAATGGTGCCATAGTATAAGTCAGGGTTGCCATAAAATGCCATTTGAGTGCCAGGATGCGCCAGTACCCTGGCACTAATGGAAGATACGTGTTGATTACCCCCAAATGTACTGCTGTACATGTACACGTTAGGCCGAGTGTGTGCTGCTTGTCAAGGATTGGTAGAGGATTGTATTCTGGGTCTCGGGGACTGGTAGAGAGAGGGATTGTATCGTGTTTTACTGAGAATGGTAGAGGATTGTATTCCTAGTCTCGGGGATTGGTAGAGAAGGTGATTGTATTTTGTGTTACTGGGATGGGTAGAAGATTGTATTCCTAGTCTCGGGGACTGGTAGAGAGGGTGATTGTATTTTGTGTTACCAGGGTTGGTAGAGGATTGTATTTCGTGTTTATTGGACTGGTGGGCGGATTGTATTGTGTTACTGGAATTGGTAGAAGATAGTATTCTGAGATCAGGGGATTGGTAGAGAAGGATTGTAGATTCCTAAAGATTCGTCACTGTGATGGTTTGTCTTTCCTGGTGGATTGGTTGAAGACTGTCTTGTAGTGATGACTGGGACCTGGGGGAGTGGTTGAGAGACGGACCTGGGGAGTGGTTGAGAGACGGACCTGGGGGATTGGTTGAAGAACGGACCGGGGGGATTAACTGAGGGACGGACCTGCGGGATTAGTTGAGGGACGGACCTGGGGGATTGGTTGATGAAAAGATTAGTTGAACGGACCTGATTAATTGGTTGATGAATGGACCTGGGGGATTGGTTAAGGGACGGACCTGAGGGATTGGTTAAGGAACAGTCCAGGGGGATTGGCTGAGGGATGGTCCTGGGGGATTGGCTGAGGGACGGACCTGGAGGATTGGTTGAGGGACGGACCTGGGGATTGATTGAAGAGCGGACCTGGGGATTGGTTAAGGGACGGACCTGGGGATTTGTTGATGAACGGAACTGGGGGATTGGTTGAGGAACGGACCTGGGTTCTAAGCTCACTAACACCGTAGGCAGAACCCATGATCTGGGTTCTGACCTCACCCGTACCTTAGAACCCATGTCCTGGGTTCTAACCTCACCCGAACCATAGTTAGAACCAATAGCCTGGGTTCTAACTCCACCAATACTGTAGGTAGAACCAGTGGCCTGGGTTCTAACCTCACCAATACCGTAGGCAGAACCCATGACCTGGGTTCTAACCTCACCCTTACCGTAATCTGTCTGCTTTCTACAGAAGGTGGTATTCAGTGCATCAGTTTCTGCTCAAACATCTCCCAAACATCTTTCAACAATTTCCACGAGAAGCCTTAATTAACGATCTATCACTAACGTACCCGCAATATATCACAAGTGTGGCAGCAACCTATAGTAGGCTTACTGGACGATAATTTGATGGTATGGACTTATCTCCTCGTTCTGAAGAAAGGAATCACATCAGCCTTCTGGCACGACACCTGACTGCACTCTCTAGAAAGACGTAGAATTAGGGGTGATATGATTGAGGTGTATAAATGGAAGACAGGAGTAAATAAAGGGGATGTAAATAGTGTGCTGAAAATATCTAGCCTAGACAGGACTCGCAGCAATGGTTTTAAGTTGGAAAAATTCAGATTCAGGAAGGATGTAGGTTTGGTAATAGAGTTGTGGATGAGTGGAACAAACTCCCAAGTACAATTATAGAGGCCAGAACGTTGTGTAGCTTTAAAAATAGGTTGGATAAATACATGAGTGGATGTGGGTGGGTGTGAGTTGGACCTGATAGCTTGTGCTACCAGGACGGTTGCCGTGTTCCTCCCTTAAGTCAATGTGACCTGACCTGACTAGGTTGGGTGCATTGGCTTAAGCCGGTAGGAGACTTGGACCTGCCTCGCATGGGCCAGCAGGCCTGCTGCAGTGTTCCTTCGTTCTTATGTTCTTATGTTCTTATATCAACAGGAAAGCTCCCGTCGCAAACCCCAACAACAATTTTCTCCATCACAGCTTCAACATTCTGCATCAAATACCCCAACAATACATCTCCAACCCACCAACAACAATTTTCTCCTCTGCGTTGCACATCCCTGGGGATTCATTTTCCCTTCTACGAGTCTCCAACATTTTCCAGCCCTCCAACGAATTTGAGCCCAAACGACATCATCTTTTCCCTACCTCCTCCCCCTCCTTTCTCCCCCTCCCTCCCTCGTTTCCATCCCCCAACCATCCTCCAACATTCTTTTTTTTATTTCCCTCCCCCCTCTCTCTCTGGTGGCAACAGTGTTCCGTGTATCCGGCTACACCAGCCGGACGAGTTAGCCGGATTAATTAATAACGTCCTAAATCTGGAATTCCATCAGGACGCCGGAATATGTTGTGTTTTGGCCACGACCATTTGAGAACCAGCAGGCAGGGGGAAAGGGAGGGGAGGGGGAAGGGGAACGAGAGAAGATGAGAGGGAGAGGGGGGAGAGAGATAAAGAGGTGAAAGGATGCAAAAATGGAAGAGGATAGGTAGGGGGGGGAGATAACTTTGTGATGGGAAAGGAGAGAGATTTAAGAAAAGAGGTAAGAAAGAGGGAGAGAAGGAGAGGAAGAGGGGGTGAAGGACGGAAAAGAAGAGAGAGGGGGAAAAGGGAAAGAGTTGATTAAAAAGAAAGATGGAAG
>NC_091302.1:36611449-36716727 GCF_038502225.1 Cherax quadricarinatus | reverse complement strand
TTGTCTGTTTCCCGTCTTTTTTTTTTTTTTGTTTGTTTGTTTGTTTATTTGTTTGTTTGTTTGTCTGTCTGTTTGTCTGTTTGTTTGTTTGTTTGCTTGTTTGTTTGTTTGTTTGTTTGTTTGTCTGTCTGTTTGTTTGTCTGTCTGTTTGTTTGTTTGTTTGTTTGTTTGTTTGTTTATTTGTTTGTCTGTCTGTCTGTCTGTCTGTCTGTCTGTTTGTCTGTCTGTTTGTTTGTTTGTTTGTTTGTTTGCTTTTCCGTCTGCTCGTCTGTCTGCCCCGTCTGTCGTCTGTCTGTCTGTTGTCTGTTTGTTTGTTTGTTTGTTTATTTGTTTGTCTGTCTGCTGTCTGTCGTTGTCTGTCTGTTGTTTTTCTGTCGTTGCTGTTTGTTTGTTTGCTGTTTATTTGTTTGTTTTTTGTTTGTTTTTTTTTGTTTGTTTGTTTGTTTGCTTCTTTTCGCGTTGTCTTTGTTTTTTTGTTTGTTTGTTTTTTTGTTTGTTTGTTTGTCTGTCTTCGTCTGCCCGTCTGCTGTCGTCTGTCTGTCGTCTGTTGTTTGTTTGTTTGTTTGTTTGTTTGTTTGTTTGTTTGTTGTCTGTCTGTCTGTCTGTCGTTGTTGTTTGTCTGTTTTTTGTTTGTTTGTTTGTTGTTTGTTGTTTTTTTTTTTTTGGGCCTGCTGTTGTTGTCTGTCTGTCTCTGTCTCTCTTCTTCTCTCTATCTATCTATCATCTCTGTCTCTAATTTTCCCTCTACTCTTTTTCCATGTTTACATGCAGTCTTATTCTCCATTACTTTCCCCCTCTTTCCTCCTTTTCTCCTTTCCCCCTATCCTCAATCTTTTGCCATACTTACCTCCTTCCCCCCACCCCCTTTTTTCCCCCTTCTTTTTTTTTTTCCCCTCTCTCTCCCTTTCCTTTTCTCTTTCTTTTCCTCCTTCCCCTTCTCTCTCTTCTCTCTCTCTCTCTCCTCCTCCTCTTTTTCCTCTTTTCCCCTGTTTTTTTAGAATCTTTTTAACGCTCCTTTTTTCCTCCTGCCCTACTCTTTAAACCTCACCCATTTTCCTTCTTCTTCTTTTTTTCCCCTTCCCCTTTCCCTCTCCCCTCCCTTCTTTCCTCCTTTCCCTTTTCTCCCCCCTCTCCTTTGTCTCTCTCCCCTTCCCCCTCCCCCCCCTCTCCCCTTTCCTCCCTCCCCCTCCCCCCTTTCCCCCCTCCCTCCTCCCCCCCCTTTTTCTTCCCCCCTCCCCCCCTCTTCCCCCCTCCCCTCCCTCCTCTTCCCCCTCCCCTCTCCCCCCATCTTCCCCCCTCCCTCCCCCATTTCCCCCCTTCCACTTCCCCCTCTTCCTCCTCCCTTCCCTCCTCTTCTCCCTCCCTCTCCCTCTCCATTTTCCCCTTTCCCCCCTTCCCTTTTCCCCCTCCCTCCCCCTTTCCCCCTTCCTCCCCCCTCCCCCTCCTTCCCCTCCCCCCTCCCTCCTTCCTCCATCTTCCTCTCCCCCCTCCTCCTTTTCCCTCCCCCTCCCTCTCCCCCCATCTTCCTCCCCCCTCCCCCTCCTCCATTTTCCCTCCCCCTCCCCTCCATCTTCCTCCCCCCCCTTCCCCCCTCCATTTTCCCCTCCCTCCCCCCATCCCCCCTCTCCTCCCTCCCCCTCCATCTTCCTCCCCACCCCCCTCCATTTTCCCTTTTCCCCTTCCCTCCATCTTCCTCTCCCCTCCCTCCCTCCATCTTCCTCCCCCCCTCCCTCCCCCTCCATCTTCCTCCCCTCCCTCCCTCCATCTTCCTCTCCCTCCACTCCCCCTCCATCTTCCTCTCCCTCCCCCCCTCCATCTTCCTCCCCCCCTCCCCCTCCATCTTCCCTCCACTCCCCCTCCATCTTCCTCCCTCCCTCCCCCTCCATCTTCCTCCCCTCCCTCCATCTTCCTCTCCTCCACTCCCTCCATCTTCCTCTCCCCCCCTCCTCCACTTCCTCCCTCCACTCCCCCTCCATCTTCCTCCCCCCCCTCTCCCTCCATCTTCCTCTCCCCCCTCCCCCCTCCATCTTCTCCTCCCCCTCCACTCCCCCTCCTTTTCCTCTCCTCCACCTCCTCCATCTTCCTCTCCCCCCACTCTCCCCCCCCATTTTCCCCTCCCCCCTCCACTCCCCCTCCATCTTCCTCTCCTCCACTCTCCCTCCATCTTCCCCCCCCTCCACCCCCTCCATTTTCCCTCTCCCCCACCTCCCCCATTTTCCCTCCTCCCTTCCCTCCATTTTCCCTCTCCCCATTTCCCCCTCCATCTTCCCCCCTCCATTCCCCCCATCTTCCTCCCTCCACTCTCCCTCTCTTCTCTCCTCCCTTCCCCCCCATCTTCCTCTCCCCATTTCCCCTCCATTTTCCCCCTCCCTCCACTCTCCCCCATCTTCCTCCCCTCCACTCTCCTCCTTTTCCCCCTCCCCTCCCCCTCCATCCCCTCCCCCTCCACCCCCCTCCATCTTCCTCCCCCTCCACTCTCCTCCATCTTCCTCCCCCCCCCTCCATCTTCCTCTCCCCTCTCCCTCCATTTTCCTCTCCTCCACTCCCCCTCCATCTTCCCCCCTCCTCCCTCCCTCCATCTTCCTCCCCCCCTCCCTCCCCCTCCATTTTCCCCCTCCCCTCCCTCCTCCATCTTCTCTCCCTCCCTCCCCCTCCATCTTCCTTTTCCCCCCCCCTCCCCCTCCATCTTCCCCCCTCCCTCCCCCCCTCCATCTTCCTCTCCTCCACTCCCCCCTCCATCCCTCTCCCCCCCACTCTCCTCCATCTTCCTCCCCCTCCTCCCCCTCCATCTTCCTCTCCCCTCCACTCCCCCCTCCATCTTCCTCTCTCCCCCTCCACTTCCCTCCACTTCCTTCCCCCACTCTCCTCCATTTTCCCCTTTCTCCCCTCCATCTCCCTCCTCTTCCTCTCCCCCCCTCTCCCCCCCATCTTCCTCTCCCCCCACTCTCCCTCCATTTTCCTCCCCTCCACCCCCCCATCTTCCTCCCTCCACTCTCCCCCATCTTCCCCCCTCCCCCCTCCTCCATCTTCCTCTCCACTCTCCCTCCACTTCCTCCCCCCCCCTCCCTCCATCTTCCTCCCCCTCCACTCCCCCTCCATCTTCCCTCCCTCCACTTCCTCCATCTTCCTCTCCCCTCCCCCCTCCCCCCCATCTTCCCCTCCCCCCCTCCCCCTCCATTTTCCCCCTCCCCTCCCTCCCTCCATCTTCCTCCCCCTCCACTCTCCCCATCTTCCTCCCTCCACTCCCCCTCCATCTTCCTTCCCTCCACTCCCCCTCCCCCCCCTCTCCCCCCTTTTCCTCTCCACTCCCCTCCATCTTCCTCCCTCCCCCCCTCCATCTTCCCTCCCTCCACTCTCCCTCCATCTTCCTCTCCTCCCCTCCACCTCTCCCTCCATCTTCCTCCCCTCCCCCTCCCTCCCCCCACTTCCTTCCCCTCCCTCTCCCCTCCATTTTCCCCTCCCCCTTCCTCCCTCCCCCCCTCCACTTCCTCTCCCCCTCCCTCCATCTCCTCCCCCTCCACTCTCCCCCTCTTCCTCCCTCCCCCTCCATTTTCCTCTCCCTCCACTCTCCCCCCATCTTCCTCTCCCTCCACCCCCCTCCATTTTCCTCCCCCTCCACCCCTCCATCTTCCTCTCCCCCCCTCTCCTCCATCTTCCTCCCCTCCTCCCCTCCATCTTCCTCTCCCTCCCCCCTCCTCTTCCTCCTCTCCTCCATTTTCCTCCCCCCCCATTTTCCTCCCTCCCCTTCCTTTTCCTCCCTCCCCTCTCCTCCATCTTCCTCTCTCCACTCTCCCCATCTTCCTCTCCCTCCACTCTCCTCCATCTTCCTCTCCCTCCCTCTCCCTCCATCTTCCCCCCCTCCACTCCCCCCATCTTCCTCTCCCCCCTCTCCTCCATCTTCCTCCCTCCCCTCCCCCCTCCATCTTCCTCCCCCCTCCCCCCTTCCATCTTCCTCCCTCCCTCTCCCCTCCATCTTCCCCCCCCCTCTCCCTCCCCCCCTCCATCTTCCTCTCCCTCCCTCCCTCCATCTTCCTCTCCTCCACCTCCCTCCCTTTTCCTCCTCCCCTCCATTTTTCCTTCCCCTCCATTTTCCCCCCCCTTTCCCTCCACTCTCCCCATCTTCCCCCTCCCTCCACTCTCCCTCCATCTTCCTCTCCCTCCACTCTCCCTCCATCTTCCTCTCCCTCCACTCTCCCTCCATCTTCCTCTCCCTCCACTCTCCCTCCATCTTCCTCTCCCTCCACTCTCCCTCCATCTTCCTCTCCACCCCCCTCCATCTTCCTCTCCCCCTCCCTCCATCTTCCTCTCCCCCCCTTCCTCCATCTTCCCTCCTCCCTCCCCCCTTATCTTCCTCCCCCTCCCTCCCCCATCTTCCCCCCCTCCCCCCCCTCCATTTTCCCTCTCCCTCCCTCCCCCTCCATCTTCCCCCCCTCCCTCCCCCTCCATCTTCCTCCCCCCCCTCTCCCCCCCATCTTCCTCTCCCCCACTCTCCTCCATCTTCCTCTCCCCCCCTCCCCCTCCATCTTCCCTCCCCTCCCTCCCTCCATCTTTCTCCTCCACTCCCCTCCATCTTCCTCTCCCCCACTCTCCCTCCTCTTCCCTTCCTCCACCCCCCTCCTCTCCTCCCCCTCCTTTTCCCCCTCCCTCCCCCTCTCCATCTTCCCTCCCCCCCTCCTCCCTCTCTCCCTCCCCTCCACCTTCCTCTTCCCTCCCTCCTTCCTCCCCCCTCTCTCCATTTCCCCCCCCATTTTCCCTCCCTCCACCTCCTCCATCTTCCTCTCCCCCCCCCACTCTCCCTCCATCTTCCCCCCCCTCCCTCCCCCATTTTCCCCTCTCCTCCCCCCTCCACTTCCTCCTCCACTCTCCCTCCACTTCCTCCCCTCCACTCTCCCTCCATCTTCCTCTCCCCCCCTCCTCCATCTTCCTCTCCTCCACCCCCCTCCATTTTCCCTCCCTCCCTCCCTCCATCTTCCCCCTCCACTCTCCTCCATCCCCTTTCCCCTCCACTCTCCCTCCATCTTCCTCCCCCTCCACTCCCTCCACTTCCTCTCCTCCACTCTCCCTCCTTTTCCCTCCCCCCTCCACTCTCCCCCATCTTCCTCCCCCTCCACTCTCCTCCACCCTCTCCCTCCCCTCCACTCCCCCCCTCCATTTTCCCCCTCTCCTCCACTCTCCTCCATTTCCCCTCCTCCCTCTCCTCCATCTTCCTCTCCCCTCCCCTCCCTCCATCTTCCTTCCCCCCCTCTCCTCTTTTCCTCTCCTCCCTCCCCCCTCCATCTTCCTCCCTCCTTCCCCCTCCATCTTCCTCTCCCCCCCTCTCCCCCATCTTCCTCTCCCCTCTCCCTCCATTTTCCCCTCCCTCCCTCTCCTCCATCTTCCCCTCCACTCCCCCCTCCATCTTCCTCCCCCCTCCTCCATCTTCCTCCCCCCTCCACTTCCCTCCATTTTCCCCTCCCCCCTCCCTCCTCCATTTTCCTCCCTCCACTCCCCCTCCTTTTCCTCCCTCCCCCCCTCCATCTTCCTCTCCTCCACTCTCCCCCATCTTCCTCTCCCCCCCCACTCCCTCCATCTTCCTCCCTCCCTCCCCTCCATCTTCCCTCTCCCCCCCACTCCCCCTCCATTTTCCCTCTCCTCCACTTCCTCCATCTTCCTCTCCTCCCTCTCCCTCCATCTTCCTCCCCCTCCCCTCCCTCCATCTTCCCCTCCCTCCCTCCATCTTCCTCCTCCACTCTCCCCCATTTTCCCCCCCTCCCTCTCCTCCATTTTCCTTTCCCCCTCCTCCTCTTCCCTCCCCCCTCCCCCTCTCCCCCCCCTCCTTTTCCCTCTACTCCCTCTCCCTCCATCTTCCTCTCCCCTCTCTCCCCCCTTTCTCTCCTCCCTCTCCCTCCATTTTCCCTCCTCCCTCTCCCTCCATCTTCCTCTCCCACTCCCTCCATTTTCCCTCTCCCCTCCCTCCCCCTCCATTTTCCCCTCCCCCCTCCCTCCCCCCATCTTCCCCCTCCACTCCCCCTCCATCTTTTCTCCCCCCCTCCCCTCCATCTTCCCCCCCTCCCCCCCTCCATTTTCCTCCCCCCTCCCTCCCCCTCCATCTTCCTCTCCCCCCCCTTTTCCCCCTCCATTTTCCCTTTCCTCCCCCCCTCCATTTCCTCCTCTTTCCTCTCCTCCCCTCCCCCCCCTCCATCTTCCTCCCCCTCCCTCCCTCCATCTTCCTCTCCCTCCACTCCCCCTCCATTTTCCTCCCCCCCCTCTCCTCCATTTCTCTCCCCTCTCCCCCATTTTCCCCTCTCCCCCCCTCTCCCTCCATCTTCCTTCCTCCACTCCCCCTCCATCTTCCTCTCCCCCCTCCTCCATCTTCCCTCCCTCCACTCCCCCTCCATCTTCCCTCTCCCCCTCCCCCTCCATCTTCCTCCCCCTCCCTCCCTCCATCTTCCCCCCCCTCCCCCTCCCTCCATTTTCCCCCTCCTCCACCTCCCCCCATTTTCCCTCCCCTCCACTCTCTCCATCTTCCTCTCCTCCACCCCCCTCCATCTTCCCCCCCCCCTCTCCCTCCATCTTCCTTCCCCCCTCTCCTCCATCTTCCCCTCCACCCCCCTCCATTTTCCTCTCCTCCATTTCCCCCCTCTCCTTCCTCCCTCACTCCATCTTCCTCCCCCCCTCCCTCCATCTTCCTCCCTCCCTCTCCCTCCATTTTTCCCTCCCCCCTCTCCTCCATCTTCCTCTCCCTCCATTTCCCCCTCCATTTTCCCTTTTCCCCTCCACTCTCCCCATCTTCCTCCCCCTCCACTCTCCTCCATCTTCCTCTCCTCCCTCCCCCCCATTTTCCCTCCCCTCCACTCTCCCTCCATCTTCCTCTCCCTCCACTCTCCCTCCATCTTCCTCTCCCTCCACTCTCCCTCCATCTTCCTCTCCCTCCACTCTCCCTCCATCTTCCTCTCCCTCCACTCTCCCTCCATCTTCCTCTCCCTCCACTCTCCCTCCATCTTCCTCTCCCTCCACACACCCTCCATCTTCCTCTCCTCCCTCCCCCTCCACTTCCTCTCCTCCACCCCCTCCCCTCCCCCCCCTTTCCTCTTCCCTCTCCTCCATCTTCCTCTCCCCCCTTCCCCCCTTTTCCCCCTTCCCCCCCTCCACCCTCCCCTCCATCTTCCTCTCCCTCCATCTCCCTCCATCTTCCTCCCCTCCACCCCCCTCCATCTTCCTCCCCCCTCCCTCCCTCCATCTTCTCTCCCTCCCTCCCTCCTCTTCCTCCCCCCTCTCCCTCCATCTTCCTCTCCCCCTCCTCCCCTCCATCTTCCCCTCTCCCTCCCTCCCCCCTCCATCTTCCCTCTCCCTCCCTCCCCCTCCATTTTCCCTCTCCTCCCTCCCCCCATCCCCTTTCCCCTCCCCCCCCCTCTTCTCTCCTCCCTCCCCCTCCATTTTCCTCCCCCTCCCCCCCCCTCCATCTTCCCCCCCCTCCACTTCCTCCATCTTCCTCCCCTCCACTCCCTCCATCTTCCCCCCCCTCCCTCCTCCATCTTCCTCCCCCCCTCTCCCTCCATCTTCCTCTCCCTCCATTTCCCCCTCCATCCCCTCCCCCTCCACTCTCCTCCATTTTCCCCTCCCCCCACTCTCCCCCTCCCTTCCTCCCTCCCTCCACTCTCCCTCCATTTTCCCCCTCTCCCTCCACTCCCCCTCCATTTTCCCTCCCTCCACTCTCCTCCATCTTCCCCCCTCCCCCCCCTCTCCTCCATTTTCCCTCCCCTCCACTCCCCCTCCATCTTCCTCCTCCCTCCCCCATCTTTTTTTTCAACCTTGTGATGACCTAGTTAGTGATGACCTAGTCGTTAGTGATGACCTCGTTAGTGAGTGATGACCTCGTTAGTGATGACCTCGTTAGTGATGACCTAGTTAGTGATGACCTAGTTAGTGATGACCTAGTTAGTGATGACCTCGTTAGTGATGACCTAGTTAGTGATGACCTCGTTAGTGATGACCTAGTTAGTGATGACCTCGTTAGTGATGACCTAGTTAGTGATGACCTCGTTAGTGATGACCTCGTTAGTGATGACCTCGTTAGTGATGACCTAGTTAGTGATGACCTCGTTAGTGATGACCTAGTTAGTGATGACCTCGTTAGTGATGACCTAGTTAGTGATGACCTAGTTAGTGATGACCTCGTTAGTGATGACCTAGTTAGTGATGACCTCGTTAGTGATGACCTAGTTAGTGATGACCTCGTTAGTGATGACCTAGTTAGTGATGACCTAGTTAGTGATGACCTCGTTAGTGATGACCTAGTTAGTGATGACCTCGTTAGTGATGACCTAGTTAGTGATGACCTAGTTAGTGATGACCTCGTTAGTGATGACCTAGTTAGTGATGACCTCGTTAGTGATGACCTAGTTAGTGATGACCTAGTTAGTGATGACCTCGTTAGTGATGACCTAGTTAGTGATGACCTCGTTAGTGATGACCTAGTTAGTGATGACCTCGTTAGTGATGACCTAGTTAGTGATGACCTAGTTAGTGATGACCTCGTTAGTGATGACCTAGTTAGTGATGACCTCGTTAGTGATGACCTCGTTAGTGATGACCTCGTTAGTGATGACGTCGTTAGTGATGACCTCGTTAGTGATGACCTCGTTAGTGATGACCTCGTTAGTGATGACCTAGTTAGTGATGACCTCGTTAGTGATGACCTAGTTAGTGATGACCTCGTTAGTGATGACCTAGTTAGTGATGACCTCGTTAGTGATGACCTCGTTAGTGATGACCTCGTTAGTGATGACCTCGTTAGTGATGACCTAGTTAGTGATGACCTCGTTAGTGATGACCTAGTTAGTGATGACCTCGTTAGTGATGACCTCGTTAGTGATGACCTCGTTAGTGATGACCTCGTTAGTGATGACCTAGTTAGTGATGACCTCGTTAGTGATGACCTAGTTAGTGATGACCTAGTTAGTGATGACCTCGTTAGTGATGACCTCGTTAGTGATGACCTCGTTAGTGATGACGTCGTTAGTGATGACCTCGTTAGTGATGACCTCGTTAGTGATGACCTCGTTAGTGATGACCTCGTTAGTGATGACCTCGTTAGTGATGACGTCGTTAGTGATGACCTCGTTAGTGATGACCTCGTTAGTGATGACCTCGTTAGTGATGACGTCGTTAGTGATGACCTCGTTAGTGATGACGTCGTTAGTGATGACCTCGTTAGTGATGACCTCGTTAGTGATGACCTCGTTAGTGATGACCTCGTTAGTGATGACGTCGTTAGTGATGACCTCGTTAGTGATGACCTCGTTAGTGATGACCTCGTTAGTGATGACCTCGTTAGTGATGACCTCGTTAGTGATGACCTCGTTAGTGATGACCTCGTTAGTGATGACCTCGTTAGTGATGACCTCGTTAGTGATGACGTCGTTAGTGATGACCTCGTTAGTGATGACCTCGTTAGTGATGACCTCGTTAGTGATGACCTCGTTAGTGATGACCTCGTTAGTGATGACCTCGTTAGTGATGACCTCGTTAGTGATGACCTCGTTAGTGATGACCTCGTTAGTGATGACCTCGTTAGTGATGACGTCGTTAGTGATGACGTCGTTAGTGATGACCTAGTTAGTGATGACCTCGTTAGTGATGACCTCGTTAGTGATGACCTCGTTAGTGATGACCTCGTTAGTGATGACCTCGTTAGTGATGACCTCGTTAGTGATGACCTCGTTAGTGATGACCTCGTTAGTGATGACCTCGTTAGTGATGACCTCGTTAGTGATGACCTAGTTAGTGATGACCTCGTTAGTGATGACCTAGTTAGTGATGACCTCGTTAGTGATGACCTCGTTAGTGATGACCTCGTTAGTAATGACCTCGTTAGTGATGACCTCGTTAGTGATGACCTCGTTAGTGATGACCTCGTTAGTGATGACCTCGTTAGTGATGACCTAGTTAGTGATGACCTCGTTAGTGATGACCTCGTTAGGGATGACCTCGTTAGTGATGACCTAGTTAGTGATGACCTCGTTAGTGATGACCTCGTTAGTGATGACCTCGTTAGTGATGACCTCGTTAGTGATGACCTCGTTAGTGATGACCTCGTTAGTGATGACGTCGGTAGCGATGACGTCGTTAGTGATGACGTCGTTAGTGATGACCTAGTTAGTGATGACCTCGTTAGTGATGACCTCGTTAGTGATGACCTCGTTAGTGATGACCTCGTTAGTGATGACCTCGTTAGTGATGACCTCTTTAGTGATGACCTCGTTAGTGATGACCTCGTTAGTGATGACCTCGTTAGTGATGACCTCGTTAGTGAT
Source organism: Cherax quadricarinatus (assembly GCF_038502225.1). NCBI lineage: Eukaryota > Metazoa > Arthropoda > Malacostraca > Decapoda > Parastacidae > Cherax > Cherax quadricarinatus. The sequence goes on along the minus strand of NC_091302.1, from coordinate 36,706,432 downwards.
GACCTCGTTAGTGATGACCTCGTTAGTGATGACCTCGTTAGTGATGACCTCGTTAGTGATGACCTCGTTAGTGATGACCTAGTTAGTGATGACCTCGTTAGTGATGACCTCGTTAGTGATGACCTCGTTAGTGATGACCTAGTTAGTGATGACCTCGTTAGTGATGACCTCGTTAGTGATGACCTCGTTAGTGATGACCTCGTTAGTGATGACCTCGTTAGTGATGACCTCGTTAGTGATGACCTCGTTAGTGATGATCTCGTTAGTGATGACGTCGGTAGCGATGACGTCGTTAGTGATGACGTCGTTAGTGATGACCTAGTTAGTGATGACCTCGTTAGTGATGACCTCGTTAGTGATGACCTCGTTAGTGATGACCTCGTTAGTGATGACCTCGTTAGTGATGACGTCGTTAGTGATGACGTCGTTAGTGATGACGTCGTTAGTGATGAATTGACATTTACTGCGGTTAAAACTCATCTGAGAGTCAGAATTGCGACTGATGCTAAACAGTGAATATGTCACTGTTCGGACAGATTCCTCACTGTACATAAAGTTTATTTGCTTTATTCACCATATTTCTAGATTTACTTGTTTATTGTAATAATGTTGGTGGAATTACCAACATGTTTACCTAACATGATTTATGTTGGGTGATGTTGTCTTCTTTCAGTAAATAAAAGGTTTAAGATGTGTCGTGGAAGGACGACATTTACACCTTCCATCCCTCCAACCGGAATTTATATACATCTTTGCATTCTATACTGTTGTATTCTTTTTAAATGGCCAACCCACCTTAACGACCCCGTCTCTGCCTTAGGACTCACACCTGGTGTGACCCCAGCACTCACACCTTTTGTGACCCCAGCACTCACACCTGGTGTGACCCCAGCACTCACACCTGGTGTGACCCCAGCACTCACACCTGGTGTGACCCCAGCACTCACACCTGTTGCGACCCCAGCACTCAAACCTGGTGTGACCCCAGCACTCACACCTGGTGTGACCCCAGCACTCACACCTGGTGTGACCCCAGCACTCACACCTGGTGTGGCCCCAGCACTCACACCTGGTGTGACCCCAGCACTCACACCTGGTGTGACCCCAGCACTCACACCTGGTGTGACCCCAGCACTCACACCTGGTGTGACCCCAGCACTCACACCTGGTGTGACCCCAGCAAGCAGGTGAGTGTGGAGGTGTTTGGTTTGAGTGGAGACGAGTGGGTCTCAGGTTCTGACATATTCTTTGAGTTGTGTTCATGCTTCTTGGGAGCAAACTTGACCCTCGTACAGGGCTTTCAGCCACAGCTGTCGTGAGGTTGAGGTGCAGCTGACAGCTGTAAGCTTCTTGACTGCCTTGCCTGCGCTGCTCAAGACATGTTTCTCCACGGTAATGGCAGTGGGAAAAATTCACCCCCAGGATATTCACTTCGTCCTCAGTGAATGTTGACATCTGTCATCCTCACAACAGTGCCATTTCTTACACAATGTTCTCACCATCATTCTCTCTATTTTCTACCCAGAAATTTTAATAAATAACTCTGTCTGTCTGCTTGACTGTCTCTATCTGTCTGTCTGTCTGTCTGTCTGTCTGTCTCACTCTCTCTCTCTCTCTCTCTCTCTCTCTCTCTCTCTTTCTTTCTTTCCCCTTTTTCCCTCTTCTCCTCAACCCCATTCTCTCATCACCACTTCCCCTCTTTTCCTTCCTTCCTTCCTTGCCCCTCTCCTCTACTTTTTTTCCTCTACTCCCCCCACTTTTCCTCCATCCCCTCGTCTCCCCTCACACGAGAACACTCCCAGAATACAGAGGGGAACAGTTGTTACCACACACCTCCCTTCAGCAGGGTGGACAAGGGGAAACATTTCAAAGTACTGGGGAGGGGATTCGTCTTAAGTAAGGGTGGGAGAGGGAGAGGGAGGGACGGAGAGGGGGTAGGGGGTAAACAATGAGGCACACCAAGATCGGTCATAAAATTCCCCTTGGCAGTGAGGGGAGTTAACTTGATTTTTGTCTCCAGTGGCTCCCCTCGCCCCCTTCCCTCGCCCCCTTCCCTCGTCCCTTCCACACTCTCCCTCACTCTTATCACTCCTACCACATTTATACACACACATTTCTCCCCTCTCCCTCGCACTTTTCCCCCTCCTTTACACTGTCCCCTCCCCCTCATTTTCCCCTTTCCCTCACTTCCCTTTCCCCTCACACTTTCCCCTCTCCATCACACTTTTCCACCTCACTCACACTTTCCCCTCTCCTTCACACTTTTCCACCTCACTCACACTTTCCCCTCTCCTTCACACTTTTCCACCTCACTCACACTTTCCCCTCTCCTTCACACTTTTCCACCTCACTCACACTTTCCCCTCTCCTTCACACTTTTCCACGTCACTCACACTTTCTCCTCTCCTTCACACTTTTCCACCTCACTCACACTTTCCCCTCTCCTTCACACTTTTCCACCTCACTCACACTTTCCCCTCTCCTTCACACTTTTCCACCTCACTCACACTTTCTCCTCTCCTTCACACTTTTCCACCTCACTCACACTTTCCCCTCTCCTTCACACTTTTCCACCTCACTCACACTTTCCCCTCTCCTTCACACTTTTCCACCTCACTCACACTTTCCCCTCTCCTTCACACTTTTCCACCTCACTCACACTTTCTCCTCTCCTTCACACTTTTCCACCTCACTCACACTTTCCCCTCTCCTTCACACTTTTCCACCTCACTCACACTTTCCCCTCTCCTTCACACTTTTCCACCTCACTCACACTTTCCCCTCTCCTTCACACTTTTCCACCTCACTCACACTTTCCCCTCTCCTTCACACTTTTCCACCTCACTCACACTTTCCCCTCTCCTTCACACTTTTCCACGTCACTCACACTTTCTCCTCTCCTTCACACTTTTCCACCTCACTCACACTTTCCCCTCTCCTTCACACTTTTCCACCTCACTCACACTTTCCCCTCTCCTTCACACTTTTCCACCTCACTCACACTTTCTCCTCTCCTTCACACTTTTCCACCTCACTCACACTTTCCCCTCTCCTTCACACTTTTCCACCTCACTCACACTTTCCCCTCTCCTTCACACTTTTCCACCTCACTCACACTTTCCCCTCTCCTTCACACTTTTCCACGTCACTCACACTTTCTCCTCTCCTTCACACTTTTACACCTCACTCACACTTTCCCCTCTCCTTCACACTTTTCCACCTCACTCACACTTTCCCCTCTCCTTCACACTTTTCCACCTCACTCACACTTTCTCCTCTCCTTCACACTTTTCCACCTCACTCACACTTTCCCCTCTCCTTCACACTTTTCCACCTCACTCACACTTTCCCCTCTCCTTCACACTTTTCCACCTCACTCACACTTTCTCCTCCATCACCTTCCCTTGCCTCATGTTCTAATTCAGTTTCTTTATTTTCCTCTTCCCTCATTTTTTTCCTTCCCTCCTTTCACTCTTCCTTCCCATTCTTCTTTTCCCTTGTTTTCTTCCCTCATTTCCTCTTCCCTTTCTGGATTTTCCTCTACATTTCCTCACTTTCTTCCTTCATTATTATATCTTCCTCTTCTTTTCTCTCTAATTTCTCTTCCGTTTCTATCTTTCCCTATCCCTTTCTCGCTCCCTTACCCCTTTCTCGCTCCCTTACCCCTTTCTCGCTCCCTTACCCCTTTCTCGCTCCCTTACCCCTTTCTCGCTCCCTTACCCCTTTCTCGCTCCCTTACCCCTTTCTCGCTCCCTTACCCCTTTCTCGCTCCCTTCCACCTTTCTCACTCCTCTATCCCTTTCTCACTTCCCCTAACCCTGAGACGAAAGAATGAGGTGAGGGATGAGATGAGTGATGTGAGGGTTGAGATGAGTGATGTGAGGGTTGAGATGAGTGATGTGAGGGTTGAGATGAGTGATGTGAGGGTTGAGATGAGTGATGTGAGGGTTGAGATGAGTTATGTGAGGGTTGAGATGAGTGAGGTGACAGTTGAGACGAGTGAGGTGAGGATTGAGATGAGTGATGTGAGGGTTGAGATGAGTGATGTGTGGGTTGAGATGAGTGATGTGAGGGTTGAGATGAGTGATGTGAGGGTTGAGATGAGTGATGTGAGGGTTGAGATGAGTGAGGTGAGGGTTGAGATGAGTGAGGTGAGGGTTGAGATGAGTGAGGTGAGGGTTGAGATGAGTGAGGTGAGGGTTGACATGAATGAGGTGAGGGTTGATATGAGTGAGGTGACGGTTGAGATGAATGAGGTGACGGTTGAGATGAGTGAGGTGACGGTTGAGATGAGTGAGGTGACGGTTGAGATGAGTGAGGTGACGGTTGAGATGAGTGAGGTGAGGGTTGAGATGAGTGAGGTGAGGGTTGAGATGAGTGAGGTGAGGGTTGAGATGAGTGAGGTGAGGGTTGACATGAGTGAGGTGAGGGTTGACATGAGTGAGGTGAGGATTGACATGAGTGAGGTGAGGGTTGACATGAGTGAGGTGCAGGAGCGACACACCAGCATCCAGGGCAACACTGTACTATTACCTGGTTGTGTCTTGCTACCTTACTGGAGCTGTGTGTGTGTGTGTGAGCTTTATCGTACTTCATCTTAAAGCTATGTATGGATCTTGCGTTCACTACATCACTGTGGAGACTGTTACACTTTCTGAAAACTCTGTGACTGAAGAAATGCTTCCTAACATCCCCGTGACTCGTCTGAGACTTCAACTTCTATGTGTAACCCCTTGCTTCTGTGTCCCATCTCTGGAACATCCTGTCTCTGTCCGCCTTGTCAATTCCTCTTAGTATTTTATATGTCGTTATCATATCACCCCTATCTTTCCTGTCCTCCAGTTTCGCCAGGTCGATTTTCCTTAACCTCTCTTCATAGGACATTCCCCTTAGCTGTGGGACTAGTCTCGTTGGAAACCTTTTCACTTTGTCTAATTTCTTGACGTGCTTGACCAGATGTGTGTTCCAAACTGGTGCTGCATACTCCAGTATGGGCCTGACGTACACGGTGTACAGAGTCTTGAACGATTTCTTACAGAGGTGTCGGAAAGCTATTTATAGATTTGTCAGGAGATCATATGATGTAGCAGTTATTTGGTTGATGTATGTCTCAGGAGATGTGCTCGGTATTATACTCACCCCAAGGTCCTTTTCCTTTTCCTTAAGTGACGTTTGTAGTCTTTGGCCACCTAGACTGTACTCTGTCTGCGGTCTTCTTTGCCCTTCCTCGATAAAATGGCTTCGCACTTGGTGGGACTGATTTCTAGGAGACAGTTGCTGGAACAAGCTTGCAGCCTGACCGGATCCCTTTGTAGTCCTGCTTGACGCTTTCACATCATCTGCAAACAGGGACACTTCTGAGTTTATCCCTTCCATCATGTCATTCACATATACCAGAAACAGCAACGGTGTGTATGTGTAACTATGTGTGTGTGTGTGTGTGTGTGTGTGTGTGTGTGTGTGTGTGTGTGTGTGTGTGTGTGTACTCACCTATTTGTACTCACCTATTTGTGGTTGCAGGGGTCGAGTCATAGCTCCTGGCCCCGCTTCTTCACTGATTGCTACTAGGTCCTCTCTCTCCCTGCTCCAGGAACTTTATCAAACCTCGTCTTAAAACTATGTATGGTTCCCGCCTCCACTACATCACTTTCTAGGCTGTTCCGCTGCCTGACATCTCTATGACTGAAGAAATACTTCCTAACATCCCTTTGACTCATCTGACTCTTCAACTTCCAATTGTGACCCCTTGTTTCTGTGTCCCATCTCTGGAACATCCTGTCTTTGTCCACCTTGTCTATTCCGCGCAGTATTTTATGTCGTTATTATGTCTCCCCGGACCCTCCTGTCCTTCAGTGTCGTCAGGCCGATTTCCCTTAACCTTTCTTCGTAGAACAATCCCTTTAGCTCTGGGACTAGTCTTGTTGGAAACCTTTGCACTTTCTCTAATTTCTTGACGTGCTTCTTCAGGTGTGGATTCCAAACTGGTGCTGCATACTCCAGTATGGACCTGACGTAAATGGTGTACAGAGTCTTGAACGATTCCTTACTGAGGTATCGGAACGCTATCCGTAGGTTTGCCAGGCGCCCGTATGCTTCAGCAGTTATCTGATTGATGTGCGCCTCAGGAGACGTGCTCGGTGTTATACTCACGCCAAGGCCCTTTTCCTTGAGTGAAGTTTGCAGTCTTTGGCCACTTATACTATACTGTGTTTGCAGTCTTCTTTGCCCTTCCCCGATCTTCATGACTTTGCATTTGGCAGGGTTAAATTGAAGGAGCCAGTTGCTGGACCAGGCTTGTAGCCTGTCCAGGTCTCTTTGTAGTCCTGCCTGATACTCGACCGATTTAATTCTCCTCATTAACTTCACATCATCTGCAAACAAGGACACTTCTGAATCTATCCCTTCCTTTATATCATTCACATATACCAAAAACAACACAGGTCCTAGGACTGACCCTTCTGGAACCCCGCTTGTCACAGGTGCCCACTCTGACACCTCCTCACGTACCATGACTCGTTGTTGCCTCCCTGTCAGGTATTCTCTGATCCATTGCATTGCCTTTCCTGTTATGTGTGTCTGATCTTCTAGCTTTTGCAGTAGCCTCTTGTGAGGAACTGTGTCGAAGGCTTTCTTGCAGTCCAAGAAAATGCAGTCTATCCACCCTCTCTCTCTTGTCTTAATTCTGTCACCCTGTCATAAAACTTCAGTAGGTTTGTGACACAGGATTTTCCTTCCCTGATACCGAGCTGGTTGTCGATTATACACTTGCTTCTTTCCAGGTGCTCCATCACTCTCCTCTTGATGATCTTCTCCATGACTTTGTATACTATTCACGTTAGAGACACAGGTCAGTAGTTTAATGCCTCGTGTCTGTCTTCTTTTTTTAAAAATTGGGACTACATTTGCCGTCTTCCATACTTCAGGGAGTTGCCCAGTTTCAATTGATGTGTTGAAGATCTTTGTTAGTGGCACACACAGCATCTCTGCTCCCTCTCTAACGACACACGGAGAGATGTTGTCTGGTCCCATTACCTTTGAGGTATCAAGTTCACATAGCAGCTTCTTCACTTCCTCCTCGGTTATGTGTACCTCATCCAGCATTTGTTGGTGTACCTCCCTGTTCTGATTTCCTGGAGTCCTACTGGTTTCCACTGCAAATACTTCTTTAAATCGCGTGTTGAGCTCCTGACATACCTCTTGGTCGTTTCTTGTGAACTCCCCATCATCCTTCCTCACTCTGAACACCTGGTCCTGGACTGTTCTTTTCCTCCTGATGTGGCTATACAACAGCTTCGGGTCAGATTTGACTTTCGATGCTATGTCATTTTCGTATTATCGCTGAGCCTCCCTTCTTATCTGTGCATATTTGTTTTTGGCTCTTCGGCTAATTTCTTTGTTTTCCTGGGCCCTTTGTCTTCTGTACCTTTTCCATTCTCCAGTACACCTAGTTTTTGCCTCCCTAAACCTTTGGGTAAACCAAGGACTCGTTCTGGTCTTTCCATTATTTCTGTTTCCCTTGGGAACAAACTTCTCCTCTGCCTCCTTGCATTTTGTTGCCACATAGTCCATCATTTCTTTTACTGATTTTCCTTCCATTTCTCTCTCCCACTGAACGTCTTGCAGGAAGTTCCTCATGCATGTGTAGTTCCCCTTTTTGTAGTTTGGTTTACCCATCCTATTCCTGCTACTTGTAGCTCAACTATGTAGTCAAAGCACAGATCCACATGATCACTAGCTCCTAGGGGCCTTTCGTACATGATATCCTCGATGTCCGAACTACTCAAGGTGAATACAAGGTTTAGTATTGGTGGATCGTCCTCGCCTCTCTCTCTGGTAGTGTCTCTAACATGTTGATGCATGAGGTTTTCAAGTACCACATCCATCATCTTGGCTCTCCATGTTTCAGGACCCCCATGGGGCTCCAGGTTTTCCCAGTCAATCTCCTTGTGATTGAAATCACCCAGGACTAGTAACTTTGCTTTCCCTATGTGAGCTCTTCTGGCCACCTCTGCTAGTGTGTCGACCATTGCTCTGTTGCTCTCGTCGTATTCTTCTCCTGGCCTCCTGCAGCTCTGTGGTGGGTTGTACATTACTGCAATTACCACCTTATGGCTCTCAGACCGGATTGTTCCTACTAAGTAGTCTCTTTCGCCTATGTCATCCATTCCTTCCATTTTCTTAAATCCTCACCGGTTTTTAATAAGTAGTGCAACTCCTCCCCCCCCCCTCTCCTCCCTCTATCTTTCCTGAGGATTTTATATCCGAGTGGAAAGATTGCATCTGTTTTCATCTTGGTGAGCTTTGTTTCTGTGAGTGCTATTATGTCTGGGGATGTCTCCTTGATTCTGTCATGCCACTCCTCTCACTTATTAGTTATCCCATCTGCATTTGTATATCAAACCTTCAACTTCTTTTCTAAAACTGTGGTTTGGGGGGTACACTGGGGTTGAGGAAGTGGGAGACCTGATAAGGAACTATGGGTGGTTGTGTGGGGGTGGAGTTTGTAATGAGGTGGGTGGGTGTATTGGATAAGGCATGTGTGTTTTGGGTTAGAATGTTTGGTTGCATTGGGGTAGTCCTGGTTGGGGGGTTTCTGTAGGTGGTTGTGAGGGAGGCTGTATTTGACCTTCCTCCTGATTCTGGGTTCTCCTGTCCATCTAGATCCTCACCTCTCTTTCCTCCTTTCGTCTTTGTACCATCTCTCTCAGCTTTTGCCTTTCCTCTTGTGTTCTGTCGAGGTCGAGATACACCTTCCGGTATGCCGGCATGTCCCTTAGTCTTCCTTTCTCCTGCAGGATCCTGTTCCGAGTCGATTCTGTCTTGAAAGTGTGTGTGTGTGTGTGTGTGTGTGTGTGTGTGTGTGTGTGTGTGTGTGTGTGTGTGTGTGTGTGTGTGTGCGTGTGTGTGTGTGTGTGTGTGTGTGTGTGTGTGTGTGTGTGTGTGTGTGTGTGTGTGTGTCACTGTGTGTCACTGTGTGTATGTGCCTCTGTGTGTGTGTGTGTCACTGTGTGTGTGTCACTGTGTGAGTGTCATTGTGTGTGTGTGTGTGTCACTGTGTGCATGTGTCACTGTGTGTGTGTATGCGCTAAACCTGCAGGAGTTATGCAGCATCTGGGCACAGTAATCGAGTTTGATCCAAAGAAGGGCAGGGTAGTTCCGGTTCATTGGATCAAGAACCTTTCATATCTAGGGAGACAAGTGCATTGAATATATACCTTGGTATCGCCTAGAGAATAACAGGATATAAAGAATATATACCTTGGTATATTTCCCTAGGATTAACAGGATATAACAGAATATATAGCACACTTTTCTCTTTTCTTTTTATTTCTTCCCTGCCACTGTGCATCTGGCAGGGATTTTACCCAAGGGAATTTTTGTCTGAAGGTAAAAAGTTTCCCCAGATCTTCCTCCTTCACCATCCTTAATTCACCATCCTTCCTTCCTTCACCATCATTCCTTCCTTCACAATCCTTCCTTCAAGATCCTTCCCTCCTTCGCCATCCTTCCTTCCTTCACCATCCTTCCCTCCTTCACCATCTTTCCTTCCTTCACCATCCTTCCCTCCTTCACCAACCTTTATTCCTTTACCATTCTTCCCTCCTTCACCATCCTTCCCTCCTTCACCATCCTTCCTTCACCATCCTTCCCGCCTTCACCATCCTTCCCTCCTTCACCATCTTTCCCTCCTTCACTATACTTCCTTCACCATCCTTATCTTCTTCACCATCCTTCCCTCCTTCACCATCCTTACCTTCTTCACCATACTTCCTCACCATCCTTACCTTCTCCACCATCCTTCCCTCCTTCACCATCCTTACCTTCTTCACGATACTTCCTTCACCATCCTTACTTCCTTCACCATTCTTCCCTCCTTTACAATCCTTCCCTCCTTCACCATCCATCCTTCCTACACCATCCTTCCCTCCTTCACCATCCTTCTTTCCTTCACCATACTTCCTTCACCATCCTTACCTTCTTCACCATCCTTCCTTCCTTCACCATCCTTCCCTCCTTCACCATCCTTCCCTCCTTCACCATCCATCCCTCCTTCACCATACTTCCTTCACCATCTTTACCTTCTTCACCATCCTTCCCTCCTTCACCATTCTTACCTACTTCACCATACTTCCTTCACCATCCTTACCTCCTTCACCATCCTTTCCTCCTTCACCATCCTTCCCTCCTTCACCATCCATCCTTCCTACACCATCCTTCCCTCCTTCACCATCCTTCCTTCCTTCACCATCCTTACCTACTTCACCATGCTTACCTTCTTCACCATACTTCCTTCATCATCCTTCCATCCTTCACCATCATTCCTACCTTCACCATCATTCCTTCCTTCACCATCCTTTATTCCTTCACCAGCCTTCCCTCCTTCACCATCCATCCTTTCTACACCATCCTTCCTTTCTTCACCATTCTTCCCTCCTTCACAATTCTTCCCTCCTTCACCATCCTTCCCTCCACCATCCATCTCTTCTTCACCATACTTCCCACCTTCACCATCATTCCCTCCTTCACCATTCATCCTTCCTACACCATCCTTCCCTTCTTCACCATCCTTCCCTCCTTCACCATCCTTCCATCCTTCACCATCCTTCCCTCCTTCATCACTCCTCCCTCCTTCACCATCTTTCCCTCCTTTACCAGCCCTTCCTCCTTTTCTACCCCTCTCCCTCCTTCACATTCCCTCCCCATTTTCAGACATCCCTCCTTCCCCTCTCTTTCCTCCTTACCTATGTGTCTACTTTCTCCCTCACTGTTCTCCCTCCCTTACTCTCCCCACCATCTATCCCTCTATAATTTGCAAACCGTCCCTACCTCTCCTTCCTCCCTCCCTCCTCCCTTCCCATCCTCCCTTCCCTTCCTTCCTCCCTCCCTCCCTCCCTTCTCCCCACTCCTCGAAGTGTGTGATAAAAGAGGTGTGAGTTATTAGAAGACGCCAGCAAGTTTATGTTCCTTGAAGGAGGAAGTGGAGGAGGAGGTGGAGGAGGAGGTGGAGGAGGAGGTGTTGGCGATGGACGAGGTAGAAGTACAAGAGGTGGAGGGGTAGGATGGCTTTACTTTGGAGGGAGGGAAGAAGGAAGCAAGGTAGATAGGCAGGTAGAGAGGGGAGGGAGGGAAGAAGGAAGCAAGGTAGAGAGGCAGGTAGAGAGGGGTGGGAGGGAAGAAGGAAGCAAGCTAGATAGGCAGGTGGAGAGGGGTGGGAGGGAAGAAGGAAGCAAGGTAGATAGGCAGGTAGAGAGGGGAGGGAGGGAAGAAGGAAGCAAGGTAGATAGGCTGGTAGAGAAAGGAGGGATGGAAGAAGGAAGCAAGGTAGGTAGGCAGGTGGAGAGGGGTGGGATGTAAGAAGGAAGCAAGGTAGATAGGCAGGTAGAGAGGTGTGGGAAGGAAGAAGGAAGCAAGGTAGATAGGCAGGTAGAGAGAGTTGGGAGGGAAGAAGGAAGCAAGGTAGATAGGCAGGTAGAGAGGGGTGGGATGTAAGAAGGAAGCAAGGTAGGGAGGCAGGTAGAGAGGAGTGGGAGGGAAGAAGGAAGCAAGGTAGACAGGCAGGTAGAGAGGGGTGGGAGGGAAGAAGGAAGCAAGGTAGATAGGCAGGTAGAGAGGAGTGGGAGGGAAGAAGGAAGCAAGGTAGATAGACAGGTAGAGAGGGGTGGGATGTAAGAAGGAAGCAAGGTAGGTAGGCAGGTAGAGAGGAGTGGGAGGGAAGAAGGAAGCAAGGTAGATAGACAGGTAGAGAGGGGTGGGATGTAAGAAGGAAGCAAGGTAGGTAGGCAGGTAGAGAGGAGTGGGAGGGAAGAAGGAAGCAAGGTAGACAGGCAGGTAGAGAGGGGTGGGAGGGAAGAAGGAAGCAAGGTAGATAAGCAGGTAGAGAGGGGTGGGATGTAAGAAGGAAGCAAGGTAGGTAGGCAGGTAGAGAGGAGTGGAAGGGAAGAAGGAAGCAAGGTAGACAGGCAGGTAGAGAGGGGTGGGAGGGAAGAAGGAAGCAAGGCAGATAGGCAGGTAGAGAGGAGTGGGAGGGAAGAAGGAAGCAAGGTAGATAGACAGGTAGAGAGGGGTGGGATGTAAGAAGGAAGCAAGGTAGGTAGGCAGGTAGAGAGGAGTGGGAGGGAAGAAGGAAGCAAGGTAGACAGGCAGGTAGAGAGGGGTGGGAGGGAAGAAGGAAGCAAGGTAGGTAGGCAGGTAGAGAGGGGTGGGAGGGAAGAAGGAAGCAAGGTAGGTAGGCAGGTAGAGAGGGGTTGGATGTAAGAAGGAAGCAAGGTAGGTAGGCAGGTAGAGAGGGGTGGGAGGGAAGAAGGAAGCAAGTTAGATAGGCAGGTAGAGAGGGGTGGGAGGGAAGAAGGAAGCAAGGTAGATAGGCAGGTAGAGAGGGAAGGGAGGGAAGAAGGAAGCAAGGTAGACAGGCAGGTAGAGAGGGGTGGGAGGGAAGAAGGAAGCAAGGTAGATAGGCAGGTAGAGAGGGGTGGGAGGGAAGAAGGAGGCAAGGTAGGTAGGCAGGTAGAGAGGGGTGGGATGGAAGAAGGAAGCAAGGTAGATAGGCAAGTAGAGAGGGGTGGGATGGAAGAAGGAAGCAAGGTAGGTAGGCAGGTAGAGAGGGGTGGGAGGGAAGAAGGAAGCAAGGTAGATAGGCAGGTAGAGAGGGGTGGGAGGGAAGAAGGAAGCAAGGTAGGTAGGCAGGTAGAGAGGGGTAGGAGGGAAGAAGGAAGCAAGGTAGGTAGGCAGGTAGAGAGAGGTGGGAGGTAAGAAGGAAGCAAGGTAGATAGGCAGGTACAGAGGGGTAGGAGGGAAGAAGGAAGCAAGGTAGGTAGGCAGGTAGAGAGGGGTGGGAGGGAAGAAGGAAGCAAGGTAGGTAGGCAGGTAGAGAGGGGTGGGAGGGAAGAAGGAAGCAAGGTAGGTAGGCAGGTAGAGAGGGGTGGGAGGTAAGAAAGAAGCAAGGTAGACAGGCAGGTAGTGAGGGGTGGGAGGGAAGAAGGAAGCAAGGTAGGTAGGCAGGTAGAGAGGGGTGGGAGGGAAGAAGGAAGCAAGGTAGGTGGGCAGGTAGAGAGGGGTGGGAGGGAAGAAGGAAGCAAGGTAGGTAGGCAGGTAGAGAGGGGTGGGAGGGAAGAAGGAAGCAAGGTAGGTAGGCAGGTAGAGAGGGGTGGGAGGGAAGAAGGAAGCAAGGTAGGTAGGCAGGTAGAGAGGGGTGGGAGGGAAGAAGGAAGCAAGGTAGATAGGCAGGTGGAGAGGGGTGGGAGGTAAGAAGGAAGCAAGGTAGATAGGCAGGTAGAGAGGGGTGGGAGGGAAGAAGGAAGCAAGGTAGATAGGCAGGTAGAGAGGGGAGGGAGGGAAGAAGGAAGCAAGGTAGAGAGGCAGGTAGAGAGGGGTGGGAGGGAAGAAGGAAGCAAGGTAGGTAGGCAGGTAGAGAGGGGTGGGAGGGAAGAAGAAAGCAAGGTAGGCAGGCAGGTAGAGAGGGGTGGGAGGGAAGAAGGAAGCAAGGTAGGTAGGCAGGTAGAGAGAGGTGGGAGGTAAGAAGGAAGCAAGGTAGATAAGCAGGTAGAGAGGGGTGGGAGGGAAGAAGGAAGCAAGGTAGGTGGGCAGGTAGAGAGGGGTGGGAGGGAAGAAGGAAGCAAGGTAGGTAGGCAGGTAGAGAGGGGTGGGAGGGAAGAAGGAAGCAAGGTAGGTAGGCAGGTAGAGAGGGGTGGGAGGGAAGAAGGAAGCAAGGTAGGTAGGCAGGTAGAGAGGGGTGGGAGGGAAGAAGGAAGCAAGGTAGATAGGCAGGTGGAGAGGGGTGGGAGGTAAGAAGGAAGCAAGCTAGATAGGCAGGTAGAGAGGGGAGGGAGGGAAGAAGGAAGCAAGGTAGATAGGCAGGTAGAGAGGGGTGGGAGGGAAGAAGGAAGCAAGGTAGATAGGCAGGTAGAGAGGGGAGGGAGGGAAGAAGGAAGCAAGGTAGATAGGCAGGTAGAGAGGGGTGGGAGGGAAGAAGGAAGCAAGGTAGGTAGGCAGGTAGAGAGGGGAGGGAGGGAAGAAGGAAGCAAGGTAGATAGGCAGGTTGAGAGGGGTGGGAGGGTGGGAGGGAAGAAGGAAGCAAGGTAGATAGGCAGGTAGAGAGGGGTGGGGAAGGAAGAAGGAAGCAAGGTAGGTAGGCAGGTAGAGAGGGGTGGGAGGGAAGAAGGAAGCAAGGTAGGTAGGCAGGTAGAGAGGGGTGGGAGGGAAGAAGGAAGCAAGGTAGATAGGCAGGTGGAGAGGGGTGGGAGGTAAGAAGGAAGCAAGGTAGATAGGCAGGTAGAGAGGGGTGGGAGGGAAGAAGGAAGCAAGGTAGATAGGCAGGTAGAGAGGGGAGGGAGGGAAGAAGGAAGCAAGGTAGAGAGGCAGGTAGAGAGGGGTGGGAGGGAAGAAGGAAGCAAGGTAGATAGGCAGGTAGAGAAGGGTGGGAGGGAAGAAGGAAGCAAGGTAGGTAGGCAGGTAGAGAGGGGTGGGATGGAAGAAGGAAGCGAAGTAGAAAGGTAGGTAGAGAGGGGAGGGATGGAAGAAGGAAGCAAGGTAGGTAGGCAGGTGGAGAGGGGTGGGAGGGAAGAAGGAAGCAAGGTAGATAGGCAGGTAGAGAGGTGTGGGAAGGAAGAAGGAAGCAAGGTAGATAGGCAGGTAGAGAGAGTTGGGAGGGAAGAAGGAAGCAAGGTAGATAGGCAGGTAGAGGGAAAGGGGAAAATAACAGAAAGGAAAAGAGGTGAAAAAAAAGAAGCAATAGACAGGCAGGCAGAGGGGAGGGAATAGGCCCAGAAGGAGGAGAGGGGGGGGGGGGAAAAAAGAAAGGAGATGGGCAGGAGAGGGGGGGGTGGGGGGAAGAAGGAAAAGATGGTAGGAAAGGGGAAGAGGGGGGAAAGGAAGGAAGCAAGAAAAAGGGCAGGGAGAAATAAAAAAAGGAAGGCAGGCAGGCAGGAGAGGGGGGGAGGGAAAAAAGGGAAAGGTGGGGGGCAGGCAGGGGAGGGGGGGAGGCAAGAAAAAGCGGGCAGACGGGGGTACAGAGGTGGGGGGGAAAAGAAGGTACAAGGCGGGGAAGGAAGAGGGTGGGGGAAGAAAAAAAAGGAGACAGGCAGGCACAAAAGGGGGGGAGGGAAAAAAAAGTACAGAAAAGGAGGGAGGGGTTTGGAGGAAGAAGGGCGGTAGGTGGGCGGGAGGGTGGGGGGGAAGAATTTGCAGGGGGCAGGAGGGGGGGTGGAGGGAAGAATAAGGAAAGGCAGGCGGGTGGGAGAGGTGGGGGGGAAAAAGAAAGAGGTAGGCATAGGGGGGTTGGGGAAGAAAGGAAGGGGGCAAGGAGGAGGCAGAGGGGGAGGGAAAAAGGGAAGCCGGGAGGAACACAGGGGGGTGGGGGAAAAAGGAAAGGGTAGGTGGGCAGGAGAGGTGATAAAAAAGGGCCAAAGGCAGGCAGGCAGGCAGAGGGGAAAAGGAAGGAAGGAGGCAGGCAGGCAGAGGTGAGGAAGAAGGCCCAACAGGCAGGCAGGCAGAGGGTGGGGGGAAAAGGGAAAAGGGGAGGCAGGAAAGAGGTGGAAAAAAACCCACAGAGGTGGCGGGAGGGGGGTAAAAAGAAACGGGTAACAGGAGGGGGGTGGGGGGGAAAAGGAACCCAAACAGTAACAAAGAAAGGGGGTTTAAAATAATAAACAGATACAGGCAGAGGGGGGAGGGAAAAGGAAGAAAGGCAGGCAGGCAGAGAGGCGAAAAAAACCCAAAAAGGAAAGGGCAGGCAGAGGGGGGGAGGAATAGTACGCAGAAGGCAGGGGGTGGAGGAAGAAAAAGCAAAAGGGCAGGAGAGGAAAAAAGGGGGCCCGTTAGAAGGCAGGAGAGGGGGGGAAAGAATAGCCCCAGTTGGGAGAGGGAAGGAGGAAGAAAAGGAAAGGCAGACAGGAAAGAGAGGGGGGGGAGGGAAGAATGGGCCGGCAGATAGGGGCAGGAGGGGTGGGGGGAAAAAGGAGGCAAGGCGGGAAAGGCAGGGGGGGTGGATAAAAAGCGCAGATAAAAGAGGGGGGACAACAACAAATGAGGTGCAAGGGGTGGAAAAGAAAAAAAGGGAGATAGACGGGAGGGGAGGGAACCAAACACAGGCAGGCAGAGGGGGGGGGGAGGAAAATGGGGCAGGGGGCATAAGAGGTAAAAGGAAAAAAAGGGAGACAGGCGGGAGAGGGGGAGGGAAAAAGGGAAAAGGAGAAGGCGGGAGGGGTGGGGGGAAGAAGGAACCCAAGGGAGATGGGCAGGCAGAGGTGGAGGAAAGAAAACAAGATAGGAAAGGAGAGGTGGGAAGGGAAGAAAGATGAAAAAGGGCAGAGGGGGGAAAAGGAAGAATAAGAAGGAGGTAGGCGGGAGGGGGGGGGGGGGCACACAAAAAAAGGGAGAGGGGAAAAAAAGGAAGAAGGGGAAGGGGCAGGACAGAGGGGGGGGAAAGGAAGAAGGAGGTAAGGAAGAGGGGGGGAAGGGAAGAATCACAAAACAGGCAAAAAATGGTAAGAAAAATGAACAGAGAAAAAAGGGGGAGGGGGTTTGGGGGGAAGAAAAAAAGTAACAGGTAAGGAGAGGGTGGGGGAAAAAAGGAAGGTGGAGGCAGGAGAGAGGGGGGGAAGAAAGGGCAAAGGTAGAGGGGAGGCGATCATTATTATTGTTATTATTATTATTATTAATCATTATTAATATTATTATTATTATATTTTTTTTATTATCACACTCGCCGATTCCCACCAAGGCAGGGTGGCCCGAAAAAGAAAAACTTTCACCATCATTCACTCCATCACTGTCTTGCCAGAAGGGTGCTTTACACTACAGTTTTTAAACTGCAACATTAACACCCCTCCTTCAGAGTGCAGGCACTGTACTTCCCATCTCCAGGACTCAAGTCCGGCCTGCCGGTTTCCCTGAACCCCTTCATAAATGTTTCTTTGCTCACACTCCAACAGCACGTCAGGTATTAAAAACCATTTGTCTCCATTCACTCCTATCAAACACGCTCACGCATGCCTGCTGGAAGTCCAAGCCCCTCGCACACAAAACCTCCTTTACCCCCTCCCTCCAACCTTTCCTAGGCCGACCCCTACCCCGCCTTCCTTCCACTACTGACTGATACACTCTTGAAGTTATTCTGTTTCGCTCCATTCTCTCCACATGTCCGAACCACCTCAACAACCCTTCCTCAGCCCTCTGGACAACAGTTTTGGTAATGCCGCACCTCCTCCTAACTTCCAAACTACGAATTCTCTGCATTATATTCACACCACACATTGCTCTCAAACATGACATCTCCACTGCCTCCAGCCTTCTCCTCGCTGCAACATTCATCACCCATGCTTCACACCCATATAAGAGCGTTGGTAAAACTATACTCTCATACATTCCCCTCTTTGCCTCGAAGGACAAAGTTCTTTGTCTCCACAGACTCCTAAGTGCACCGCTCACCCTTTTCCCCTCCTCAATTCTATGATTTACCTCATCTTTCATAGACCCATCCGCTGACATGTCCACTCCCAAATATCTGAATACATTCATCTCCTCCATACTCTCTCCCTCCAATCTGATATCCAATCTTTCATCACCTAATCTTTTTGTTATCCTAATGACCTTACTCTTTCCTGTATTCACTTTCAATTTTCTTCTTTTGCACACCCTACCAAATTCATCCACCAATCTCTGCAACTTCTCTTCAGAATCTCCCAAGAGCACAGTGTCATCAGCAAAGAGCAACTGTGACAACTCCCACTTTATGTGTGATTCTTTATCTTTTAACTCCACGCCTCTTGCCAAGACCCTCGCATTTACTTCTCGTACAACCCCATCTATAAATATATTAAACAACCACGGTGACATCACACATCCTTGTCTAAGGCCTACTTTTACTGGGAAATAATTTCCCTCTTTCCTACATACTCTAACTTGAGCCTCACTATCCTCGTAAAAACTCATCACTGCTTTCAGTAACCTACCTCCTACACCATACACCTGCAACATCTGCCACATTGCCCCCCTATCTACCCTGTCATACGCCTTTTCCAAATCCATAAATGCCACAAAGACCTCTTTAGCCTTATCTAAATACTGTTCACTTATATGTTTCACTGTAAACACCTGGTCCACACACCCCCTACCTTTCCTAAAGCCTCCTTGTTCATCTGCTATCCTATTCTCCGTCTTACTCTTAATTCTTTCAATAATAACTCTACCATACACTTTGCCAGGTATACTCAACAGACTTATCCCCCTATAATTTTTGCACTCTCTTTTATCCCCTTTGCCTTTATACAAAGGAACTATGCATGCTCTCTGCCAATCCCTAGGTACCTTACCCTCTTCCATACATTTATTAAATAATTGCACCAACCACTCCAAAACTATATCCCCACCTGCTTTTAACATTTCTATCTTTATCCCATCAATCCCGGCTGCTTTACCCCCTTTCATTTTACCTACTGCCTCACGAACTTCCCCCACACTCACAACTGGCTCTTCCTCTCTCCTACAAGATGTTATTCCTCCTTGCCCTATACACGAAATCACAGCTTCCCTATCTTCATCAACATTTAACAATTCCTCAAAATATTCCCTCCATCTTCCCAATACTTCTAACTCTCCATTTAATAACTCTCCTCTCCTATTTTTAACTGACAAATCCATTTGTTCTCTAGGCTTTCTTAACTTGTTAATCTCACTCCAAAACTTTTTCTTATTTTCAACAAAATTTGTTGATAACATCTCACCCACCCTCTCATTTGCTCTCTTTTTACATTGCTTCACCACCCTCTTAACCTCTCTCTTTTGCTCCATGTACTCTTCCCTCCTTGCATCACTTCTACCTTGTAAAAACTACTCATATGCTAACTTTTTCTCCCTTACTACTCTCTTCACATCATCTTTCCACCAATCGCTCCACTTTCCTCCCACACCCACTTTCCTGTAACCACAAACTTCTGCTGAACACTCTAACATTGCATTTTTAAACCTACCCCATACCTCTTCGACCCCATTGCCTATGCTCTCATTAGCCCATCTATCCTCCAATAGCTGTTTATATCTTACCCTAACTGCCTCCTCTTTTAGTTTATAAACCTTCACCTCTCTCTTCCCTGATGCTTCTATTCTCCTTGTATCCCATCTACCTTTTACTCTCAGTGTAGCTACAACTAGAAAGTGATCTGATGTATCTGTGGCCCCTCTATAAACATCCTGAAGTCTACTCAACAGTCTTTTATCTACCAATACATAATCCAACAAACTACTGTCATTTCGCCCTACATCATATCTTGTATACTTATCCTCTTTTTCTTAAAACATGTATTACCTATAACTAAACCCCTTTCTATACAAAGTTCAATCAAAGGGCTCCCATTATCATTTACACCTGGCACCCCAAACTTATTTACCACACCCTCTCTAAAAGTTTCTCCTACTTTAGCATTCAGGTCCCCTACCACAATTACTCTCTCACTTGGTTCAAAGGCTCCTATACATTCACTTAACATCTCCCAAAATCTCTCTCTCTCATCTACATTCCTCTCTTCTCCAGGTGCATACACGCTTATTATGACCCACTTTTCGCATCCAACCTTTAGTTTAATCCACATAATTCTTGAATTTACACATTCATATTCTCTTTTCTCCTTCCATAACTGATCCTTCAGATACTCCAGATTTAATCCCATTTATTTCCCCCCACAGAAACTCCCCTACCCCCTTCAGCTTTGTTTCGCTTAGGGCCAGGACATCCAACTTCTTTTCATTCGTAACATCAGCAATCATCTGTTTCTTGTCATCCGCACTACATCCACGCACATTTAAGCATCCCAGTTTTATAAAGTTTTTCTTCTTCTCTTTTTTAGTAAATGTCTACAGGAGAAGGGGTTACTAGCCCATTGCTCCCGGCATTTTAGTCGCCTCATACGACATGCATGGCTTACTGTCAGTTAACACTGACCAACACTCAGGAAATGTTAGTTAACACTGACTAACACTCAGGAAATGTTAGTTAACACTGACCAACACTCAGGAAATGTTAGTTAACACTGACCAACACTCAGGAAATGTTAGTTAACACTGACCAACACTCAGGAAATGTTAGTTAACACTGACCAACACTCAGGAAATGTTAGTTAACACTGACCAACACTCAGGAAATGTTAGTTAACACTGACCAACACTCAGGAAATGTTAGTTAACACTGACCAACACTCAGGAAATGTTAGTTAACACTGACCAACACTCAGGAAATGTTAGTTAACACTGACCAACACTCAGGAAATGTTAGTTAACACTGACCAACACACAGGAAATGTTAGTTAACACTGACCAACACTCAGGAAATGTTAGTTAACACTAACCAACACTCAGGAAACACTAACAAAACAAGCTAGGTGTTTTTATGCGTGTTAGACTGAGCTGAAGAAACACTGTCACAATAAGAGAGATTATTGACCATAACAGTATCGTCCGAGTACAGTGAAGGAGGACCTGGCCAGTGGACGGTGAAGGAGGACCTGGCCAGTGGACGGTGAAGGAGGACCTGGCCAGTGGACGGTGAAGGAGGACCTGGCCAGTGGACGGTGAAGGAGGACCTGGCCAGTGGACGGTGAAGGAGGACCTGGCCAGTGGACGGTGAAGGACGACCTGGCCAGTGGACGGTGAAGGACAATCTGGCCAGTGGACGGTGAAGGAGGACCTGGCCAGTGGACGGTGAAGGACGACCTGGCCAGTGGACGGTGAAGGAGGACCTGGCCAGTGGACGGTGAAGGAGGACCTGGCCAGTGGACGGTGAAGGAGGACCTGGCCAGTGGACGGTGAAGGAGGACCTGGCCAGTGGACGGTGAAGGACGACCTGGCCAGTGGACGGTGAAGGACGATCTGGCCAGTGGACGGTGAAGGAGGACCTGGCCAGTGGACGGTGAAGGACGACCTGGCCAGTGGACGGTGAAGGAGGACCTGGCCAGTGGACGGTGAAGGAGGACCTGGCCAGTGGACGGTGAAGGACGACCTGGCCAGTGGACGGTGAAGGAGGACCTGGCCAGTGGACGGTGAAGGAGGACCTGGCCAGTGGACGGTGAAGGAGGACCTGGCCAGTGGACGGTGAAGGAGGACCTGGTCAGTGGACGGTGAAGGAGGACCTGGCCAGTGGACGGTGAAGGACGACCTGGCCAGTGGACGGTGAAGGAGGACCTGGCCAGTGGACGGTGAAGGAGGACCTGGCCAGTGGACGGTGAAGGACGATCTGGCCAGTGGACGGTGAAGGAGGACCTGGCCAGTGGACGGTGAAGGACGATCTGGCCAGCGGACGGTGAAGGAGGACCTGGCCAGTGGACGGTGAAGGACGACCTGGCCAGTGGACGGTGAAGGAGGACCTGGCCAGTAGACGATGAAGGAGGACCTGGCCAGTGGACGGTGAAGGAGGAGCTGGCCAGTGGACGGTGAAGGAGGACCTGGCCAGTGGACGGTGAAGGAGGAGCTGGCCAGTGGACGGTGAAGGAGGACCTGGCCAGTGGACGATGAAGGAGGACCTGGCCAGTGGACGGTGAATGAGGACCTGGCCAGTGGACGGTGAAGGACGACCTGGCCAGTGGACGATGAAGGAGGACCTGGCCAGTGGACGGTGAAGGAGGACCTGGCCGGTTAACGGTGAAGAAGGACCTGGCCAGTGGACGGTGAAGGAGGAGCTGGCCAGTGGACGGTGAAGGAGGACCTGGCCAGTAGACGGTGAAGGAGGACCTGCCAAGTGAACGGTGAAGGAAGACCTGGCCAGTGGACGGTGAAGGAAGACCTGGCCAGTGAACGGTGAAGGAGGACCTGGCCAGTGGACGGTGAAGGAAGACCTGGCCAGTGGACGGTGAAGGAGGACCTGGCCAGTGGACGGTGAAGGAAGACCTGGCCAGTGGACGGTGAAGGAGGACCTGGCCAGTGGACGATGAAGGAGGACCTGGCCAGTGGACGGTGAAGGAGGACCTGGCCGGTTAACGGTGAAGAAGGACCTGGCCAGTGGACGGTGAAGGAGGAGCTGGCCAGTGGACGGTAAAGGAGGAGCTGGCCAGTGGACGGTGAAGGAGGAGCTGGCCAGTGGACGGTGAAGGAGGACCTGGCCAGTGGACGGTGAAGGAGGACCTGGCCAGTGGACGGTGTCACTGACGTGTATAGTATGCAAAGTCATGGAGAAGATTATCAAGAGGAGAGTTGTGGAGCACCTGTTACGGAACAAGCTCATGAACAACATCCAGCATAGTTTCATCAAAGGCAAATGCTGTGTCATAAACCTACAGGAGTTTTATGACAAGTTACGAAAGTAATACACGAGAGATAGGGGTGGGTTGATTGCACTTTCTTGAACTGCAAGAAGGCCTTCGAGACAGTTCCTTACTAGAGATTTATGCAAAAGCTAGAGGATCAGGCACGCATAACAGGAAGGCCACCGCACTGGATCAGAGAATACCTGACAGAGAGGCATCTTCGAGTCATGGTACATGACGAGGTGTCAGAGTGGGCGCCTGTGACGAGCGGGGTTCCACAGGGGTCAGTCCTACGACCAGTGCATTTTTGGTTTATGTGAATGACATGACGGAAGGGATAGACTCAGAAGTGTCCCTGTCTGCAAATGATGTGAAGTTAATGAGGATAATTAAATCGGATGAGGATCAGGCAAGACTACAAAGAGACCTGGATAGGCTGGAAGCCTGGTCCAGCAACTGGCTCCTCGAAAGCAAAGTCATGAAGATCGGGGAAGGGCAAAGAAGATCGCAGCACAAGAATAGAACCTACACCTGGTCAACCATATCAAGAAATTAGAGAAAGTGCGAAGGTTTGCAAAAAGACTAGTCCTGGAGCTGAGGGGTATGTCCTACGAGAGAGGTTGAAGGGAACTCAACCTGAAAACGCTGGAGGACAAAACGGAGACATGATAACAACATAAAAAATACTGAGAGGAATTGACAAGGTGGATGGGGACAGAATGTTCCAGAGATGTGACACAGCAACAAGGGTTCACAACTGGAAGTTGAAAAGTCAGATGAGTCACAGAGATGTTAAGAAGTATTTCTTCGGTCAAAGAGATGTGAAGACTTGGAACAGTCTGGAGAGTGATGTGGTGGAGGCAGGTTCCATACATAGCATTAAGAAGAGGTATGAATGATAAAGCTCATGAAGCAGGAAGAGAGTTGACCTAGTAGCGACCAGCGATGAGGAGGTGAGTACACACAATAACACTCACACACACACACACACACACACACACACACACACACACACACACACACACACACACACACACAGAGGGAGCAGAAATGCTGTGTGTGCCACTTACCACAATCTTCAACACTTCCCTGGAAACTGGGCAACTACCTGAGGTATGGAAGACGGCAAATGTAGCTCCCATTTTTAAAAAAGGAGACAGAAAAGAGGCACTAAACTATAGACCTGTGTCACTGACGTGTATAGTATGCAAAGTTATGGAGAAGATTATCAGGAGGAGAGTGGTGGAGCAACTGGAACGGAACAAAAGTATAAACTCCAACCATCACGAATTTATGGAAGACAAATCCTGTGTCACAAACCTTCTGGAGTTTTATGATAAAGTAACAGAAGTAAGACATGAGAGAGATGGGTGGGTTAATTGCATTTTCTTGGGCTGCAAGAAGGCCTTTGACACAGTTCCTCACAAGTGATTAGTGCAGAAGCTAGAGGATCAGGCGTGCATAACAGGAAGGGTACTACAATGGATCAGAGAATAACTGACAGGGAGGCAACAACGAGTCATGGTACGTGATGAGGTATCACAGTGGGCACCTGTGATGAGCGGGTCCCACAGGGGTCGGCCCTAGGACCAGTGCTATTTTTGTTATATGTGAATGACATGATTGAAGGTTAGACTCAGAAGTGTCCCTGTTCGCATATGATGTGAAGTTATTGAGGAGAATTAAATCAGATGAGCATCAGGCAGGACTTCAAAGAGACCTGGACAGGCTGGATACCTGGTCCAGCAACTGGCTTCTCGAATTTAACCACGCCAAATGCAAAGTCATGAAGATCGGGGAAGGGCAAGGAAAACCGCAGACGGAGTATAGGCTAGGTGGCCAAAGACTGCAAACGTCGCTCAGGGAGTGAGTATAACACCGAGCACGTCTCCGGAAGCACACATCAACCAGATAACTGCTGCAGCATATGGGCGCCTGGCAAAGCTGAGAATAGCGTTCCGATACCTTAGTAAGGAATCGTTCAAGACACTGTGCACCGTGTACGTCAGGTCCATACTGGAGTACGCAGCTCCTGTTTGGAACCCACATTTGATCAAGCACGTCAAGAAATTAGAGAAAGTGCAATGGTTTGCGACATGGTTAGTTCCAAAGCTAAGGGGAATGTCCTACGAAGAAAGGTTAAGGGAAATCGGCCTGACGACACTGGAGGACAGGAATGTTAGGGGAGACATGATAAGAACATATAAAATACTGCGTGGAATAGACAAGGTGGACAGAGACAGGATGTTCCAGAGAAGGGACACAGAAACAAGGGGTCAGAATTGGAAGTTGAAGACCCAGATGAATCAAAGGGACGTTAGGAAGTATTTTTTCAGTCATAGAGTAGTCAAGAAGTAGAATAACCTAGCAAGTGAGGTAGTGGAGGCAGGAACCATACACAGCTGTCAGATGAGGTATGATAAAACTGATTGAGCATGGAGAGAGAGGACGTAGTAGCCCTCAGTGAAGAGGCGGGGGCCAGGAGCTGAGTCTCGAACCCTGCAACCACAGTAAGGTGAGTGTGCACACACACATACACACACACACACACACACACACACACACACACACACACACACACACACACACACACACACACACACACACACACACACCTCCAACAAAGGGAGCATTAATATCTATACTGGTGGCTGGCTTGTAGTACATATCAGTTAGGGCAATGTATAGTGATGTTTTTGTCTGTGTGTGGTGATGAGTGTGTAGTGTGTGGTGATGGTGCAGGTGGTGCATCATCCCTCCCTTCTGCTAGCATACACACTTATGAAGACAAAAGAGAGAGAGAGAGAGAGAGAGAGAGAGAGAGAGAGAGAGAGAGAGAGAGGGGGGGGGGAGAGCAAGGACACAGGTGTTTTGGGTGCTGTAGGTGTAATATTTTCATAGCCCCTGTGATAAATGATCCAAAGGTGTTGAGGGGAGGAGATGGAGGGAAGAAGAGAGAGGGAAGAGGGAGAAGAGTAGGGGAGAGTAAAGGAGTCACTAGGGACAGACTAGAGAGAAGGCCAGGAAGGTGAAAGTGGGAGGGGAGGGGGGAATACACAGGAGATCTAGAATCCTGTAGGCCTCTGTTACCGAGCCTACAAGAAAGAAAGCGTCTTGACCTGTTCTGTGTTCTACTGTAATAACCCGATCTACTGTGGCCACCTGGTCTGTTGTGACCACCAGGTCTGTTATGACCATCTGGTCTGTTGTGACCATCAGGTCTGTTGTAACCATCGAGTCTGTGACTACCAAGTTTGCTGTGACCACCAGGTCTGTTGTGACCACCAGGTCTGTTATGACCATCTGGTCTGTTGTGACCACCTGGTCTGTTGTGACCATCAGGTCTGTTGTAACCACCGAGTCTGTGACTACCAAGTTTGTTGTGACCACCAGGTCTGTTGTGACCATCAGGTCTGTTATGACCACCTGGTCTGTTGTGACCATCAGGTCTGTTGTAACCACCGAGTCTGTGACTACCAAGTTTGCTGTGACCACCAGGTCTGTTGTGACCATCAGGTCTGTTATGACCACCTGGTCTGTTGTGACCACCGAATCTGTGATTACCAGGTCTGTTGTGACCACCAGGTCTGTTGTGACCACCGGGTTTCTGGTGGCCAAGTCTGTTACGACCAACAGATCTGTTGTGACCAACAGGTCTGTTGTGACCAACAGGTCTGTTGTACAGAATTCTCATAGATATCTTGACGCTGCTGAATGTCTGTTGATCCAAGGAAGGTTAGCCACCCTCCACTTCCTTGGATCAAACGTGATTGCCTCTTATACCTCCAGGTGTTGCATGACCCCTACAGGTTTAGCACTTCCTCCTGAATATAATATCTTTTCCGATTTTTTTTTTGAGATAGTTTCCCTCTCAATAGATAGTGTCCATCTCGATAGATAGTATCCACTTTGATAGACAGTAGCCCCTCGATAAATAGTATTCCCTTCGGTAGATAGTATCCCATTCAATAGATAGTATCCCTTTCGATAGACAGTATCTCCCTCGATAGATAGTTTCCTCTCGATATATAATATCCCTATCGATAGATAGAGTCCCTCTCATTAGAGAATACCATTCTCCATATGTAGTACCACTCGATAGATAGTGCTCATCTCGATAGATAGTGCTCATCTCGATAGATAGTGCTCATCTCGATAGATAGTGCTCATTTCGATAGATAGTGCTATCTCGATAGATAGTGCTCATCTCGATAGAAAGTGCTCATCTCGATAGATAGTGCTCATCTCGATAGGTAGTGCTCATCTCGATAGGCAGTGTTCATCTCGATAGATAGTGCTCATCTCGATAGATAGTGCTCATCTCGATAGGTAGTGCTCATCTCGATAGGTAGTGCTCATCTCGATAGATAGTGCTCATCTCGATAGATAGTGCTATCTCGATAGATAGTGCTCATCTCGATAGATAGTGCTCATCTCGATAGATAGTGCTCATCTCGATAGGAGTGCTCATCTCGATAGGCAGTGTTCATCTCGATAGATAGTGCTCATCTCGATAGATAGTGCTATCTCGATAGATAGTGCTCATCTCGATAGGTAGTGCTCATCTCGATAGGCAGTGCTCATCTCGATAGATAGTGCTCATCTCGATAGATAGTGCTATCTCGATAGATAGTGCTATCTCGATAGATAGTGCTCATCTCAATAGATAGTGCTCATCTCGATAGGTAGTGCTCATCTCGATAGGCAGTGCTCATCTCGATAGATAGTGCTCATCTCGATAGATAGTGCTATCTCGATAGATAGTGCTATCTCGATAGATAGTGCTCATCTCGATAGGCAGTGCTCATCTCGATAGATAGTGCTATCTCAATAGATAGTGCTCATCTCGATAGGCAGTGCTCATCTCGATAGATAATGCTCTTCTCGATAGAGAGTGACAGTCCCCTTCAATAGATTTATTCACTCTCGATATATACTATTCCTGTCGATAGATAGTTCAAATTTCCATGGACATTATTATAGAATGTTTTGACGGAATTTACTGAAGTATTAAGACGAAGAAGAAGAAGGAGGAGGAGGAAGAGGAAGAAAAAGAAGAAGCAGAGAGAGAGAGAGAGAGAGAGAGAGAGAGAGAGAGAGAGAGAGAGAGAGAGAGAGAGAGAGGTTCGTTAGAGTTATTACTGCAATTCTTCTCTTTCTGTGTGTAATAAAACAAGCATGTGTACACCAGCACACCTACACACACACACACACACACATACACACACACACATACACACACACACACACACACACACACACACACACACACACACACACACACACACACACACACACACACACACACACACACACAAGAACAGCGATCCACTACAATTCCCGCTGCTTTAAGCACGATCTAAGAATATTCTTTACACAGTATTGAATCATTGCCTGAACCTCATCTCTATAGCGCCTGCCAGTTAACACATATTTCATTTATCAGATTATCTGACTACACAACGAGGATGTCCTGCTGTCAGTAGTGTGCAATCTACAGTGTAATGCTAGTCTGTAACGCTAGTGTGAAATGCTAGTATACATTACTACTGTGTAACACTAGTACATAATGCTAGTATGTAATGCGTGTTAGTAGACACCGTTGTCGAGTTAGCTGGACAGCTAACTTGAGTCACACTGAAAGGTCACTGATGCTGACCTCTAGTTCAAAACCCCCGGTTGACCCCAAATTGCCAACGGGGCACAGCTCAGTCCCGGCTTGCCCACAGGGCACAGCTTAGCCCTGGCTGGCCCCGATTTGCCTGCTGGGTACAGCTCAGTCCTGGTTTGCCTATGGGAGCACAGCTCAGCCCTGATGCAGGGGTAATGCTGGTGGGATGAGCTGGGATACCATGGCAGACCACACCACCATATTCTACCAATACACTACGTGTGTTACTCCAACCACAATACCACGTTTCTAACACCATACCTCACAACACACACACACACACACACACACACACACACACACACACACACACACACACACACACACACACACACACACACACACACAGAAATGGTAGGAAAATCAGTAAACGAGATGATGGAATATGTAGCAACAAAGTGCAAGGAGGCAGAGGAAAGGTTTGTTCCCAAGGGAAACAGAAATAATAGGAAGACCAAAGCGAGTCCTTGGTTTACCCGAAGGTGTAGGGAGGCAAAAACTAAGTGCACCAGAGAATGGAAAAGGTACAGGAGGCAAAGGACCCAGGAAAATAAGGAGATTAGTAGAAGAGCCAGAAACGCGTACTCACAGATAAGGAGGGAGGCCCAGCGACAGTACGAGAACGACATAGCATCGAAAGTCAAGTCTGACCCGAAACTGCTGTACAGCCACATTAGGAGGAAGACAACAGTTAAAGACCAGGTGATAAGGCTGAGGAAAGAAGGTGGAGAACTCACAAGAAACGATCAAGAGGTATGTGAGGAGCTCAACAAGAGATTTAAGGAAGTATTTACAGTGGAGACAGGAAGGACTCTCGGGTGACAGACCAGATGGGGACACCAGCAAGGAATATACCAACAAGTGTTGGATGACATACATACAGATGTGGAGGAGGTGAAGAAACTGCTAAGGGACATCGACACCTCAAAGGCAATGGGACCGGACAACATCTCCCCGTAGGTCCTTAGAGAGGGAGCGGATATGTTGTGTGTGACACTTACCACAATCTTCAACACGTCCCTGGAAACTGGGCAACTACCTGAGGTATGGAAGGCGGCAAATGTAGTTCCCATTTTTAAAAAAAGGAGATAGAAAAGGGGCACTAAACTATAGACCTGTGTCACTGACGTGTATATTATGCAAAGTTATGGAGAAGATTATCAGGAGGAGAGTGGTGGAGCACCTAGAACGGAACAAGAGCATAAATGCCAACCAGCATGGATTCATGGAAGGAAAATCCTGTGTTACAAACCTTCTGGAGTTTTATGATAAAGTAACAGAAGTAAGACACGAGAGAGAGTGGGGTGGGTTGATTGCATCTTCCTGGACTGCAAGAAGGCCTTTGACACAGTTCCTCACAAGAGATTAGTGCAGAAGCTAGAGGATCAGGCACATATAACAGGAAGGGCACTGCAATGGATCAGAGAATACCTGACAGGGAGGCAACAACGAGTCATGGTACGTAATGATGTATCACAGTGGGCACTTGTGACGAGCAGGGTCCCACAGGGGTCGGTCCAAGGACCAGTGCAATTTTTGGTATATGTGAACGACATGATGGAAGGGTTAGACTCAGAAGTGTCCCTGTTCGCAGACGATGTGAAGTTAATGAGGAGAATTAAATCAGATGAGGACCGGGCAGGACTTCAAAGAGACCTGGACAGACTGGACATGTGGTCCAGCAACTGGCTTCTCGAATTTAATCCCGCCAAATGCAAAGTCATGAAGATAGAGGAAAGACACAGAAGACCGCAGACAGAGTATAGGCTAGGTGACCAAAGACTGCAAACCTCGCTCAAGAAGAAAGATCTTGGAGTGAGTATAACACCGAACATGTCTCCGGAAGCACACATCAACCAGGTAACTGCTGCAGCATATGGTTTCCTGGCAAACCTGAGAACAGCGTTCCGATACCTTAATAAGGAATCGTTCAAGACACTGTACACCGTGTACGTCAGGCCCATACTGGAGTATGCAGCAACTGTTTGGAACCCACACTTGATAAAACACGTCAAGAAACTAGAGAAAGTGCAAAGGTTTGCGACAAGGTTAGTTCCAGAGCTAAGGTGAATGTCCTATGAAGAAAGATTAAGGGAAATCGGCCTGACGACACTGGAGGACAGGAGGGTCAGGGGAGACATGATAACGACATATAAAATACTGCGCGGAATAGACAAGGTGGAAAAAGACAGGATGTTCCAGGGAGGGGACACAGAAACAAGAGGTCACAATTGGAAGTTGAAGACACAGATGAGTCAGAGAGATATTAGGAAGTATTTCTTCAGTCATAGAGTTGTCAGGAAGTGGAATAGCCTAGAAAGTGATGTAGTGGAGGCAAGAACCATACATAGTTTTAAGACGAGGTTTGATAAAGCTCATGGAGCGGGGAGAGAGAGGGCCCAGTAGCAACCGGTGAAGAGGCAGGGCCAGGAGCTAAGACTCGACCCCTGCAACCACAAATAGGTGAGTACACACACACACACACACACACACACACACACACACACACACACAGGAGGAAAGCAACAGTCAAGGACCAGTTAATCAGGCTGAGGAAGGAAGGAGGGGACATCACAAGAAACGACCGTGAAGTATGTGAGGAGTTCAACATGAGATTCAAAGAAGTTTTCATAGAGGAGACAGAAGGAACTCCAGAAAGACAGAGAGGTGGGGTACACCATCAAGTGTTGGACACAATACATACAACCGATGAAGAAGTGAAGAGGCTGCTCAGTGGGCTAGATACCTCACAGGTGATGGGGCCAGATAACATCTCTCCATGGGTCCTGAGAGACGGAGCAGAGGCGATATGTGTACCACTAACAACAATCTTCAACACATCTATCGAAACAGGGCGACTACTTAAGGCATGGAAGACAGCAAATGTAGTCCCAATTTAAAAAAAAAGAGAGACATTAAACTACAGACCAGTGTCACTTACATGTATAGTATGCAAAGTCATGGAGATTATCAGAATAGTGGTGGCGCACCTAGAAAGGAATTAGCTAATCAATGACAGCCAGTACGGTTTCAGGGACAGGAAATCCTATGTCACAAACCTACTGGAGTTCCATGACAGGGTGACAGCAATAAAACAAGAGAGAGAGAGAGAGAGAGAGAGAGAGGGTGGGTAGACTGCGTTTTCTTGGACTGTAAGAAGGCGTTTGACACCGTTCCACACAAGAGATTAGTGCAAAAGCTGGAAGACCAGGCAGGGATAACAAGGAAGGCACTGCAATGGATCAGGGAATACCGGTCGGGAAGACAACAGTGGGTCATGGCATGTGACGAGGTGTCAGGGTGGGCGCCTGTGATGAGCGGGATTCCACAGGGGTCAATCCTAGGACCGGGGCTGTTTCTGATATATTGTGAATGACATGACATAAGGAATAGACTCAGAAGTGTCCCTGTTTGTAGACGATGTGAAGTTGATGAGAAGAATTCAATCGGACTAGGACCAGAGAGAACTACAAAGGGACCTGGACAAGCTGCAGGCTTGGTCCAGAAACTGGCTTCTGGAGTTCAACCCCACCAAGTCATGAAGATTGGGAAAGGAAGACCCCAGATGGAGTGCAGTCTAGGTGGTCAGAGACTACAACTTTACTCAAGGAAAAGTATCTTGTGGTGAATATAGCACCGGGCACATCTGGGGCGCATATCAACCAAATAACTGCTGTAGCATACGGGCGCAAACCTAAGAATAGCATTCCAACATCTCAGTAAGGAATCGTTCAGACCTTTGTACACGTTAGGCCTAAATTGGAGTATGCAACATCAGTTTGCAACCCACACATATCCAAGCACGTAAGGAAAGTAGAGAAAGTGGAAAGGTTTTCAACAAGACTAGTCCCGGAGCTAAGGGGCATGTCCTATTAGAAGAGGTTAAGGGAGATCGACCTGAAGGCACTGGAGGACAGGAGAGATAGAGGAGATATGATAACGACGTATAAAATACTGAGAGGAATCGTCAAGATGTTCCAGAGATGGGACACAGCAAGAAGGGAGGTCATTGTTGGAAGATGAAGACTCAGATGAATCACAGGGATGTTAGGAAGTATTTCTTGAGCCAGAGTTGTCAGAAAGTGGAACAATCTAGACAGTGATGTAGTGGAGACAGAATCCATACATAGCTTTAAGAAGAGGTATGATAAAGCTCATGGAGCCAGAAGAGAGTGGACCTAGTAGCTACCAGTGTAGAGGCGGGGCCAGGAGCTATGGGTAGATCCCTGTAACCACATATACGTGAGTACACACACACACACACATCGCTGGAAAACAACTCAATATGCATATTCTAGTCGACAATCCGAGGCGATCCAGGAATCTTCCAATATTTGCTGAATGTAAACAGAGTTTGAGTTTGGCCGAGCCAACGATGCTTCCTCCCACCATCTGTTCTTTATTAATATACTTGAAAATGTTGCACTTCCTGGGTTAACGGGATATATTGATGCTGCAACGACGGGATATATTGATGCTACAACGACGGGATTTGTTGATGCTGCAACGACGGGATTTGTTGATGCTACAACGATGGTATATATTGATGTTACAACGACGGAATATATTGATGCTGCAACAACGAGATATATTGATGCTGCATCGATTTGATATATTGATGCTGCATCGACGAGATATACTGATGCTGCAGTGACATGATATATTGATGCTGCAACAACTAGATATACTGATGCTGCAGTGACGGGATATATTGACTCTAAGACTGGTACTATTATATATATATATATATATATATATATATATATATATATATATATATATATATATATATATATAAATATATATATATATATATATATATATATATATATATATATATATATATATATATATATATATATATATATATATATATATATATATATATATAAATATATATATATATATATATATATATATATATATATATATATATATATATATATATATATATATATATATATATATATATATATATATATAAAATTAAATAAATTAAACAAGATTACAAATTTATGTGAACGTTTTTCGGGAAAGACAAATAAAAATATTGAAATTCTTGGAGTTCGCTGATTGGTTAAAACCAGACTAAAAATATTTGGAGAGGTGAACCTGGATAATATAAAAATATAAAACAAATGTTGAAACATACAGAAATACTCCTAGAGATTACTGTTATCTCT
This sequence comes from Cherax quadricarinatus, assembly GCF_038502225.1. Classification (NCBI taxonomy): domain Eukaryota; kingdom Metazoa; phylum Arthropoda; class Malacostraca; order Decapoda; family Parastacidae; genus Cherax; species Cherax quadricarinatus. The sequence goes on along the minus strand of NC_091302.1, from coordinate 36,673,352 downwards.
TGAAATTGAAGATGAAATATTTTTAAAAGATTGAGAGAGAGAGAGAGAGAGAGAGAGAGAGAGAGAGAGAGAGAGAGAGAGAGAGAGAGAGAGAGAGAGAGACTACTTAAATAGCTTGACCAAGAAAAGGCTGTGGGCCCAGACAAGTTGAGCCCAAGATTGTTGAGAAGATGTGCAGACCAGCTAGCAGCACCTCTAACTCGCATCTTTCAGCACTGCCTAGTACAGTGTAAATGGCCCTCTCTGTGGAAAGAGGCAAATGTAGTCCCTGTTCACAAAAATAAGAGCAGAGCAGAAATCAGCAACTACAGACCAGTGTCACTCCTGTCAATCACTGGTAAGATCCTTGAGACAATAATCTCAAGACAAATGACAGAGTTTTTTGACTACCACTCACTACTTTGTGATCGTCAATATGACTTCAGGAAAGGTTACTCTGCTGCTGATCTGTTGTTAAACCTCTCCACTAAGTGGCACCAGTCACTGGATGAATCCAAAGTCAGCTGTGTGGTAGCACTGGACATTGCTGGCGCTTTCGACCGGGTGTGGCACCAGGGCCTCTTAGCAAAACTTCAAGCACTGGGAATTGCAGGCTCTACGCTATATCTCCTCAGTGATTACCTTCATGGTAGATCTCTAAGTGTAGTTCTCAATGGAACGGAATCAGCAAGACTTCCTATTGGGGCAAGTGTTCCACAAGGAAGCGTGCTGGGTCCACTGTTATGGAATGTCTACTTCAACGACCTTCTTCATCTCATCCCAGAATCACATGCATATGCAGACGACTGTACACTGACATTCACTTATCCAAGAGAAGAAATGCCAGCTGCTCTAAGATACATCAATCACCAGCTGAGAGCTATATCAGCTTGGGGAAATAGATGGCAAGTAACATTTGCACCTGAGAAAACGCAAATGATGATCGTCTCTAGGCACCATGATGGTAATGCTGGTGCAGTAGTAAGAATGAATGGGAGGATGTTGGCACCTGGAGAAGAAGTTGATATCCTTGGGGTGAAATTTGACTCCAAACTAACCATGAAGAACCATGTTGTAAATTTTGCAAACAAGGCAGTCAGGAAGCTTACAGCACTTCGCCGTATCTCCCATCTGCTTGACAGTAGGGGTTGCAAGATCCTGTACGAGGCATAAGTACGCTCGCACCTTGAGTATGCTCCACTTTCTTGGTTTGCCTGCCCCCCCTCTCATCTGCGACTGCTTGACAGAGTAGAGAACAGAGCAAGACGTCTCATCTCTCGCCTGGACCCATCCTGGATAGATCTGTCATTTCAGCAGAGCCTTCAACATAGGAGGGATGTGGGTGGCCTTACTGTTATGTACAAGGCCAATATTGTCAAAATACCACACTTGGATCCACTTCGAGGACAGCGTGAAACAAGCTTTTATGCCACAAGACGGGCAGAAAACAGCAACTTCACTCTGGCTGTACACTTCTCCAGAACATCACTCCATCTGAGATCATACATACCCAGGATGACTCGAGTATGGAACACATTCGTACAGCATAATGATGTCAACGAGATAAAGTCAGTTGATCAAATGAAAATGCTGGCCCACAGATGGCTCCAACTTCATCCTGTTCCCTACTTGTATGTCTCATAACAATAAAAATGCTTTCAAATGAGCTGATGTAGGTAACAGCTCTTAGCTTGCCAATAAAGTTAGGAATCCTTAACCTGTAAATAACTTGTCAATAAAGCTAGGGATCCTTAACCTTGTCAAACCCTGCAAAAAGTGATTGGATTGATTTGAAATGACAAATGCAATACTTGTATTTGGGTTGCTTCATTCTGTTCCCTGTCTCATCATCTCTCTCTCAATCTCTCTCACTCTCACTCACTCTCTCTCTCTTTTCTCTCTCTCTCTCTTTTCTCTCTCTCTCTCTCTCTCTCTCTCTCTCTCTCTCTCTCTCTCTCTCTCCTCTCTCTCTCTCTCTCTCTCTCTCTCTCTCTCTCTCTCTCTCTCTCTCTCTCTCTCTCTCTCTCTCTCTCTCTCTCTCTCTCTCTCTCTCTCTCTCTCTCTCTCTCTCTCTCTCTCTCTCTCTCTCTCTCTCTCTCTCTCTCTCTCTCTCTCTCTCTCTCACTCTCTCTCCCTCTCTCTCACTCTCCCTCTCTCTCTCTCTCTCTCTCTCTACCTCTCTCTCTCTCTCTCTCTCTCTCTCTCTCTCTCTCTCTCTCTCTCTCTCTCTCTCTCACTCTCTCTCCCTCTCTCTCACTCTCTCTTATATACTCAAAGGTTTTTAAAGGTTTAGGTTAGAAGCTCCACCACTTTCTTACAAGACAGGAGCTGTTACCTACATCACCACATTTGAAAGTCGTATTATTGCAGTGAAACATGCATATAGGGAGCAGGATGAAGTTGGAACTATCTGTGGGCCAGGAATTTCATTTACTGTCGTTATTGTACCAGGTAAATAGTACCATAGTACCTGGCACATAGTACCATAGTACTTGGTACATAATACCATAGTACCTGGTACATAATACCATAGTACTTGGTACATTGGTACCAGGTACATAGTACCATAGTACCTGGCACATAGTACCATAGTACTTGGTACATAGTACCATAGTACCTGGCACATAGTACCATAGTACCTGGTACATAATACCATAGTACCTGGAACATTGATACCAGGTACATAGTACCTGGTACATAGATACCAGTTACATAGTACCTGGTATATAGATAACAGGTGTATAGTATCTGGTACAGAGGTACCAGGTACATAGGTACATGGTACATAGGTACCACGTATATAGTACTTGGTACATAGGCACCAGGTACACAGGTACATGCTTCATAGGTACCAGGTACATAGTACCAGGTACCAGGTATCAGGCACTAGGCACCAGCCTAGTCTTCAGGTGTTAGATATATTTCCTGCTGTTCCTCTCCTAGCATCCAGCTTCAACAGATCGCTGTCTTTCGGACAGACTTATAAAAAAAACACAATAGAAATCTTTTGTAGACAATAACAACGTAGGTGTTTTCTCTCCCGCTGAGGGATTATGGTCCTCTCTCAAATGACCTCCTAAGAATGTTTCTTCCGGCCTCCACAGGCACTGTCGGCTTGAATCAGCCGTAAGGAAGTACACGCTTCTAATGTGTGTGTTATCCTTAGCTTCGTCTCTCTAGCGGCTTCTGTTAGCCCTTGTGGTTTAGCGCTTCTTTTTTATCATAATAATAATCTAGCTGCCTCTCTCTCTCTCTCTCTCTCTCTCTCTCTCTCTCTGTCGCTGCAACAGGATAGATAATGGTATCTATCTTCTCTCGAGAGGACGGGTAACTCTGGAGCGGTTTTTGAAAGTCGTCTACTGTCTGTTCTGAAGTGTTCTCTCTGTTCTGAAGTGTTCTCTCTGTTCTGAAGTATTCTGTCTGTTCTGAAGTGTTCTGTCTGTTCTGAAGTGTTCTGTCTGTTCTGAAGTGTTCTCTCTGTTCTGAAGTGTTCTCTCTGTTCTGAAGTATTCTGTCTGTTCTGAAGTGTTCTGTCTGTTCTGAAGTGTTCTGTCTGTTCTGAAGTGTTCTCTCTGTTCTGAAGTGTTCTCTCTGTTCTGAAGTGTTCTCTCTGTTCTGAAGTATTCTGTCTGTTCTGAAGTGTTCTCTCTGTTCTGAAGTGTTCTCTCTGTTCTGAAGTGTTCTCTCTGTTCTGAAGTGTTCTCTCTGTTCTGAAGTGTTCTCTCTGTTCTGAAGTGTTCTCTCTGTTCTGAAGTGTTCTCTCTGTTCTGAAGTGTTCTCTCTGTACTGAAGTGTTCTCTCTGTTCTGAAGTGTTCTCTCTGTTCTGAAGTGTTCTCTCTGTTCTGAAGTGTTCTCTTTGTTCTGAAGTGTTCTCTCTGTTCTGAAGTGTTCTCTCTGTTCTGAAGTGTTCTCTTTGTTCTGAAGTGTTCTCTCTGTTCTGAAGTGTTCTCTCTGTTCTGAAGTGTTCTCTCTGTTCTGAAGTGTTCTCTCTGTTCTGAAGTGTTCTCTTTGTTCTTAAGTGTTCTCTCTGTTCTGAAGTGTTCTCTCTGTTCTGAAGTGTTCTCTCTGTTCTGAAGTGTTCTCTCTGTTCTGAAGTGTTCTCTTTGTTCTGAAGTGTTCTCTTTGTTCTGAAGTGTTCTCTCTGTTCTGAAGTGTTCTCTCTGTTCTGAAGTGTTCTCTCTGTTCTGAAGTGTTCTCTCTGTTCTGAAGTGTTCTCTCTGTTCTGAAGTGTTCTCTCTGTTCTGAAGTGTTCTCTTTGTTCTGAAGTGTTCTCTCTGTTCTGAAGTGTTCTCTCTGTTCTGAAGTGTTCTCTTTGTTCAGAGTGTTCTCTCTGTTCTGAAGTGTTCTCTCTGTTCTGAAGTGTTCTCTCTGTTCTGAAGTGTTCTCTTTGTTCTGAAGTGTTCTCTCTGTTCAAGTGTTCTCTCTGTTCTAAGTGTTTCTCTGTACGAAGTGTTCTCTCTGTTCTGAAGTGTTCTCTGTTCGAAGTGTTCTCTTGTTCTGAAGTACGTCTCTTGTTCTGAAGTGTTCTCTCTGTTCTGAAGTGTTCTCTCTGTTCTAAGTGTTCTCTTTTTCTAAGTGTTCTCTCTGTTCTAAGTTTCTCTCTGTTCTCATTTCTCTCTCGTTCTAGTTTCTCTCTGTTCTCAAGTTTCTCTCTTCTAAGTGTTCTCTCCTATTCTGAAGTTTCTCTCTGTTCTGAAGTGTTCTCTCTGTTCTAAAGTGTTCTCTCTTGTTCGAAGTGTTCTCTCTGTTCTGAAGTGTTCTCTCTGTACTGAAGTGTTCTCTCTGTTCTGAAGTGTTCTCTCTGTTCTGAAGTGTTCTCTCTGTTCTGAAGTGTTCTCTTTGTTCTGAAGTGTTCTCTCTGTTCTGAAGTGTTCTATCTGTTCTGAAGTGTTCTCTCTGTTCTGAAGTGTTCTCTCTGTTCTGAAGTGTTCTCTCTGTTCTGAAGTGTTCTATCTGTTCTGAAGTGTTCTCTCTGTTCTGAAGTGTTCTATCTGTTCTGAAGTGTTCTCTCTGTTCTGAAGTGTTCTCTCTGTTCTGAAGTGTTCTCTCTGTTCTGAAGTGTTCTATCTGTTCTGAAGTGTTCTCTCTGTTCTGAAGTGTTCTCTCTGTTCTGAAGTGTTCTATCTGTTCTGAAGTGTTCTATCTGTTCAAAGGTGCTCTAAGTGTTCTAAAGTGTTCTATGTGTTCTGAAGTGTTCCAGCATAATCTCTGAAGCCTTCTACTGTCAATTCTGAAGCCTCATTAATATGCACACCTTGTCAGTGGCGAGTCCACGATCGCGTACACACGAACTCCGTGATCATGTACACACTGACTCCGTGACCACGTACATACGAACTCCGTGATCACGTACACACGGACTCCATGACCACGTACACACAAATTCCGGTATCAGCCGATACGATACTTCCCTATATTTTCCCAGTATTATAATGAAAAAACTATGTTAGTATATATGGAATGTTTATGTCACATGTATATTTAATAACACGGGAAGGTTAATGTTTATTAACATAATTTCTTGAGATGATCATGTTATTTTTATTATTTAGTTGCTGCTCGTTAAAGGATTTGTGGGATAGTGTTATCACCTATTTGTTCTTACTTGTTTGTGGTTGAGGGTCGAGTCACAGTTCCTGGTCCGCCTCTTCAGGTTGGGTTTTCGTACTAGGTCCAATCTCTCGCATGACTCTATCATACCTCTTTTTAAAGCTATGTAGGGAACCTGCCTCAACACCTCACTTTCCAGACTGTTCTATTTCTGACGACTCGGGTGATGACATCTCTGTGACCCATTTTGAGTCTTCAATTTCAACTGTGACCCCTGTTGCTGTGTCTCATTTCGGGAACATTCTGTCTCTGTCCACCTTGCTGATTCCTCTTGTATTTTTATGTTGTTATCATTTTCCCCCTTGTCCTCTTGTCTTCCAGTGTCGTAATGTCAATTTTATAGCTTCTTCCTCGGGTTCCCTTAGCTCCGGGACTAGTCTCGTTGCAAACCTTTACTTTCTCTAATTTCTGACCTGCTGGTATTTCATACCTAATATGGGCCTGCTGTACGGTGTACAGAGTCCTGAAGGCTCTTCTGAGATGTCGGAAGTTTATTGTTAGGCTTGCCAGGCACCCATATGCTGAGCAGTTATTTGGTTGATGTGGCCTGGGGAGATATGTTCGGTATTATATTACCCCAAGATCCTTTTATTTGTGGGGTTTGTAGTTTTGGGACCTATACTGTATTCTGTCAGTGTTTCTTTGGCCTTCCCGATCTTCATGACTTTGACTAGGTGGGGATGAACTTAGGGTTAGTTGCGGGACCAGGCTTATAGCCTATCCTGTCCATTGTAGTCCTGCCTGGTCCTCATTGACTAATTTCATTAATTTCACATCGTCTGCAACAGAGACATTTGAGCTATCCATTCCATTATGTTGTGTGTGTGTGTGTGTGTGTGTGTGTGTGTGTGTGTGTGTGTGTGTGTTTTTTGTGTGTGTGTGTGTGTGTGTGTGTGTTTTTGTGTGTGTGTGTGTGTGTGTGTGTGTTGTGTGTTGTTTGTGTGTGTGTGTGTGTGTGTGTGTGTGTGTGTGTGTGTGTGTGGGGTTTGTGTGTGTGTGTGTGTGTGTGTGTGTGTGTGTTGTGTGTGTGTGTGTGTGTGTGTGGGGGGGGGGGAGGTTAAATATTATAAGTTTTGTGTAAAAAGTTTTGTTTTTTTAAACTTTTCAGTTTTATTTTTCAGATAGAAACAGATTCAGGCTGCGACAGTATCAGTTGTCTTGTACACTTTGTCTATGCTGACCCTCCCCTCTAAACCCCTTCCTCTAACCCTCCCCTTTAACCCCCTCCCTAACCCTTGTCCTCTAACCCCCCCTCTAACCCTCCCTCTAACCCCGTTTTCCCTAACCCACTCCCCTCTAACCCCTCCCCTCTACCACTCCCCTCTAATACCCCTCTCCTTCCTCGCCACTCAAACCCCTACCTTCCACTGACACCATCCCTGCCCCTTTCCCAGGCGGTGCAAAATATCCCCAATTAAGTATGGGCGCCATTGGTACACTAAGAGAAAACACGTGGTCGGGCCCAAGACTTTTTAAAAACCTCCCACCAAGCATAAGGGAACTACCAAATAAACTCCTGGCTCCTTCAAGAGGGGCTGGACAGATCCTAGAGTCAGTGTCTGATCAACCGGGCTGTGCTTAGTACGTTGGACTGCATGGGCCAGCAGTAACAGCCTGGTTGATCAGGCCTGATCCGCCGGAGGTCTGGTCAAGGACGGGGCCCCGGGGGCGTTGTTTCCCGGAATAACCTCCAGGTAAACCCATCTCCACATCATACTCCCCCACCCTTCCTGGTACCCCCTTCCTGCTCTCCCCACTCCTGACATATGACTTCACAACATAACTTGGATTTAATTACACGAGCAACTATCTTATGAAGTGACCTTTACACACACTCATTTATCTACTCCCTCCACCTGGGTGGCTCCCCCCCACACCCCCCTCCTGGGTGGCTCCACCCCCACACTCCCTCCACCTGGGGGGCTCCACCCCACACTCCCTCCTCCCGGGTGGCTCCACCCCCACCTCCCTCCCGGGTGGCTCCACCCCCCACCTCCTCCTCCCGGGTGGCTCCACCCCACACTCCCCCCTCCCGGTGGCTCCACCCCCACCTCCCTCCCTGGTGGCCTCCACCCCACCCCCTCCTCCTGGGTGGCTCCACCCCACACTCCCCCCACCTGGGTGGCTCCACCCCACTCCCTCCCCCTGGGTGGCTCCACCCCACACTCACTCCACCTGGGTGGCTCCACCCCCACCCCTCCACCTGGTGGCTCCACCCCACACTCCCTCCTCCCCGGGTGGCTCCACCCACCCCCCTCCACCTGGGTGGCTCCCCCCCACACTCCCCCCACCTGGGTGGCTCCACCCCACACTCCCTCCCCCCTGGGTGGCTCCACCCCCACACTCCCCCCCTCCTGGGTGGCTCCACCCCCACACTCCCTCCCCCCTGGGTGGCTCCACCCCCACACTCCCTCCTCCTGGGTGGCTCCCCCCCACACTCCCTCCTCCTGGGTGGCTCACCCACCTCCTCCTCCCTGGGTGGCTCCACCCCCACCTCCTCCACCTGGGGGGCTCCACCCCCACACTCCTCCTCTGGTGGCTCCCACCCCACTCCCTCCTCGGGTGGCTCCACCCCACACTCCTCCTCCTGGGTGGCTCCCCCCCACACTCCTCCTCCTGGTGGCTCCACCCCACACTCCCTCCCCTGGGTGGCTCCACCCCCACACCCCCCTCCTCGGGTGGCTCCACCCCACACTCCTCCACCTGGGTGGCTCCAACCCCACTCCTCCACCTGGTGGCTCCACCCCACCTCACTCCACCTGGTGGCTCCACCCCACACTCCTCCACCGGGTGGCTCCACCCCACACCCTCCTCCCTGGGTGGGTCCACCCCACACTCCCTCCACCGGGGGGCTCCACCCCACACTCCCCACCTGGGTGGCTCCACCCCACACTCCTCCTCCTGGGTGGCTCCACCCCACACTCCCCCCTCTCCTGGTGGCTCCCCCCCCACTCCCCCCCTGGGTGGCTCCCCCCCACACTCCCCTCCTCCTGGGTGGCTCCCCCCCCACACTCCCCCCTCCTGGGTGGCTCCAAACCCCACACTCCCTCCTCCTGGGGGGCTCCACCCCACACTCCCCCCACCTGGGTGGCTCACCCCACACCTCCCTCCACCTGGTGGCTCCACCCCCACCTCACTCCACCTGGGTGGCCCCCCCCCACTCCCTCCACCTGGTTCAACACCCCACACTCCCTCCACCTGGGTGGCTCCACCCCCACCCCCTCCACCTGGGTGGCTCCACCCCACACTCCCTCCACCTGGGTGGCTCCACCCCACACTCCTCCCCCTGGGTGCCACCCACACTCCTCCACCTGGGTGGCTCACCCCACACTCCTCCACCTGGGTGGCTCCACCCCACACTCACTCCACCTGGGTGGCTCCACCCCACACTCCCTCCACCTGGTGGCTCACCCCACACTCCTCCACCTGGGTGGCTCCACCCACACTCCCTCCACCTGGGTGGCTCCACCCCACACTCCTCCACCTGGGTGGCTCCACCCCACACTCCCCCTCCCGGGGGGCTCCCCCCCACACTCCTCCACCTGGGTGGCTCCACCCCACACTCCTCCACCTGGTGGCTCCACCCCCACACTCCTCCACCTGGGTGGCTCCACCCACACTCCTCCCCCTGGGTGGCTCCACCCCAATCACCTCCACCTGGGTGGCTCCACCCCACACTCCTCCACCTGGGTGGCTCCACCCCACCTCCTCCACCTGGGTGGCTCCACCCCCACACTCCCTCCACCTGGGTGGCTCCACCCCACACTCCCCCCACCTGGGTGGCTCCACACCCACTCCCCCCACCTGGGTCTTCCCCCCCCACACTCCCTCCTCCCCGGTCTTCCACCCCACTCCCTCCTCCTGGTCTTCCCCCCACTCCCTCCTCCTGGGTCCCTTTCCCCCCCCACTCCCTCCTCCCCAGGTTCTTCCTCCCCCCACTCCCTCCTCCTGGGTGGGTCCACCCCCCCACCCTCCACCTGTGGTTTCCCCCCACTCCCTCCTCCTGGTTCTTCCACCCCACTCCCCCCTCCTGGGTTCTTCCACCCCACTCCCCCCTCCTGGGTTCTTCCACCCCACTCCCCTCCTCCCGGGTTCTTCCACCCCACACTCCCTCCTCCTAGGTTCTTCCACCCCACACTCCTCCCCCGGGTGGCTCCACCCCCCCACTCCCTCCACCTGGGTGCTCCCCCCCCCCCTCCTCCTGGTTCTTCCACCCCCACTCCCTCCTCCTGGGTTCTTCCACCCCACTCCTCCTCCTGGTTCTTCCACCCCCACTCCCTCCTCCTGGGTTCTTCACCCCCCCACTCCCTCCCTGGGTTCTTCCACCCCCACACTCCCTCCTCCTGGGTGGCTCCACCCCACCTCCCTCCATGGGTGGCTCCACCCCACACTCCCTCCTCCTGGATTCTTCCACCCCACCCCTCCTCCCCGGGTTCTTCCACCCCCCACTCCCTCCCCCCTGGGTTCTTCCACCCCACTCCCTCCTCCTGGGTTCTTCCACCCCCACCCCTCCCTGGTTCTTCCACCCCCACACTCCTCCTCCTGGCTCCACCCCACTCCCCTCCCTGGGGGCTCCACCCCCCCACTCCCCCCCTCTGGGTGGCTCCACCCCACCCCCCCTCCTCCGGGTGCTCCACCCCACCCCTCCTCCTATTTCTTCCACCCCACACTCCTCCTCCTGGTTGGCTCCACCCCCCCACTCCCCCCTCCTGGGTGGCTCCACCCCACACTCCCTCCTCCTGGGTGGCTCCACCCCACCTCCCTCCACCTGGGTGGCTCCCCCCCCCACACCCTCCTCCTGGAGGCTCCACCCCACACTCCTCCTCCTGGGTGGCTCCCCCCCCACACTCCTCCTCCTGGGTGGCTCCACCCCACACTCCCTCCTCCTGGGTTCCTCCACCCCACACCCTCCTCCTGGGTCCCACCCCCACACTCCCTCCCTGGGGGGCTCCACCCCCACCTCCCTTCCCCCGCGTGGCTCCACCCCACACTCCTCCCCCTGGTGTGCTCCACCCCCCACTCCCTCCTCCCGGGGGCCCACCACACTCCCACCTCCTGGGGTTTTTCCACCCCACCCTCCACCTGGGTTCTTCCACCCCCACTCCTCCACCGGATTCTTCCCCCCCCACACTCCTCCACCTGGGTCTCCCCCCCACACTCCTCCACCTGGGTGGCTCCACCCACCCCCTCCACCTGGGTGGCTCCACCCCCCCACTCCCCTTTCCCCCTGTGGCTCCACCCCCACCTCCTCCACCTGGGTGGCTCCACCCACACTCCCCCCTCCTGGGGGCTCCACCCCACACTCCTCCTCCTGGGGGGCTCCACCCCACTCCCCTCCTCCTGGGTGGCTCCACCCCCACCTCCCTCCTCTGGGTGGGTCCACCCCACACTCTCTCCACCTGGGTGGGTCCACCCCACTCCCCCCACCTGGGTAGCTCCCCCCACACCCTCTCCCCTGGGTGGCTCCACCCCACACCCCTCCTCCGGGTGGCTCCACCCCACACCCTCCTCCTGGGTGGCTCCACCCCACACCCTCCACCTGGGTGGCTCCACCCCACACTCCTCCTCCTCGGGAGGCTCCACCCCCACACCCCCCTCCTGGTGGCTCCACCCCACCCCTCCTCCCCTGGGTGGCTCCACCCCCACACTCCCCTCCTGGGTTTCTCCCCCCCACACCCTCCTCCTGGGTGGCTCCACCACACTCCCCCCTCCGGGTGGCTCCACCCCACACCCCTCCTCCCGGGTGGCTCACCCCACACTCCTCCTCCCGGTGGCTCCACCCCACACTCCCTCCTCCTGGGTGGCTCCACCCACACTCCCACCCCGGTTGTTCCACCCCACACCCTCCCCTGGGTTGTTCCACCCCACACCTCTCCACCTGGTTGTTTCACCACACTCCTCCACCTAGGTTGTTCCACCCCAACACATTCTCCACTGGGTTGTTCCACACCCACACCCTCCAAGTGGGTTGTTCACCATCACACCCTCCACCTGGGTTGCTCCACCACCACACACCTTGCGCCTGGAGTTGTTCCAAACCACACCTCCACATGGGTTCTTCCACCCCACACTCCTGCCTCTGGGTTCTCCACCCCACTCCCTCCTCCTGGGTTCTTCCACCCCACACTCCCCTCCTGGGTTCTTCCACCCCACACTCCTCCTCCTTGGTTCTTCCACCCCGCACTCCTCCACCTGGTTCTTTCCCCCCCACACTCCTCCTCCTGCTTCCACCCCACTCCCTCCTCCTGGGTTCTTCCACGCCCACACTCCCTCCTCCTGGGTTCTTCCACCCCCACTCCCTCCCCTGGTTTTTCCACCCCACACTCCCTCCCTGGGGTTTTTCCACCCCACTCCCTCCTCCTGGGTTTTTCCACCCCACACTCCCTCCTCCTGGGTTCTTCCACCCCCACTCCCCCTCCCGGGTTCTTCCACCCCACAACCCTCCCCTGGTCCCTTTCCCCCCCCACCTCTCTCACCTGGGGTTTTTCCACCCCCACACTCCTCCACCTGGATTCTTCCACCCCACACTCCCCCACCTGGTTCTTCCACCCCCCCACCCTCACCTGGGTTCTTCCACCCCCACACCTCCACCTGGATTTTTCCACCCCCACACTCCCTTCCTTGGTTGTTCCACCCAAACTCCCTCCTCCTGGGTTATTCCACCCCACACTCCTCCACCGTGGTCTTCCACCCCACACTCCCTCCACCTGTCCCTTTCCCCCCCCACCCTCCACCTGTTCTTTCACCCCACACTCCCTCCTCCTGGGTGTTCAACCCCCACCTCCTCCACCAGGGTCTTCCCCCCCACGCCCTCCTACCGGGTTTTTCCCCACCCCCCCCTCCTCCTGGGTTTTCTCCACCCCACACTCCGTCCAACTGGGTTCCCACCCTCACCCCCCCACCTCCTGGGTTGTTCCACCCCACACCTCCTCCTGGGTTGTTCCACCCCCACCTCTTCCACCCGGGTTGTTTCCCCCACACTCCTCCACCTAGGGTGTTCCACCCCAACACATTCTCCACCTGGGTTGTTCCCAACCCACACCCTCCCAAGTGGGTTTGTTCCACCATCACACCCTCCACCGGTTTTCTCCACCACCACACACCTTGCGCCTGAGTTGTTCCAAACCACAGTCTCCACATGGGTTTTTCACCCCGCACCATCCTCCACCTGGGTTTTTCAACCACCGCACACCCTCCACCTGGGTTGTTTCACCACCAATCACCCTGCACCCGGTTGTTCCACCAAACACCTCCACCTGGGTTGTCCCACCCACACCTCCCTTCCCCCTTGGTTTCCACCACACCCCTCCACCTGGGTTGTTCATCACCACACACCCTCCACCAGGATTTTTTCCAGCACCCACACACCCCCAACCTGGGTTGTTCCACACCCACCCTCCACCTGGGTTGTTCCACCACCACACTCCTCCACCTGGGTTTCCCCCACCCCACTTCCACCTGGGTTGTTCCACCACCACACCCTTTAGCTGGGTTGTTCACCACCACACACCCCCCACTTTGGGTTTTTTCCAATCTTAACCATCCACCTGGTGTTCCACCACCACACACCCTCCACTTGGGTTTTTCACCACCAACACCGTCCACCTGGGTTGTTCCACCACCAATCCCCGCCAGGGGGGTTCCATCTTCAAACATCCTCCACCTGGTTGTCCCACCCCACACTCCTTCCACCTTGGTTTTCCCCCCACATTCCCTCCACCTGGGTTGTTCCATCACCACACCTCCACCAGGATTGTTCCAGCACCACACACCTCAACCTGGGTTGTTGACTACCACACAGCCTCCACCTGGGTTGTTCCACCACCCCACACCCCTCCACCTTGAAATTTTCCACCCACACATTCTACCAGGGTTTTTCCACCTCCACACACCCTCAATCAGGCTGATCCACCACAACACACTCCACCTGGGTTGTTCCCACCACCAACACTCTTTCACCTGTTGTTCCCCCACCACACGCTCTCCACCTGGGTTTGTTCCAACACCACACACCTTCCAGCTGGGTTGTTACACCACCACAACCCTCCATTGGTTGTTCCACCTTCTTTAAAACCACCTGTGTTGTTCCTCCACCACACCTCCACTTTGGGTTGTTCCACCCCCTTACACCTTTCCCCTGGGTTGTTCCACCCCACCGCCTTCACCTGGGTTGTTCCACCCAATCACCTTACCTGGTTGCTCCAGCACCACACACCTCCACCGGTGTTTTCCCTCCTACACACCTCCACCTGGGTTGTTCTACCATCACACACCTTCCACCCGGGTTGTTCACCACCCCACGCCTTCCACCTGTTGTTCCACCACCACACACCTTCCACTATATTGTTTCACCACCACACACCTTCCCACCTCAGTTCCACCACCACACCTTCCACCTGGGGTTTTTTCACACCACACACCTTCCACCTGGGGTTTTTTCCAGCACCACAAACCGTCCACCCGGGTTTTTCCCCTACTACACACCTTCCCAAATGGGGCCACCATCACACGTCTTCCACCTGTGTTCCACCACCACATGCCTTCAATCTTGGTTGTTTCACCACCACACACCCCCACCTGGGTTTTTCCACCACCACACACCCCCCACCGGGTTTTTCCACCACCACACACCCCCACCTGGGTTTTTCCCCCACCACACACCCTCCACCCGGGTGTTCCCCCACCACACACCTCTCCACCTGGGTTTTTTTCCACCACCACACTCTCCACCTGGGGGTTCACCCCACCCCCCTCCACCTGGGGGTTCCACCACCCACACTTCCACCCGGGGGGTTCCACCACCCCACCCCTCCACCTGGATTGCTCCACCCACACACCTTCCACATGGGTTTTTCACCACCACACACCCCCCACCTGGGTTGTTCCACCACCACACACCCCTTCACCTGGGTTCCCCCACCACACACCTCCACCGGGTTTTTTCCACCCCCACACCCCCCACCTGGGTTCCCCCACCACCACCTTCCACCTGGGTTGTTCCACCCCCATACACCCCCTCCTGGGTTTTTCCCCCACCCCACCCTCCACCTCTTTTTTCCCCCACCCCACCTCCCCCGGGTTTCCACCAACACACACCCCTCCACCGGGGGTTTCCCCCACCACACACCTTCCACCTGTGTTGTTCCCCACCACACACCCTCCACCGGGGGTTTTTCCGCCACCACACCTCCATCTGGGTTTTTCCCCCACCACACCCCTCCACCTGGGGGTTCCCCCCCAACCATCTCCACCTGGGGTTTTTTCCCCCCACCACCTTCCACCTGGGGTTCACCCCCACACACCCTCCCAGGGGGGTTCCGCCACCCCACACCTCCACCTGGGGGGCCCACCACACACCCCCCACCTGGGTGTTCCATCACCCACACCTTCCACCTGGGGGTTCCACCACCACCCCCCCACCTGGGTTTTTCCCCCACCACACACCCTCCACCCGGGTTGTTCCACCACCACACACCCCCCACCGGGGTTTTTCCCCCCACCCCTCCACCTGGGTTTTTTCCACCACCACACCTTCCACCTGGGTTTTTTCCACCACCACACCCTCCACCGGGGGTTTTTCCCCCCCAAAACCCCCGTCCACCTGGGTTGTTCCATCACCCACACCCCACCTGGGTTGTTCCACCACCACACACCCCCCACCTGGGTTTTCCCCCACCACACCCTACCTGGGGCCATCCCCACACCCTCCACCTGGGGTTGTTCCCCCAAACCCCCACCTCCACCGGGCGTTTCCCAACCCAAACCCTCCCCCTGGGTTTTTCCCCCACCCCACCCTCCCCCTGCGCGTTCCCCACCACAAACCCCCCAACTGGGTTGTTCCACCCCCACACACCCTCCCCCGGGGGTTCCATCACCCACATCCCCCTGGGGGTTCCACCACCCACACCCTCCACCTGGGTTGTTCCCCCACCACACACCCTCCACCGGGGGTTTTTGCCACCACACCCTCCCCTGGGGTTCCACCCCACCCCACCCCACCGGGTTGTTCCCCCCCACACCCTCCACCTGGGTTTTTCCCCCACCACACACCCCCACCTGGGTTTTTCCACCCCCCCCCCCAACTCATTCACATGGGGTTAGCAAAAATAACGACATTTTTTTATTTGATAAATTCGAAAAGGCAACTGTTATCTGTCTTAATTATCGTTGTCGCAGTTTTCATAACGCCTCCCATTAAATGCGAGAAGGTTCTGCAATTCTTACGTTTGTGATTGTTTTCGTTGGTTTTCAAATTTTATTGTATTTATGGGGGCTGTTATCCATTCCCGCCGGATGGATGCCTTTTATCCGTCCCGTTTCGCATGATTGTGATACATGAAGTCAGCAGTGGCTTCATCATCCCTAAAGGGCGGATAGTTAAAATCAGAAGGGGTTTTAGACAACTTCCCAGCCTGGTCTTGAAAAGAAATCGTTGCCCCTGGTGTTGGGTGCCTTTAAACTAAAAACGTTTTTAATACCATTACAAAAAAGGAAAACAAAATAAAATTTAGCCCAAAAATTTTCTCAAGCTTCCCTATAATTAGGGTTTTAAATTTTGGGGTTTTTCACTAAGTTCATTTCTTGAATTTATTTTTTTTTTGCCCCCGGCTAAGCCTGGGACTGAGGCTTTACTGGTGTTTGTTTCAAGTTTTGGGCGAGGTTGGGAGATCTGTTCCCGCTGGATAACACTGTTGTTGTTCTCTTGCAGTCACTTCTTGTTCTCTTTTGACATGTGACACCAGGCACTGTCATGTGACACCAGGCACTGTCATGTGATACCAGGCACTGTCATGTGACACCAGGCACTGTCATGTGACACAAGGCACTGTCATGTGATGTCAGAAACTGCCATGTGACACCAGGCACTGTCATGTGACACAAGGCACTGTCATGTGATACCATTAACTGTCATGTGACACCAGTCACTGTCATGTGATACCAGGAACTGTTATGTGACACCAGGCACTGCCATGTGATAACAGGAACTGTCATGTGACACCAGAAACTGTCATGTGACACCAGGCACTGTCATGTGACACAAGGCACTCTCATGTGATACCAGGAACTGTCATGTGACACCAGGCACTGTCATGTGATACCAGAAACTGTCATGTGACACCAGGCACTGTCATGTGACACAAGGCACTGTCATGTGATACCAGGAACTGTCGTATGACACCAGGCACTGTCATGTGACACAAGGCACTGTCATGTGATACCAGGAACCGTCATGTTACACCAGGCACTGTCATGTGACAAAAGGCACTGTCATGTGATACCAGAAACTGTCATGTGACACCAGGCACTGTTATGTGACACAAGGCACTGTCATGTGATACCAGGAACTGTCATGGGACACCAGGCACTGGCATGTGACACCAGGCACTGTCATGTGACACCAGGCACTGTCATGTGACACCAGGCACTGTCATGGGACACCAGGCACTGTTATGTGGCACCAGGCACTGTCAGGTGACATCAGGAATTGTCATGTGATACCAGGCACTGTCATGTGACACAAAGCACTGTCATGGGACACCAGGCACTGTCATGTGACACCAGGCACTGTCATGGGACACCAGGTACTGTCATGTGACTCCAGGCACTGTCATATGATACCAGGCACTGTCATGAGACACCAGGCACTGTCATGTGGCACCAGGCACTGTCATGAGACACCAGGCACTGTCATGTGACACCAGGCACTGTCATGTGATACCACGCACTGTCATGTGACACAAGGCACTCTCATGTGGCACCAGGCACTGTCATGGTACACCAGGCACTGTCATGTGGCACAAAGCACTGTCATGGGACACCAGGCACTGTCATGTGACACCAGGCACTGTCATGGGACACCAGGTACTGTCATGTGACTCCAGGCAATGTCATATGATACCAGGCACTGTCATGAGACACCAGGCACTGTCATGTGGCACCAGGCACTGTCATAAGACACCAGGCACTGTCATGTGACACCAGGCACTGTCATGTGACACCAGGCACTGTCATGTGACACAAGGCACTGTCATGTGATACCATTAACTGTCATGTGACACCAGTCACTGTCATGTGATACCAGGAACTGTTATGTGACACCAGGCACTGCCATGTGATAACAGGAACTGTCATGTGACACCAGAAACTGTCATGTGACACCAGGCACTGTCATGTGACACAAGGCACTGTCATGTGATACCAGGAACTGTCATGTGACACCAGGCACTGTCATGTGATACTAGGAACTGTCATGGGACACCAGGCGCTGTCATGTGACACCAGGCACTGTCATGTGATACCAGGAACTGTCGTATGACACCAGGCACTGTCATGTGACACAAGGCACTGTCATGTGATACCAGGAACTGTCATGTGACACCAGGCACTGTCATGTGACAAAAGGCACTGTCATGTGATACCAGAAACTGTCATGTGACACCAGGCACTGTTATTTGACACAAGGCACTGTCATGTGATACCAGGAACTGTCATGGTACACCAGGCACTGTCATGTGACACCAGGCACTGTCATGGGACACCATGCACTGTCATGTGACACCAGGCACTGTCATGGGACACCAGGCACTGTTATGTGGCACCAGGCACTGTCATGTGACACCAGGAATTGTCATGTGATACCAGGCACTGTCATGTGACACAAAGCACTGTCATGGGACACCAGGCACTGTCATGTGACACCAGGCACTGTCATGGGACACCAGGTACTGTCATATGATACCAGGCACTGTCATGAGACACCAGGCACTGTCATGTGGCACCAGGCACTGTCATGAGACACCAGGCACTGTCATGTGACACCAGGCACTGTCATGTGATACCACGCACTGTCATGTGACACAAGGCACTGTCATGTGGCACCAGGCACTGTCATGGTACACCAGGCACTGTCATGTGGCACCAGTCACTGTCATGTGACACGAGGCACTGTCATGTGACACAAGGCACTGTCATGGGACACCAGGCACTGTCATGTGACACAAGGCACTGTCATGGGACACCAGGCACTGTCATGTGACACCAGGCACTCTCATATGACACCAGGAACCGTCATGTGACACCAGGCACTCTCATGTGACACCAGGAACCGTCATGTGACACCAGGCACTGTCATGTGACACCAGGCACTGTCATGTGACATCAGGCACTGTCATGGGACACCAATCACTCTCATATGACACCAGGCACTGTTATGAGACACCAGGCACTGCCATGTGACACCAGGCACTGTCATGGGACACCAGGCACTGTCATGTGACACCAGACACTGTCATGGGACACCAGGCACTGTCATGTGGCACCAGGCACTGTCATGTGACACCAGGAATTGTCATGTGACACCAGGCACTGTCATGTGACACAAGGCACTGTCATGGGACACCAGGCACTGTCATGTGACACCAGGCACTGTCATGGGACACCAGGTACTGTCATGTGACACCAGGCACTGTCATATGATACCAGGCACTGTCATGAGACACCAGGCACTGTCATGTGACACCAGGCACTGTCATGGGACACCAGGCACTGTCATGTGACACCAGGCACTGTCATGTGACACCAGGCACTGTCATGTGACACAAGGCACTGTCATGTGACACCAGGCACTGTCATGTGACACCAGGCACTCTCATGTGACACCAGGAACCGTCATGGGACACCAGGCACTGTCATGTGACACCAGGCACTGTCATGGGACACCAGGCACTGTCATGTGACACCAGGCACTGTCATGTGACACCAGGCACTGTCATGGGACACCAGGCACTGTCATGGGACACCAAGCACTGTCATGTGACACAAGGCACTGTCATGTGACACCAGGCACTGTCATGTGACACCAGGCACTCTCATGTGACACCAGGAACCGTCATGTGACTCCAGGCACTCTCATGTGACACCAAGAACCGTCATGTGACACCAGGCACTGTCATGTGACGCCACGCACTGTCATGTGACATCAGGCACTGTCATGGGACACCAGGCACTGTCATATGACACCAGGCACTGTCATGAGACACCAGGCACTGTCATGTGACACCAGGCACTGTCATGTGACACCAGGCTCTGTCATGTGACACCAGGCACTGTCAAGGGACACCAGGCATTGTCATGTGACACCAGGCACTCTCATGTGACACCAGGAACTGTCATGTGACACCAGGCACTGTCATGGGACACCAGGCACTGTCATGTGGCACCAGGCACTGTCATGTGACACCAGGAATTGTCATGTGACACCAGGCACTGTCATGTGACATCAGGCACTGTCATGGGACACCAGGCACTGTCATGTGACACCAGGCACTGTCATGGGACACCAGGTACTGTCATGTGACACCAGGCACTGTCATGTGACACCAGGCACTGTCATGTGACACCAGTCACTGTCATTGGACACCAGGCACTGTCATGTGACACCAGGCACTGTCATGTGACACCAGGCACTGTCATGGGACACCAAGCACTGTCATGTGACACCAGGCACTGTCATGTGACACCAGGCACTGTCATGGGACACCAGGCACTGTCATGTGACACCAGGCACTGTCATGTGACACCAGGCACTGTCATGGGACACCAGGCACTGTCATGGGACACCAGGTACTGTCATGTGACACCAGGCACTGTCATGGGACACCAGGCACTGTCACGCATGGAGATTTATGTCATAAATCTCGTAGAATGTGAGGAAAGGATCCTTAAACACATCTTCAAAAAGACTCCAGTTGAAGCTATAATGAGCAACTGTCAGTGAATGAACAAAGACATGGGGATGGGTGTGGTCAGGGAGCGGCACGGCCCTGGACCAGTGTGGTCAGGGATAGGCACAGCCCTGTACCAGTGTGGTCAGGGATAGGCACAGCCCTGGACCAGTGTGGTCAGGGAGAGGCACGGCCCTGGACCTGTGTTGTCCTCTTGGTCAGAAAGTATAATCCCCAGACCCTTTAATCCGCTAGAGCAGCCCCATAGCATCGCCCCATCAGTATGTTTCATGGTAATAACTATGCAGGCAGATGAGCAGGTGTGTAGCCAGTGAAATAGCTGGGGAGTAGCTGTGTAGTTGGGAGAGCAGATGTGTAGGTGGGAGAGTAGCTGTGTAGGTGGGGAGTAGATGTGTAGGCTAAGGAGTAGCTGTGTAGCTGGGGGGAGTAGCTGTGTAGCTGGGGGAGTAGCTGTGTAACTGGGGGAGTAGCTGTGAAACTGGGGAAGTAGCTATAGCTGGGGAGTAGCTATAGATGGGGAGTAACTACAGCTGGGGAGTAGCTATAG
Organism: Cherax quadricarinatus; assembly: GCF_038502225.1. Lineage (NCBI taxonomy): Eukaryota > Metazoa > Arthropoda > Malacostraca > Decapoda > Parastacidae > Cherax > Cherax quadricarinatus. The sequence goes on along the minus strand of NC_091302.1, from coordinate 36,652,471 downwards.
CTGGGGGAGTAGCTGTGTCTGACTCGTCCTCGACAAGATGGTCCGCTTCTCACTGCACATAGCATTAATGCAGTGCTCATATTATTTATCAACCTGGAGTTGTTTGGTAGCATTTGTTTGGTTAAAAGAGGCCTGGTTAGAAGAGGCCTGGTTAGATGAGGCCTTGTTAGAAGAGGCCTTGTTAGAAGAGGCCTGGTTAGAAAAGGCCTAGTCACAGACCGGGTCGCGAGGGCGTTGACCCCCGGAACTCTCTCCAGGTAAACTCCGTGTTTCTAGGCAGGTGTTGAAAATGGCGTCGCAGGTTCTTCCTGGAGACGATGCTGTGTGGTTCTCCTGATAACTGATCCAGTCAGTCGCAGTGGTTTTCCTTACTTCTGTTGCTGTAATCCGAGAATCATCAAATATTTCCCCTGTTTACCTATTTAGAAGGTTATCAATAGCAGCTGAAGCTATTCTAGCCCGTCGAGGTCTGGGTTTCTTAGAAGGACAGGTCTTACTGGGCATCTCACTTAAAATCTCACTAAAATCTCACTTAAATCACTTAAATTTCATTTAATAAAAACACGGAACGGGTGGGGTTTGTACCCACTGGGCCAGATGGCTGCAATAAGATTCATCCAAATAGGTATATTTATACACCATAGGGAGGTTAACATGGGCCCCACGGCCAGTTTGGCTGTGGCGAACTCTAGCTCAAGTCCCCTCAAAGCTGCCATCATGACTCACGAAATCGTCATAACAAGACTGGAAACAAACCACGGAACTAGTATGGAGTTTTATGACTCGCTCGCCATGGGTTCAAATCCCCACCCGTTCCGTGGTTTGTGTACAATCGTGAAATTACGATTTCGTGTGTCATAACTCTCACTTGTTTACACTTTCCTGTGGCCACACGAGAATGCGGACTTCTTCCTCAGAGCTGAGCTCAGTCGTAACCATATAGATGAATTATTGCAGAAAATAGTGGTGCTCAAAGTGACTTGGAGTCAAACAGGACAAAATAGCGACCGGACTTGTAAAATATGATCGTCGTCACTCAGTGAAAGCTGCTGGTGGTGGTAGAAGCTGGTACCGAGGACACCAAGACACCAGAGGTCTTTGCCTGAACACATCAGAAAAGCTCCAGGAGATAATTATACAGCATAAACGCAAATAACGAAGAGCCTCTTTTTCAGACTGTTACATATGCATGCGAACCAACTTATGTGCGGAGCCTGTACGTTCATGAGGAAGAGATAAACTGACAGGGGTCCCATATCTCCTGGGGAATGAAAAGTGATCAGATTTGACCTAAACAAAAGAGAGTAACTGGTGTCCATGGGTAAAGAGCCCTTCACCGGCATCAAAGCATCCTCCTCCCTCCCCACCCGTTAAAGAAGGACTGACTAGAGAAAAGGGGACACAAGTAGAGTTAGTCTGGTCAAGAGAGTTCGTGCACCAGGAGACATTCCATCAAGAATTGATAAATGTGTTGAGTACTTGGTCATAGTCTTGAGTTGTAGCTTTGAAGCGAAACAGCAGCGTGTTCTCCTGCTCCCGTATATCAGACAGTAGCAGTGTGTGCTACTGGGTCTGTACATTAGACAGTAGCAACGTGTACTACTGGTTCTGTACATCAGACAAACAGTAGTAGCCTGTGCTACTGGGTCTGTACATCACACAGTAGTAACGTGTGCTACTGGGTCTGTACATCAGACGGTAGTAACCTATGCTACTGGGTCTGTAAATCAGACAGTAGTAGCGTGTGCTACTGGGTGTTTGCATCAGACAGTAGTAGGGTGTGCTACTGCGTCTGTATATCAGACAGTAGTAGCCTGTGCTACTGGGTCTGTATATCAGACAGTACTAGCCTATGCTACTATATCTGTACATCAGATAGTAGTAGTCTGTGCTACTTGGACTGTACAACAGACAGTAGTAGCCTGTACTACTACATCTGTATTATCGGCCAGTAGCAGCCTGTGCTACTACGTCTGTACATCAACTAAAACCCTTGAATTATAGAGAGGACTCTACAATTTATAGGGAAAACCCTTAAATTATAGAAGACCCCTCTAAGTTATGGGGGAAGATCTTTAAATTATAAAGAGGACCCTCTAAGTTATTGGTAAGACCCAAGTTATAAGTCGAAAAATCTGCAGCAGCTGTGTAATGCTTAGAGATTCTGGTTTATGCCAACAAGAACCAGGATCTCTAAGGAATGTTTCCAGTACCTTGTTGAATCCATGCCACCAAGGATTCCGGCTGAACTGTGTACCTAATGAAGTGGTCATTGTGTGTATGTACATGTATATCTATCTATCTATCTATCTATCTATCTATCTTTCTATCTATCTATCTATCAATCTATCTATCTATCTATCTATATATATATATATATATAAATAAATATATATATATATATATATATATATATATATATATATATATATATATATATAAATATATATATATAAATATATATATAGTAGGTTGGTAGACAGCAACCACCCAGGGAAGTACTACCGTCCTGCCAGATGACTGTGAAACAAAAACCTGTAACTGTTTTGCATGATGGTAGGATTGCTGGTTTTCTTTTTCTGCCTCATAAACACGCTAAGATAACAGGGATATCTTGCTACTCCTACTTACACTTTGGTCACACTTCACAGACACGCACATGCATATATATATATACATACATCTAGGTTTTTCCCCTTTTTCTAAATAGCTCTTGTTCTTTTTTATTTCTTCTATTGTCCATGGGGAAGTGGAAAAGAATCTTTCCTCCGTAAGCCATGCGTGTCGTATGAGGCGACTAAAATGCCGGGAGCAATGGGCTAGTAACCCCTTCTCCTGTATACAATTACTAAAAAAGAGAAGAAGAAAAACTTTATAAAACTGGGTTGCTTAAATGTGCGTGGATGTAGTGCGGATGACAAGAAACAGATGATTGCTGATGTTATGAATGAAAAGAAGTTGGATGTCCTGGCCCTAAGCGAAACAAAGCTGAAGGGGGTAGGAGAGTTTCAGTGGGGGGAAATAAATGGGATTAAATCTGGAGTATCTGAGAGAGTTAGAACAAAGGAAGGGGTAGCAGTAATGTTAAATGATCAGTTATGGAAGGAGAAAAGAGAATATGAATGTGTAAATTCAAGAATTATGTGGATTAAAGTAAAGGTTGGATGCGAGAAGTGGGTCATAATAAGCGTGTATGCACCTGGAGAAGAGAGGAATGCAGAGGAGAGAGAGAGATTTTGGGAGATGTTAAGTGAATGTATAGGAGCCTTTGAACCAAGTGAGAGAGTAATTGTGGTAGGGGACTTGAATGCTAAAGTAGGAGAAACTTTTAGAGAGGGTGTGGTAGGTAAGTTTGGGGTGCCAGGTGTAAATGATAATGGGAGCCCTTTGATTGAACTTTGTATAGAAAGGGGTTTAGTTATAGGTAATACATATTTTAAGAAAAAGAGGATAAATAAGTATACACGATATGATGTAGGGCGAAATGACAGTAGTTTGTTGGATTATGTATTGGTAGATAAAAGACTGTTGAGTAGACTTCAGGATGTACATGTTTATAGAGGGGCCACAGATATATCAGATCACTTTCTAGTTGTAGCTACACTGAGAGTAAAAGGTAGATGGGATACAAGGAGAATAGAAGCATCAGGGAAGAGAGAGGTGAAGGTTTATAAACTAAAAGAGGAGGCAGTTAGGGTAAGATATAAACAGCTATTGGAGGATAGATGGGCTAATGAGAGCATAGGCAATGGGGTCGAAGAGGTATGGGGTAGGTTTAAAAATGTAGTGTTAGAGTGTTCAGCAGAAGTTTGTGGTTACAGGAAAGTGGGTGCAGGAGGGAAGAGGAGCGATTGGTGGAATGATGATGTAAAGAGAGTAGTAAGGGAGAAAAAGTTAGCATATGAGAAGTTTTTACAAAGTAGAAGTGATGCAAGGAGGGAAGAGTATATGGAGAAAAAGAGAGAAGTTAAGAGAGTGGTGAAGCAATGTAAAAAGAGAGCAAATGAGAGAGTGGGTGAGATGTTATCAACAAATTTTGTTGAAAATAAGAAAAAGTTTTGGAGTGAGATTAACAAGTTAAGAAAGCCTAGAGAACAAATGGATTTGTCAGTTAAAAATAGGAGAGGAGAGTTATTAAATGGAGAGTTAGAGGTATTGGGAAGATGGAAGGAATATTTTGAGGAATTGTTAAATGTTGATGACGATAGGGAAGCTGTGATTTCGTGTATAGGGCAAGGAGGAATAACATCTTGTAGGAGTGAGGAAGAGCCAGTTGTGAGTGTGGGGGAAGTTCGTGAGGCAGTAGGTAAAATGAAAGGGGGTAAGGCAGCCGGGATTGATGGGATAAAGATAGAAATGTTAAAAGCAGGTGGGGATATAGTTTTGGAGTGGTTGGTGCAATTATTTAATAAATGTATGGAAGAGGGTAAGGTACCTAGGGATTGGCAGAGAGCATGCATAGTTCCTTTGTATAAAGGCAAAGGGGATAAAAGAGAGTGCAAAAATTATAGGGGGATAAGTCTGTTGAGTGTACCTGGTAAAGTGTATGGTAGAGTTATAATTGAAAGAATTAAGAGTAAGACGGAGAATAGGATAGCAGATGAACAAGGAGGCTTTAGGAAAGGTAGGGGGTGTGTGGACCAGGTGTTTACAGTGAAACATATAAGTGAACAGTATTTAGATAAGGCTAAAGAGGTCTTTGTGGCATTTATGGATTTGGAAAAGGCGTATGACAGGGTGGATAGGGGGGCAATGTGGCAGATGTTGCAAGTGTATGGTGTAGGAGGTAGGTTACTGAAAGCAGTGAAGAGTTTTTACGAGGATAGTGAGGCTCAAGTTAGAGTATGTAGGAAAGAGGGAAATTTTTTCCCAGTAAAAGTAGGCCTTAGACAAGGATGTGTGATGTCACCGTGGTTGTTTAATATATTTATAGATGGGGTTGTAAGAGAAGTAAATGCGAGGGTCTTGGCAAGAGGCGTGGAGTTAAAAGATAAAGAATCACACACAAAGTGGGAGTTGTCACAGCTGCTCTTTGCTGATGACACTGTGCTCTTGGGAGATTCTGAAGAGAAGTTGCAGAGATTGGTGGATGAATTTGGTAGGGTGTGCAAAAGAAGAAAATTAAAGGTGAATACAGGAAAGAGTAAGGTTATGAGGATAACAAAAAGATTAGGTGATGAAAGATTGAATATCAGATTGGAGGGAGAGAGTATGGAGGAGGTGAACGTATTCAGATATTTGGGAGTGGACGTGTCAGCGGATGGGTCTATGAAAGATGAGGTGAATCATAGAATTGATGAGGGAAAAAGAGTGAGTGGTGCACTTAGGAGTCTGTGGAGACAGAGAACTTTGTCCTTGGAGGCAAAGAGGGGAATGTATGAGAGTATAGTTTTACCAACGCTCTTATATGGGTGTGAAGCGTGGGTGATGAATGTTGCAGCGAGGAGAAGGCTGGAGGCAGTGGAGATGTCATGTCTGAGGGCAATGTGTGGTGTGAATATAATGCAGAGAATTCGTAGTTTGGAAGTTAGGAGGAGGTGCGGGATTACCAAAACTGTTGTCCAGAGGGCTGAGGAAGGGTTGTTGAGGTGGTTCGGACATGTAGAGAGAATGGAGCGAAATAGAATGACTTCAAGAGTGTATCAGTCTGTAGTGGAAGGAAGGCGGGGTAGGGGTCGGCCTAGGAAGGGTTGGAGGGAGGGGGTAAAGGAGGTTTTGTGTGTGAGGGGCTTGGACTTCCAGCAGGCATGCGTGAGCGTGTTTGATAGGAGTGAATGGAGACAAATGGTTTTTAATACTTGACGTGCTGTTGGAGTGTGAGCAAAGTAACATTTATGAAGGGATTCAGGGAAACCGGCAGGCCGGACTTGAGTCCTGGAGATGGGAAGTACAGTGCCTGCACTCTGAAGGAGGGGTGTTAATGTTGCAGTTTAAAAACTGTAGTGTAAAGCACCCTTCTGGCAAGACAGTGATGGAGTGAATGATGGTGAAAGTTTTTCTTTTTCGGGCCACCCTGCCTTGGTGGGAATCGGCCGGTGTGATAATAAAAAAAAAAAAAAAAAATATATATATATATATATATATATATATATATATATATATATATATATATATATATATATATATATATGTCGTGCCGAATATGTAAAACTGGTCAATTAGCAAGAACTCATTTAAAATTAAGTCCTTTCTAAAATATTCTCTTATACGTTTAAAGATATATTTTTTTCATTAATGTTCATGTAAAAATTTATAATTTTGCACCAAAAGGAACTTAGAAAACTTACCTAACCTTATTATAACAAGCGCAATTTATTTTAGCTTAACCCAACTAAATATATTTTAGATTTGTTTACAATAATTTAATACTAAACAAACACAGTGAAATATAGTTTTTTCGTTAGGCTCAGAATGATTTTGGAAAAATTATTGCAAACACAAATTTTAACTTGTCCTATATGGCAAAATGAGCGTTGCTATTTAAGCCAAGATCGCAAGTTCTGCCTATTCGGCACGACATATATATATGTATATATATATATATATATATATATATATATATATATATATATATATATATATATATATATATATATATAAATATATATATATATATATATATATATATATATATATATATATATATATATATATATATATATATATATATATATATATATATATATATATATATATATATATATATATATATATATAGATGGGGGTTCACCTCTTGTGTAAATTGTGGGACCCATAGCCTCGGAGAAGTGGATAAAAAGACTTCAAGGAAGAATATTTGGATTTCTTCCTGAAGCCGTTTGAATATTCCACTTCCCCTACCACCCCATCTTTTCATATATATAGTGTGTGTGTGTGTGTGTGTGTGTGTGATAAAATAACATACCATACGGATTTTACGCTTTTTATTTATAACAGTACGGTATGACACTAAAATCTCCAAATTCTAATATAATATGTAACCCATTGAAATTGGTCTATTTTAACAAGTAAGTTAAAATTGCCAAACTTCCAAAAAATGCTAAAAATCTTCAAAACATCACTGGGAGAAAAAATGGCAATAAAAAAGCGGTAAAAAAAAAAGGTCCCCCACCTCGGAAAAAAAAACACAAAAACAAAACACGGGCTAAAAAAAATGGCTAGCAGAAAAAACGAGCCAATCACCAATAAAGTCTGGAAAGGTAATCAGAGAGAGAATTGAAACCCTTTCCCAGAGTGATCAACCCCCTGACTGGCCCTCCCAACACTATCAAAACGCCACTGGATCCCTCTCAAAACAGGAGCAATTAAAGGTAGCTCACTCTCCCCCATTGGAGTTGAGGAGAGTACGGAGCAGCCTGGCAATTACCAGGCATTACACACAGGCAGCAGGGTAGGTAAGGGGGGATGGTAGGGTAGCTTGGTGTGGTGCTTGCTGTTTGGCAGAGGTGGGGAGGGCAGGGCAGGGGAAGAATAGTCCGGCAGAGGAGGGGGAGGAGTTAGGGAGAGAAGGAATCAGAGAACAGAGGAAGAGAAGGGATGAGAAAGCAAAGGAGGGTAAGGATTGGCAGAACAAGTGGGGATGAGAGAGAGAAAAGGAGAGAAAGAGATGGGGGAGAAAGGGAGGGGGGGAGAAAAAAGAGAACTAAAGGACACGAAAACCGGATGGCGATGGAAACAAAAAAAGATAAAAAACAAGTACATGTATAGAGACATAAATTTAGAAAGAAAATAAGTAAGCATATACAGAAAAAGAGAGACTATTTTTAAAGAGAGAGAGAGAGAGAGAGAGAGAGAGAGAGAGAGAGATTGGTGCAGTTAATAATCAGGGCACTATTACTGCACCTCAACACCTATTGCACCAGCAGGATCTCTGAATTGGTGAACACTCACACGTCACCCACTCAGCTACTCCTATCTCAATACTCCTATCTCAGCCCAGCAGGCGGTACTGTGCCTTATACAAGACCACAGACCTACATCCCTGCAGCTGCCTTAGTGAACTATCTTTCTCGAGGACAGGCACCTTACATGCCTTACACACCCACCACCTCAAGCTGACCACATCATGAGGAGCCAGTTTATCAGCATCCTGTCGGCCAACATTAGAGGTTTCATTACTAATGTTGGAGAGCTCACACATAGTTTTGTGAACACTCGACGTCCCAACATGACAGCTGTTCTTGAAACATTTTTGGACGACAGGACTCCAGAAAATTTTGCAAGAATTGCTGGCTTCACCTCATCGATGAGAAGAGATAGGCAAGGGCAAGGAGGAAGTGTTGCTGTGTGCTTCTCTAAAAGTGTTCATGCCCAGCACATTGATGTTGCCATCCCTACTCATCTTGAAATGATGTTCTTCAAGCTATGCATAAACACTAGTACCTCTACACTAGCATATGCAATGTACAGACCTCATTGGCAACATGCAGATCCCATCAACTTCCTAATTGAAAATGTGGACTCCCTTTTGCTACAGTACAACTGTCAACATGTCATAATTGTTGGTGATCTCAACCAACACCTTTTACAGAGGGACTTTGATGACTTTCTTGTAGCATTTGACATGAGAAGCTTTGTTGGTTTCCCTACTCACATCTCTGGCTCCTCCCTTGACCCAGTAGTGAGTGATCTAACAGAAAATATAGTCACTTGTCAACCCCTCGGCTATGTTGGATCATCTGGCCACAAGGCTGTTTTCACGACACTTAAGATTCCAACAGAACGAGGTGAGGAGTCCACACGCACAACCTGGCTATGGGAAAGAGGTAATTGGCTAGCCCATTGCTCTGAGCTCACCACCACCGATTGGAATGCTCTTCTCCAAGGGGATGTTGACAACCAAGTGAAAGCCTTCACTGGACACATCATTAATCTACAACAAGGACACATTCCTCACCGAAGCCTACAGATCAGCCTTAGTTTGGCTTTTGTTGTAGAGAGGCTGCTACTGCTAAGTACAAGGCATGGCGAAGGTATAAGAGACATCCTACCACCTATAACAGGAAATTGCACAGGCAAGCCTGTAGGCATATGGGTGACGTTCAAAAGTGGGCCATCGCTAAATGGGAGATGGTCACAAAAAGAAAGCTAGCATCAGGTAGGGTAGACTCCAAAACCTGGTGGTCCCTGGTCAAGGACTTACAAGGTTATTTGCCTGATGAATTCACTCCCTTCTAAATCGACAGGATGGGACCACCTCTACTAGTAGTCAAGAGAAGGCAGACCTCTTTGCTGAATACTTGCTACCAAAATGCAAGTTCCTGATCCAGCAAGGGACCCTCCTTGGCTAGCTGCAAGAACTGTGTCAAAACTGTCAGTGGTGACAAGAAGGCAGGAAGAGGTGCATTTCCTTCTTAAATCGCTTGACCAAGAAAAGGCTGTGGGCCCAAACAAGTTGAGCCCGAGATTGCTGAGATGTGCAGACCAGCTAGCAGCACCTCTAACTCGCATCTTTCAGCACTGCCTAGTACAGTGTAAATGGCCCTCTCTGTGGAAAGAGGCAAATGTAGTCCCTGTTCACAAAAAGAAGAGCAGAGCAGAAATCAGCAACTACAGACCAGTGTCACTCCTTTCAATCACTGGAGTTTACCTGAAGAGAGTTCCGGGGGTCGACGCCCCGGCGGCCCGGTCTGTGACCAGGCCTTGAGACAATAATCTCAAGACAAATGACAGAGTTTTTTCGACTACCACTAACTACTTTGTGACCGTCAATATGGCTTCAGGAAAGGTTATTCTGATGCTGACCTGTTGTTAACTTCTCCAGTAAGTGGTACCATTCACTGGATGAATCCAAAGTCAGCACATTGCTGGTGCTATGGACCGGGTGTGGCACCAGGGCCTCTTAGCAAAACTGCAAGCTCTGGGAATTGCAGGCTCTATGCTATGTCTCCTCAGTGATTACCTTCATGGTAGATCTCTAAGTGTAGTTCTCAATGGAACAGAATCAGCAAGACATCCTATTGGGGCAGGTGTTCCACAAGGAAACGTTTTGGGTCCATTGTTATGGAATGTCTACTTCAGTGACCTTCTTCATTTCATCCCAGAATCCCATGCATACACAGATGACTGTACACTGACATTCACTTATCCAAGAGAAGAAATGTCTGCTGCTCTAAGCCACATCAATCACCAGCTAAGAGCTATATCAGCTTGGGGAAATAGATGGCAAGTAACTTTTGTACCTGAGAAAACACAAATGATGATCTCTAGGCACTATGATGGTAATGCCGGGGCAGTAGTAAGGATGAATGGGAGGGTGTTGGCACCTGGGGAAGTTGATATCCTTGGGGTGAAAGTTGACTCCAAAATGACCATGAAAAACCACGTTGTAAATCTTGTAAACAAGGCAGCCAGGAAGCTTACAGCGCTTCGCCGTATCTCGCATCTGCTTGACAGCAGGGGCTGCAAGATTTTGTACGAGGCACAAGTACGCCCACACCTTGAGTATGCTCCACTTTCTTGGTTCGCCTGCCCCCTTCTCATCTGCGACTGCTTGACAGAGTAGAGAACAGAGCAAGACGTCTAATCTCTCGCCAGGACCAATCCTGGATAGATCTGTCATTTCAGCAGAGCCTTCAACACAGGAGGGATGTGGGTGGCCTTACTGTTATGTACAAGGCCAATATTGTCAAAGTACCACACTTGGATCCGCTTCGAGGACAGCGTGAAACAAGCTTCTATACCACAAGACAGGCAGATAGAAGCAACTTCACTCTGGCTGTACCCTTCTCCTGAACATCACTTCATCTGAGATCATTTATCCCCAGGATGACTAGAGTATAGAACACATTCGTACAGCATTATGATGTCAACGAGATAAAGTCAGTTAATCAGATGAAAATTTTGGCCCACAGATGGCTCCAACTTCATCCTGTTCCCTACTTGTGTGTTTCATAACAATAAAAATACTTTCAAATGAGCTGATGTAGGTAACAGCTCTTAGCTTGTCAGTAAAGTTAGGAATCCTTAACCTGTAAATAGCTTGTCAATAAAGCTAGGGATCCTTAACCTAACCTTGTCAAACCCCTGTGTAAGAGAGAGAGAGAGAGAGAGAGAGAGAGAGAGAGAGAGAGAGAGAGAGAGAGAGAGAGAGAGAGAGAGACAGACAGACAGACAGACAGACAGACAGACAGACAGACAGACAGACAGACGGACAGACAGACAGAGAGAGAGACAGATAGACAGACAGACAGACAGACAGACACAGAGCAAAGGAACTCTGCTTTCCCTTCATAGAGAATAAACTTATCTTGACTGAATAAAGACATCTTATAGAAATACACTGACAGTTTACTGGAGTAATAACTGTCACAATGTAGACTATAAGTGAAAGTAATAATTGATTAAATTTATCAAACAATATAGCAAAGTTAATCAACCCACAAGTTACAATTATTCTAGATGCACTGGACTAACTTTATAAAAAAAATGTGTGTGTGTTTGTGTGTGTGTGTGTGTGTGTGTGTGTGTGTGTGTGTGTGTGTGTGTGTGTGTGTGTGTGTGTGTGTGTGTGTGTGTGTGCTTGTGCAGACACTGTCTAGTCATAGACTAAGTCCATGCAACAATGTACACCACAAGACAGTCAGTTCTTTCAATCTTACCATATACTGAGTCTAGTCATTACGTAGCATGCAGACACAAACTTCTTCCAGACTGCAGAAGTACGTCACTACGTCCAACACAAGTAAGGTTAACAATATCTAAACGGAGTAAGTCCCAAGACTTAGTGCATTCCACTATACCATACAGTCTGTCCACACAAGATAGAGGCATCAAAAATCTAAGTGCCTGACTGCTCCACAACAGCTGTGTCTCATACTTTTCACACAGTTTCACACATGACCCAATGATGACACCTCTCACACGATAGTCCAACATGACAAAGTAGAGGAATTAACTTTGCAATGACTCAATGTTAGATGTGTGTTCGTGAAAATGTAGTAAGCGATGTTTAGAATGATGATTCTTGCCCTCAGAGGCTGTTTGACATTGTAGTTACAGCAACCGAGTCCACACAATGGAAATAGACTGCAAACGCAAGACAGTTATGAGAATTTTTAACTCCCAGAATAGCCCTGTATAAGATGGTGTTTGCATTTAAGGTTACGCTAATGGATGCAGAGTAACCTTAAATCTCCAACTGCGGTCGTCTGAGCGAGTGTGCAAGCTGGATGGTTATACATACAAGTCTGTTATTTATGCCACACTCACTGACTGCTTGTGCCTGTAGTGCCAGGAGGCACCTGGCACCTCCACCCACACTCAGTCATCATCACAAAAAATATATCAAATCTCTCACACAAAAAAATGGTAACTATAAAGAAAACTATGAGTTAGCAGATTACTGGGACTGCACAGTGTGTCTCCGTCCCTTCTTTAATCTCCCTCATTTCTTACCCTCTGTCTCTCCCCTTTCTCTTCCTTTTTTCACTCCTTATTCTCTCCCTCCCAGTTGCTTCGTCCTATCCTCCCTTCCCTCCAGGGTCCGTCTCACCGTTCTTGTATCCATCTCCCTCCCTCCCTCCCTCCCTCCCTCCCTCCCTCCTCCTCCTCCTCCTCCATCCCTCCTCCTCCTCCTCCCTCCTCTCTCCTCCATCCATCCTGCCTCCTCCCCTATGCACTGCGTGTCGTCCGTCATTCCCACAGTCATTTCCTCGCTTATTGAACGTTTCATCGACAGCCACCAACACTCAGATTTGTGACGTCAGAGAGAGAGAGAGAGAGAGAGAGAGAGAGAGAGAGAGAGAGAGAGAGAGAGAGAGAGAGACATTGCTGGCGCTGACCGGGTGTGGCACCAGGCCTCTTAGCAAAACTCAAGCACTGGGAATTGCAGGCTCTACGCTATGTCTCCTCAGTGATTACCTTCATGGTAGATCTCTAAGTGTAGTCCTCAATGGAACGGAATCAGCAAGACATCCTATTGGGGCAAGCGTTCCACAAGGAAGTGTGCTGGGTCCACTGTTATGGAATGTCTACTTCAACGACCTTCTTCATCTCATCCCAGAATCACATGCATATGCAGATGACTGTACACTGACATTCACTTATCCAAGAGAAGAAATGCCAGCTGCTCTGGTTACATCAATCACCAGCTGAGAGCCATATCAGCTTGGGAAATAGATGGCAAGTAAATTTGCACCTGAGAAAACGCAAATGATGATCGTCTCTAGGCACCATGATGGTAATGCTGGTGCAGTAGTAAGGATGAATGGGAGGATGTTGCACCTGGAGAAGAAGTTGATATCCTTTGGGGTGAAATTTGACCCCAAACTAACCATGAAGAACCATGTTGTAAATCTTGCAAACAAGGCAGCCAGGAAGCTTACAGCACTTCGCCGTATCTCGCATCTGCTTGACAGTAGGGGTTTGCAAGATACTGTACGAGCACAAGTACGCTCACACCTTGAGTATGCTCCACTTTTTTGGTTTGCCTGTCCTCCCCTCTCATCTGCGACTGTTGACAGAGTAGAGAACAGAGCAAGACGTCTCATCTCTCGCCTGGACCCATCCTGATGGATCTGTCATTTCAGCAGAGCCTTCAACATAGGAGGGATGTGGGTGGCCTTACTGTTATGTACAAGGCCAATATTGTCAAAATACCACATTTGGGATCCACTTCGAGGACAGCGCGAAACAAGCTTTTATGCCACAAGACGGGCAGAAAGCAGCAACTTCCTCTGGCTGTACTTCTCCAGAACATCACTCCATCTGAGATCATACATACCAGGATGACTCGAGTATGGAAACACATTCGTTCAGCATAATGATGTCAACGAGATAACGTCAGTTGATCAAATGAAAATGCTGGCCTGCAGATGGCTCCAACTCATCCTGTTCCCACTTGTATGTCTCATAACAATAAAATGCTTTCAAATGAGCTGATGTAGGTAACAGCTCTAGCTTGTCAATAAAGTTAGGAATCCCTTTAAACCCGTAAATAGCTTGTCAATAAAGCTAGGGATCCTTAACTTGTCAAACCATGTTAAAAAAAAAAAAAAAAAAAAAAGAGAGAGAGAGAGAGAGAGAGAGAGAGAGAATCATAAAACAGTAACACAGCAGTCGTTAAAATAACAAAAGTGTGGCGTGATGGTTCTGTGACGTCACGGATCAAAACAAAGGTCTTACGGGAACGTCAACACTGCAGCCATCAGCGCCATCTTGGCACAGCTCACTGATGCCCTTTGGCTGCCCTCATGAAGGGCACCTGGCGGGGTGGGAGGGGAAAGGCAAGGAAGGTGTTTGGTTTGTTGTTATTCAACAAAATTTGGGTTCACCTGGATTTTGCTGCACAGGGTAAGTTCATTATCATGGAGTCAGCAGTGTCAGCCTAAGTCCGGAGACTTCAGCAGTGTCAGCATAAGTCAACAGACTTCAGCAGTGTCAGCCTGAGGTCAGGAGACTTCAGCAATGTCAGCCTGAGGTCAGGAGACTTCAGCAGTGTCAGCCTGAGGTCAGGAGACTTCAGCAATGTCAGCCTGAGGTCCGGAGATTTCAGCAGTGTCAGCCTGAGGTCAGAGACTTCAGCAGTGTCAGCATAAGCCAACAGACTTTAGCAGTGTCAGCCTAAGGTCAGGAGACTTCAGCAATGTCAGCCTGAGGTCAGGAGACTTCAGCAGTGTCAGCCTGAGGTCAGGAGACTTCAGCAGTGTCAGCCTGAGGTCAGGAGACTTCAGCAGTGTCAGCCTGAGGTCAGGAGACTTGTACTGTTAGCCTGAGGTCAGGAGACTTCAGCAGTGTCATGAGTCAGCAGATTCAGCAGTGTCAGCATGAGTCAGCAGACTTCAGCAGGAAATGAATATATCAAATATTCCTCTTGGATACAGTATAGCAGAGTTAGAAGCTAATAGTACATGTAAAGTGTCATCTATCTGTCTGTTTCTCCCTCTATCTCTCTCTCTCTCCTCTCTCTCTCTCTCTCTCTCTCTCTCTCCTCTTTTTCTTTCTTCTCTCTCTTCTTCTCTTCTCTCTTCCTCTTCCTTTTCTTCTCTCTCTCTCCTTCCTCTCACACACACCAGCGAAAGCAGGGGCCAGGAGCCGTGACTCGACACCTGTAACCACAAAATCAAATTTGTAAGTGCACACACACACACACACACACACACACACATAGACAAGACCAGGAGCTGTGACTGATCCCTGGGAAACCCCATATGGTGAGTACACCACTGGGGGAAATAACATTGATGTGGAAGGAGGAAGAGATAGAGCTTTCCATCACTCTGCGCCAGGTAATGGGAAAGGCATGGAAGGAAAAGGACTAGAAAAGGAGAGGATAAGAGAGAAAGAGAGAGAGAGAGAGAGAGAGAGAGAGAGAGAGAGAGAGAGAGAGAGAGAGAGAGAGAGAGAGAGAGAGAGAGAGGGGAGAGAGATAATAAAAGATGAAGAGGGGAGAGAGGGAAAGATTGAAATGGGAGGTAAGAATAGAGGATGGTAGAGAGGAAGGGAGAAGCAGGATGGAAGTGAAGGAAGGATTTAAGGAGAGGGGATGTTGAAAGGAGAGGGGGATATGAGAAGGAGAGGAAGGAAGGGGAAATGAGAAGAACATCAAGCAGGGGAAGGGAAAATTGGAAGGAGGTGAAAAATTGAGGTGAAGGAAAAAAAATGAGAAAGGGAAGAATGATGAAACAAGAGAGGGGGGGGGAGAAGGAGAGAGGGAAAAAGAGGCAGTAACACTGAAGACAGAGTGAGAGAAAGAGGGAAGAACGGATGAGAGAAAGAGGAGAAGGAAGGAGAAAGGATCGACCAAATGGTCAAAATTGTAATCACCCAATTATCATTAATTTCTGCAAAGTTTTATAGGAAGGAGGAGAGAAGGTGAGGAGAAACCAGGGAGAGGAGGGAGAGAAGGAAGTAGAGGGGGAGGGGGGGTGAGCGGATGAATTGGGGTGAGAAGGAGAGTATGGATAGGTAGAGTAAGAATATGAAAGAGCCGGCGAAGACTTCCTCTAAAACAAACCTGGGAACGGTGGGGTTGAACCATGGTGAGTGAGTCGTAAACTCCAGGCCAGTGCGTGAGTACTGGGCCAGCCGGATACAAGTCATCCAACTAGGTATATTTATACACCATAGGAGGTTAGCATGGGCCATCACTGACTACAAATGCAAGATTTTACAGTCAAGATTTGTTCTTTATCTCCAGTGTCATGATCTTCTTTATGTGAGTGAAGAAGCTTCTGCTCCTGCACACTCCACAACAGATACCTCAGTATCACCTCATGTGTCTTACCCACATTGGACCAGCACTTTTTCTTTATGTCCTTATAAATGACTTTGAAATGAGGTTAACATGAAAATCGCTGAGCTCACGAGCAACACGAAATAAATGTTACCACATCTGTTGCCGAATGTTGGAGTATCTGGAGGACCTGGATACCTTCTTGCTGTGGTATTATACATGTGTATCCTAACATTAAGTCGTTAATTTTATGTAGTCAGAACACAGCTAACTTTAATTTTAATCTACCCATTCCTGACTTCAACTTAGTTAGAATTTATGTCAACTTTAACTTTTTCTGGTCTGGTCCCGTGAATTACAGGCAGGAATTTGGCTAAGCAAAGGGATCACCTCAGAGTGCTATTATGACACAGTCTGCTTCCAACACTTAGATCATGTCAGCATCATTATTCCACGACACATCACTTGGTGAAGCACAGTGACTTGTCGTAATCTTCGTACCACAACAGCATTCACCTTGAAGGAAGAAATTAACACACAATGACTTTCATGACCATTGCAAATGCAAACCGGACGTAATATATCAACGCCAGGAACCTAAACACCATTGAATGAAGATGTCTGTCACTTACTGGTCCCACAGCAACATAGTGACCAGTAGATCCATCATTGTGGTTACCACCACAACTGTCCAAGACATTACAAGGACCTCCACACCCACACAAGACCCTGGCAGGTACGAGTCTCAGCATCCTCATGGTGGATGTCATCTAGTTTCCATTCGTGAAACTGCTAGCAGTCGTCCCATACGCTGATAAAACACTCACATGTAGGATACACACCATGAACAATCCTGTGTACAACGCCACAACACCCACATCATGGCTTGGGGCAGGAAATCCACGGATTAAATGTCATATTTCTGAAACATCTACAAATAGACTAAATAATTTCATAAAATAACATTGAATTATAGTATCATCACGCCTCTGGCAAGACAGTGATGGAGTGAGTGATGATCAAAGTGTTTCTTCTTGTTCCGTGGAACACGGCCGATGTGTTAATAAAAATAATAACACTGGGCGTTGTTCACATCGGCGACTCCACAGCTGGATATTTACAGTTGAGCTCCTCCTGGGTCAGTCTATATGCAGTGATTGTTCTCACTCTGCTGTGTGCTGGATAAGGTCACTCCTGAATGAGGTGTTGTACGTTGAAGATTTCACTGCATCTAGTACTTGCTTGTCAACATTATGCCAACAACTACATCGATCACCAACTTTTACTATTATCATTACTGTTGCTATCACTAGCATCATCACTGAGGCTACTGGTATTACTGCTCTTACTACTATTACTATTACTACGTGCTCTATCCTTACTACTGTAACTGATGCTTCTGATATCCCTGCTACTTGTGTCACGGGCTACTTCTATCACTGCTACATCTAGCATGACTCACTAATATTATTAATATTCCCACGTTGCATAATGAACTAACTTGATTTACAATAACAACGTGATACATCCTTCACGTGTTTATGGGTAAGTAAACATCTCATTTGTATTTAATCTAAATTTTGTGAAGAATTTTTCCAACTATTTCTAAAATTTATTTATGTATGTTAATATCACAGGACAGTCTGTTCCAGTATTCTTTGACTGTTGGCGACAAAATACTATACACACGTTTGTGTTGCTTCTTCCGCCGGAGTTTCATTCTGTTGTTTCGTTTTATGCTGAATTAGTGTATTTTAGATGGCATTTCTGTTTCAGGTATTATATTTTTAGCAACTCAAAGTCTTGAATGAGATCTCGTAATTTTGTAAAAAAAATAAATATAATTCTTCAAAACAGGGATTTTTTTCAGAGAAACATATACGATATTCTGGTGTCCCTTTTTCAGTCTCCTCAGTTTATCTTCGTTTCTTAAGTAAATTGAGGATGGCAAGTGAACAGCTTCTTCCAGGTGAAGAGTGACAAGCGCATTTTATAGTGGTATTTTGTAGTCGAAATTCCTGCTGGCGGCTCCACGATGTTTGGTGTACTCAAGTCAGGTTCTGATGGACACTACAGGGCCACCTTCATCACGACTTCCAAACAGAATACTTTTAACCTTCTTGTATTCAAAGTTTCTTACTTCGCATTTATCAGTGGTTAAGATCACACCCAGTAAAGAAGGAACACCGACAAGTGGTAAACAGACATGAGTACTCATTTACCAGACCAGTAGTAGTAGTAGTAGTAGTAGAGCAGGAGCAGCAGCAGCAGCAGCAGCAGCAGCAGCAGCAGCAGCAGCAGCAGCAGCAGCAGCAGCAGCAGCAGCAGCAGCAGCAGCAGCAGCAGCAGCAGCAGCAGCAGCAGCAGTAGTAGTAGTAGTAGTAGTAGCAATAGTGGTGTTGGAATTATTGGGGTGGTACTACGAAGCAAGCACACAAATAAACACGCACATCACTCTAAAAGAAGAAGACAGTGGTAACTGTAATTTACCACTAGTGGAGTTAAAAAGTAGTCTGGCCTATATGTGATTGGAGCAGTTGATGACAGGCTGTCACTCCAGCCGGAGTCATTACGGTGGACTCGCTCAGGTGTTTACAAAGGTCACCTGTCCAGCCCTACAATCCGGATTCACCAAAACGTTTCTGCCTTGTTGAAAAGTTGTGGATTATGCACTTGTGATGTCTTGTGTAAATACAAGACCAACACTAACTGTTTACATGTGTAATGTTTAGAGGACAGGGATGAAACACTACTATATATATATATATATATATATATATATATATATATATATATATATATATATATATATATATGATATATATATATATATATATATTATATATATATATATATATATATATATATAATATATATATATATAGTATATATATATATATATATATATATATATATATATATATATATATATATATATATATATATATATATATATATATATATATATATATTATATACTATATATAGGTTAGATTGAGACAGAACCATCAGGAGTACTACGTCCTGCAAGTGATGTAAATGAAAGCCTAATTGTTTACATGGATGGAGGATCTGCTGGTCCATTTTTGTCTCATAAATATGCAAGGTTTCGGTACGTCTTGCTATGACTACACTTGGTCACTACATACATGTACAGGCATATATTCACATCCTCTGGGTTCTTCATTTTTCTAGTTCTTATTCTTGTTTATTTCTCTTATCTCCATGAAGTGAATAGAATTTCCTCGAAGCCATCACACACACACACACACACACACACACACACACACACACACGCACCCACACACACACACACAAAGCAAACACACACACACAATACACACACACGCACACACACACACAATACACACACACGCACACACACACACACCTTGTATTCACCTTGAGTAGTTCTGACATCGAGGATATCATGTATGAAAGGCCCCTGGGAGCTAGAGATCATGTGGTTCTGTGCTTCGACTACATAGTTGAGCTCCAAGTGGAGAGAGCAGGAGGAATAGGGTGGGAAAAACCAAACTACAAAAGGGGGAACTACTCAGGCTTGAGGAACTTCTTTCAAGACATTCAGTGGGAGAGGGAACTGACAGGAAAACCAGTACAAGAAATGTTGGACAAAATGCAAGGAGGCAGAGGAGAGGTTTGTTCCCAAGGGAAACAGAAATAATGGGAAGAACAGAACGAGTCCTTGGTTCACCCAAATGTGTAGGGAGGCAAAAACTAGGTGTACTAGAGAATGGAAAAGGTACGGAAGACAGAGAACTCAGGAAAATAAAGAGATTAGCCGAAGAGCCAGAAACGAATATGCACAAATAAGAAGGGAGGCTTAGCGATAATACGAAAATGACATAGGATCGAAAGTCAAGACTGACCCGAAGCTGTTGTACAGCCACATCAGGAGGAAAACAACAGTCAAGGACCAGGTAATCAGACTGAGGAAGGGTGATGGGGAATTCACAAGAAACGACCAGGAGGTATGTCAGGAGCTCAACACTAGATTTAAAGAAGTATTTACAGTGGAAACCAGTAGGACTCCAGGAAATCAGAGCAGGGGGGGTGCACCAGCAAGTGCTGGATGAAGTACATATAACCAAGGAGGAGGTGAAGAAGCTGCTATGCGAACTTGACACCTCAAAGGCGGTGGGACCAGACAACATCTCTCCGTGGGTCCTTAAAGAGGGAGCAGAGATATTGTGTGTACCATTAACAAAGATCTTCAACACATCATTTGAAACTGGGCAACTCCCCGAGGTATGGAAGATGGCAAATGTAGTCCCAATTTTTAAAAAGGGAGACAGACATGAGACACTAAACTACAGACCTGTATCACTAACGTGTATAGTATGCAAGGTCATGGAGAAGATCATCAGGAGGAGAGTGGTGGAGCACCTGGAAAGAAACAAGTGTATAATTGACAACCTGCACGTCAAGAAATTAGAGAAAGTGCAAAGGTTTGTAACAAGACTAGTCCCAGAGCTACGGGGATTGTCCTACGAAGAAAGGCTGAGGGAAATCGGCCTGATGACACTGGAGGACAGGAGGGTCCGGGGAGACATGATAACGACATTTAAAATACTGAGCGGAATAGACAATGTGGACAAAGACGGGATGTTCCAGAGAAGGGACACAGACACAAGAGGTCACAATTGGAAGGTGAAGACTCAGATGAATCAAAGGGATGTTAGGAAGTATTTCTTCAGTCATAGAGTAGTCAGGCCGTGGAATAGCCTAGAAAGTGACGTAGTGGAGGCGGGAACCATACATAGTTTTAAGGCAAGGTATGATAAAGCTCATGGGGCAGGGAGAGAGAGGACCTAGTAGCAATCAGCGAAGAGGCGTGGCACACACACACACACACACACACACACACACACACACACACACACACACACACACACACACACACACACACACACACACACACACACACACACACACAAAATACAAACACACACACACACACACACAGACACACACAGTATAGTCTAGGTGGCCAAAGACTGCAGACCTGAATCAAGGAAAAAGATCTTGGGGTGAGTATAACACCGAGCATATCTCCTGAGGCCTCATCAATCAGATAACTGCTGCAGCATATGGGCGTCTGGCAAACCTAAGAATAGTGTTCCGATACCTCAGTAAGGAATCGTTCAAGACTCTGTACACGATATATGTCAGGCCCATACTGGAGTATGCAGCACCAGTTTGGAACCCACACCTGGTCAAGCACGTCAATGAATTAAAGAAAGTACAAAGGTTTGCAACAAGATTAGTCCCAGAGCTAAGGGGAATGTCCTACGAAGGTTAAGGGAAATTGGCCTTACGACACTGGAGGACAGGAGGGTCAGGGGAGATATGAAAACGACATAAAATACTGCGCGGAATAGACCAGGTGGACAAAGACGGGATGTTCCAGAGATGGGACACAGAAACAAGGGGTCACAATTGGAAGTTGAAGACTCAGATGGGTCAAAGGGAGTAACATAGTTTATATTCTCATCGTCACAACTATAATAAAAAAATTAGAAATATTTCAACATTACTCTGAAAAATAACACACTAGTGACGCTCTCAAGCATCAGTGTAGCCAGGCTGACACACCTGACACACCTGACACACCTGACACACCTGGTACACCTGACACACCTGACACACCTGACACACCTGACACACCTGACACACCTGACACATCTGGTACACCTGGTACACCTGACACACCTGACACACCTGACACACCTGACACACCTGGTACACCTGACACACCTGACACACCTGACACACCTGACACACCTGACACACCTGGTACACCTGGTACACCTGACACACCTGACACACCTGACACACCTGACACACCTGGTACACCTGACACACCTGACACACCTGACACACCTGACACACCTGGTACACCTGACACACCTGGTACACCTGGTACACCTGACACACCTGACACACCTGACACACCTGGTACACCTGACACACCTGACACATCTGACACATCTGACACACCTGACATACCTGACACACCTGGTACACCTGGTACACCTGACACACCTGACACACCTGGTACACCTGACACACCTGACACACCTGACACACCTGGTACACCTGACACACCTGACACACCTGACACACCTGACACATCTGACACATCTGACACACCTGACATACCTGACACACCTGGTACACCTGGTACACCTGACACACCTGACACACCTGATACACCTGACACACCTGACACACCTGACACATCTGACACATCTGACACACCTGACATACCTGACACACCTGGTACACCTGGTACACCTGACACACCTGACACACCTGACACACCTGGTACACCTGACACACCTGACACACCTGACACACCTGACACACCTGACACACCTGGTATACCTGACACACCTGACACACCTGACACACCTGACACACCTGGTACATCTGACACACCTGACACACCTAACACACCTGACACACCTGACACATCTGACACACCTGACACACCTAACACACCTGGTACACACACACACACGACTGACACACCTGGCACAGCTGACACACTTGGCACATACATGTCACACCTGGCGCACCTGACACACTTGGCACATACATGTCACACCTGGCACACCTGACACACTTGGCACATACATGTCACACCTGGCACACCTGACACACTTGGCACATACATGTCACACCTGGCACACCTGACACACTTGGCACATACATGTCACACCTGGCACACCTGACACACTTGGCACATACTGTCACACCTGGCATACCTGACACACTTGGCACATATATGTCACACCTGGCACACCTGACACACTTGGCACATATATGTCACACCTGGCACACCTGACACACTTGGCACATACTGTCACACCTGGCACACCTGACACACTTGGCACATACTGTCACACCTGGCACACCTGACAAAAGCTTTGAAATTGGCGCTCTCAGTCTGAATTTGGATGAAGGAGGTTAAGGTCAGCAGGGGAGGTAGGAAGGGTAGTGGCGGCAAGTACCTGAGGTAGAAAAGTTGCGTCAGCAGAAGATTATCAAGAAATACCAACAAGTACCACAGAGTCTTCCAGTAAACAGAGATAAGCTATGTGACGTACAGTAAAGATTTTTTTTTACCTGCTTAGATATGAAAAAAAAATAAAATGAGGATACGAAACACAGGAAAAGTCATCTCACTGAACGAAAGGAGAGTGTAAAAAACACTCCTAGGAGTAGTAATGTCCGAGGAGGTGTCGTTCAGAGAGCACGATAACGGCAAATGCAGCAAAGAATATGAGAGTAACCGGGTGGAAACGAGAACCTTGAAAACAAGAGAAGTCAAGGCACTGATGGAACCATTCAAATAACTTGTACTCTCACGTCTGCAACATTGAGTTGTGCTCACAATACTTTAAAGCAGGAAAAATATCAGAGCTGGAAAATGTACGGAGGTCGTTTACTTCCAGCATAGTCAACCAAACATCTTAACAACTGTGAGCGCATTAAAACACTTGAAAGGAAGTCTCTGGAATGGAAAAGAGAAAGATTATTGGTAATGTATAGATGGAATATACTTGGAGGTCAGGTCCACACCCTGCATCCTGTAATATCTTACTGGAGAGATACTGGAAAAAGTGCAAGATAGAGCCAATAAATAGCAAGGGCACTGTGGACACAATACGAAAACGCTGTGTCAACATCCCAGGTCGAAGACTCTTCAACTTTCTACCAGCAGATAGCATAAACACTGCTAGAAGTCTTCAAGAGGAAACCGGATCACTACCTCGCCCAAGTGCCAGATCAACCATATTATGATGGATACATGGACCAGAGAGCCACTAAGAGCAACAGCTTGGTTGATCAATCAGCCAACCTGGACGCGCATGACGAAGTAGGCTAAACCAGCAGGGGCCATAATAAACATGCGAATGGGAGGTATTGGAGTGTCATACAAGTAAAATAAGAGTAGCTCAGGTTTGTAGGATCAAGAGCTCTTAACCAACATCAAGGCAACCTCTCCTACCTTGAAGGAGAATTATATTAAGTGGATAAGGCAGGAATAAGAGGGTGGAGGCCTGGATAAAGCGGCTAGGATAGAAACGGGATAAAAAGGGTGACTGGGGAAAGAAAGATGGATAAAGAGAGAGAGATAAAGAGGTAGAGGTCAATAAAGGGGGATAAAGAGAGGTGGATAAATGGGAGGATAAAGGGGCAGAGGTCAATATCCTGGCGCAGGAGCAGCAATATCCTGGCTGCTGCAGGAGGAAGACACTGTGAGGGGTACCTACTGTGAGGGATACCTACTGTGAGGGGTACCTGCTGTGACAGGAACCTACTTTGAGGGATACCTACTGTGAGGGGTACCTACTGTGAGGGGGACCTGCTGTGAAGGATACCCACTGGGAGGAGTACCTACTGTGAGGGGTACCTACTGTGAGGACTACCTACTGTGAGGGATATATATTGTGAGAGGTATGTACTGTGAGGGATACCTACTGTGAGGGGTACCTACTGTGAGGGGTACCTGCTATGAGGGATGCCTATTGTGAGGGGTACCTACTGTGAGGGGTACCAACTGTGAGGAGTACCTGCTGTGAAGGGTAGCTACCGTGAGAGGTATCTACTGTGAGGGGTACCTACTGTGAGAGGTACCTACTGCGAGAGGTACCTACTGTGAGGGTACCTGCTGTGAAGGGTACCTGCTGTGAGGGATGCCTACTGTGAGGGGTGCCTACTGTGAGGGGTACGTACAGTGAGGGATATCTACTGTGAGTGATATCTACTGTGAGGGGTACCTACTGTGAGAGATACCTTCTGTGAGGGTACCTGCTGTGAGGGGTAACTACTGTGAGGGGGTGCCTACTGTGAAGGATACCTACTGTGAGGGGTACCTACTGTGAGGGGTACCTACTGTGAAGAGTACATACCGTGAGGGTACCTGCAGTAAGGGGTACTACTGTAAGGGGTACCTACTGTGAGGATTACCTGCTGTGATGGGTAACTACTGTGAGGAGTACCTGCTGTGATGGGTAACTACTGTGAGGGGTGCCTACTGTGAGGGGTACCTACTGTGCTGGGTACTACTGTGCAGGGTACCTACTCTGAGGGGTACCTGCTGTGAGGGGGACCTACTGTGAGGGATACCTACTGTGAGGGCTACCTGCTGTGAGGGGTACCTGCTGAGAGGGATACCTACTGTGAGGGGTACCTACTGTGCAAGGTGCCTACTGTGAGGGGTACTTAATATGAGGGATATCTATTGTGAGGGATACCTACTGTGAGGGTACCTACTGTGAGGGATACCTAATGTGAGGGGTACCTGTTGTGAGGGGTACCTACTGTGAGGAGTACCTTCTTTGAGGGGTACCTTCTGTGAGGAGTACCTGCTATGAAAGGTAACTACTATGAAGGGTACCTGCTGTGAGGGTACCTACTGTGAAGGGCATTTACCCGAGGGATACCTGCTGTGAGGGTACCTACTGGGAAGGGTATTTACCCGAGGGATACCTACTGTGAGGGGTACCTACTGTGAGGAATACCTGCTGTGAGGGGTACCTACTGTGTGGGGTAACTACTGTGCGGGGTACCTACTGTGAAGGATACCTACTTATCTGCTGTGTTGTGGCTCAGGTGACTTGTATTACCGTTACTTGTATTACTGTTACCTGTATTATTGTGACTTGTGTTGCTGTGACTTGTATTACTGTGATTTTTATTACTGTTACTTGCATCACTGTTACTTGTGTTACTGTGACTTGTATTACTGTGACTTACATTACTGTGGCTTATGTTACTGTTGTTTGTACTACTGTGACGTGTATTACTGTGATTTGTATTACTGTGACTTGTATTACTGTGACTTGTATTACTGTTACTAGTATTACTGTGATTTGTATTACCGTTACTTGTATTACTGTGACTTGTATTACCGTTACTTGTATTACTGTTACCTGTATTATTGTGACTTGTATTACTGTTACTTGCATCACTGTTACCAGTATTACTGTGACTTGTATTACTGTTATTTGTATTACTGTGACTTGTATTACTGTTACTTGCATCACCGTTACTAGTATTACTGTGACTTGTATTACTGTTATTTGTATTACTGTGACATGTATTACTGTTACTTGCATCACCGTTACTAGTATTACTGTGACTTGTATTACTGTTACTTGCATCACCGTTGCTAGTATTACTGTGACTTGTATTACTGTGACTTGTATTACTGTGACTTGAATTACTGTGACTTGTCTTACTGTGATTTGTCTTACTGTGACTTGTATTACTGTGACTTGTATTACTGTGACTTGTCTTACTGTGACTTGTATTACTGTGACTTGTCTTACTGTGACTTGTCTTACTGTGACTTGTATTGCTGTGACTTGTATTACTGTGACTTGTCTTACTGTGACTTGTATTACTGTGACTTGTATTAGAGTGATTTGTGGAGATAAATGGTTCAAAGAACCGACACGTTGTTAAATTAGACACATGTGCAACATGTCGGTTCTGTGAACCATTCATCTACAATCCTGTCAGACACTGCAACTTCTCGGGATCTTAATACTTGGGAATTCTTCGCTTGCCTAAACGACCTACTTCCACATTGAACAAATGTGACACCACCTACGACTGCTGCACCTCTCCTGCCATACGGTTTATAAGCTGCTTCTCCGCTCTTATGCCGTATTCTAGTCAAGATTGATGGACTGACCACATCGACTCAAGGTTGAGGGACTGATTACCTCATTCTTCTTCTGTTCTTCAAGTTTATCCTTTGTATGGACTGATGAAGCCACTGTGTGGCGAAACGTTTCCTCAATAAAGATACCCAAGAGTTGCACATGTGTCTAATTTAACAGAGTGATTTGCATTACTCTGTCTTGTATTACTGTTACTTGTGTTACTGTGACTTGTATTACTGTTGCTTGTATGACTGTTTCTTGTATTACTGTGACTTGTGTTACTGTGACTTGTATTACTGTTGCTTGTATGACTGTTTCTTGTATTACTGTGACTTGTGTTACACTGATTTTTGTTACTGTGACTTGTATTACTGTGACTTGTGTTGCTGTTACTTGTATTACTGTTATTTGTATCACTGTTACTAGTATTACTGTTTCTTGTGTTTCTGCGACTTGTATTACTGTGACTTGTATTACTGTGACTTGTATTACTGTGATTTGTGTTACTGTGACTTGTATTACCGTGACTTGTATTACTCCGACTTGTGTTACTGTTACTTGTATTACTGTGACTTGTATTACTGTGATTTGTGTTACTGTTACTTGTATTACTGTGATTTGTGTTACTGTTACTTGTGTTACTGTTACTTGTATTACTGTTACTTGTATTACTGTTACTTGTATTACTGTTACTTGTATTACTGTTACTTGTGTTACTGTTACTTGTATTACTGTGATTTGTGTTACTGTTACTTGTATTACTGTTACTTGTATTACTGTGACTTGTATTACTGTGATTTGTGTTACTGTTACTTGTATTACTGTTACTTGTATTACTGTTACTTGTATTACTGTTACTTGTATTACTGTTACTTGTGTTACTGTTACTTGTATTACTGTTACTTGTATTACTGTGACTTGTATTACTGTGATTTGTGTTACTGTTACTTGTGTTACTGTTACTTGTATTACTGTTACTTGTATTACTGAGATTTGTGTTACTGTTACTTGTGTTACTGTTACTTGTATTACTGTTACTTGTATTACTGTGACTTGTATTACTGTGACTTGTATTACTGTGATTTGTGTTACTGTTACTAGTGTTACTGTTACTTGTAGTACTGTTACTTGTATTACTGTTACTTGTATTACTGTTACTTGTATTACTGTTGCTTGTATTACTGTGATTTGTGTTACTGTTACTTGTATTACTGTGACTTGTATTACTGTGATTTGTGTTACTGTTACTTGTGTTACTGTTACTTGTATTACTGTTACTTGTATTACTGTGACTTGTATTACTGTGACTTGTATTACTGTGATTTGTGTTACTGTTACTTGTGTTACTGTTACTTGTATTACTGTTACTTGTATTACTGTGACTTGTATTACTGTGACTTGTATTACTGTGATTTGTGTTACTGTTACTTGTGTTACTGTTACTTGTATTACTGTTACTTGTATTATTGTGACTTGTATTACTGTGACTTGTATTACTGTGATTTGTGTTACTGTTACTTGTGTTACTGTTACTTGTATTACTGTTACTTGTATTACTGTTACTTGTACTATTGTTACTTGTATTACTGTTACTTGTATTACTGTTACTTGTATTACTGTTATTGTATTACTGTTACTTGAATTCCTGCGATTTGTGTTACTGTTACTAGTATTACTGTGACTTGTATTACTGTGATTTGTGTTACTGTTACTTGTGTTACTGTTACTTGTATTACTGTGACTTGTATTACTGTGACTTGTATTACTGTGACTTGTATTACTGTGATTTGTGTTACTGTTACTTGTGTTACTGTTACTTGTATTACTGTTACTTGTATTACTGTTACTTGTATTGCTGTTACTTGTATTACTGTTACTTGTATTACTGTTACTTGTATTACTGTTACTTGTATTACTGTTACTTGTATTACTGTTACTTGTATTACTGTTACTTGTATTACTGTTACTTGTATTACTCTGATTTGTGTTACTGTTACTTGTATTACTGTGATTTGTATTACTGTGACTTGTATTACTGTGACTTGTATTACTGTGACTTGTATTACTGTGACTTGTATTACTGTGATTTGTATTACTGTGACTTGTATTACTGTGATTTGTATTACTGTGACTTGTATTACTGTGACTTGTATTACTGTGACTTGTATTACTGTGATTTGTGTTACTGTTACTTGTATTACTGTTACTTGTATTACTGTGACTTGTATTACTGTTACTTGTATTACTGTTACTTGTATTACTGTTACTTGTATTACTGTTACTTGTATTACTGTCACTTGTATTACTGTGATTTGTATTACTGTTACTTGTATTACTGTTACTTGTATTACTGTTACTTGTATTACTGTGATTTGTGTTACTGTGACTTGTATTACTGTGATTTGTGTTACTGTGACTTGTGTTACTGTGACTTGTGTTACTGTGACTTGTGTTACTGTGACTTGTATTACTGTGTCTTGTATTACTGTGGTTTGTGTTACTGTGACTTGTGTTACTGTCACTTGTGTTACTGTCACTTGTGTTACTGTCACTTGTATTACCGTGACTTGTATTACTGTGATTTGTGTTACTGTGACTTGTGTTACTGTGACTTGTGTTACTGTGACTTGTGTTACTGTCACTTGTGTTACTGTCACTTGTGTTACTGTCACTTGTATTACTGTCACTTGTGTTACTGTCACTTGTGTTACTGTCACTTGTGTTACTGTCACTTGTGTTACTGTCACTTGTGTTACTGTCACTTGTGTTACTGTCACTTGTGTTACTGTCACTTGTGTTACTGTCACTTGTGTTACTGTCACTTGTGTTACTGTCACTTGTATTACTGTCGCTTGTATTACTGTCACTTGTGTTACTGTGACTTGTGTTACTGTCACTTGTGTTACTGTCACTTGTATTACTGTCACTTGTGTTACTGTCACTTGTGTTACTGTCACTTGTGTTACTGTCACTTGTATTACTGTCACTTGTGTTACTGTCACTTGAGTTACTGTCACTTGTGTTACTGTCACTTGTGTTACTGTCACTTGTGTTACTGTCACTTGTATTACTGTCACTTGTGTTACTGTCACTTGTATTACTGTCACTTGTGTTACTGTCACTTGTGTTACTGTCACTTGTGTTACTGTCACTTGTATTACTGTCACTTGTGTTACTGTCACTTGTGTTACTGTCACTTGTGTTACTGTCACTTGTATTACTGTCACTTGTGTTACTGTCACTTGTATTACTGTCACTTGTGTTACTGTCACTTGTGTTACTGTCACTTGTATTACTGTCACTTGTGTTATTGTCACTTGTATTACTGTCACTTGTGTTACTGTGACTTGTGTTACTGTCACTTGTGTTACTGTCACTTGTATTACTGTCACTTGTGTTACTGTCACTTGTATTACTGTCACTTGTATTACTGTCACTTGTGTTACTGTCACTTGTGTTACTGTCACTTGTATTACTGTCACTTGTGTTACTGTCACTTGTGTTACTGTCACTTGTGTTACTGTCACTTGTATTACTGTCACTTGTGTTACTGTCACTTGTATTACTGTCACTTGTGTTACTGTCACTTGTATTACTGTCACTTGTGTTACTGTCCCTTGTATTACTGTCACTTGTGTTACTGTGACTTGTGTTACTGTCACTTGTATTACTGTCACTTGTGTTACTGTGACTTGTGTTACTGTCACTTGTGTTACTGTCACTTGTGTTACTGTCACTTGTATTACTGTCACTTGTGTTACTGTGACTTGTGTTACTGTCACTTGTGTTACTGTCACTTGTATTACTGTCACTTGTGTTACTGTCACTTGTGTTACTGTCACTTGTGTTACTGTCACTTGTGTTACTGTCACTTGTATTACTGTCACTTGTGTTACTGTCACTTGTGTTACTGCCACTTGTGTTACTGTCACTTGTATTACTGTCACTTGTGTTACTGTCACTTGTGTTACTGTCACTTGTGTTACTGTCACTTGTATTACTGTCACTTGTGTTACTGTCACTTGTATTACTGTCACTTGTGTTACTCTCACTTGTGTTACTGTCACTTGTATTACGGTCACTTGTGTTACTGTGACTTGTGTTACTGTCACTTGTATTACTGTCACTTGTGTTACTGTCACTTGTGTTACTGTCACTTGTGTTACTGTCACTTGTATTACTGTCACTTGTGTTACTGTCACTTGTATTACTGTCACTTGTGTTACTGTCACTTGTATTACTGTCACTTGTGTTACTGTCCCTTGTATTACTGTCACTTGTGTTACTGTGACTTGTGTTACTGTCACTTGTATTACTGTCCCTTGTATTACTGTCACTTGTGTTACTGTGACTTGTGTTACTGTCACTTGTATTACTGTCACTTGTGTTACTGTGACTTGTGTTACTGTCACTTGTGTTACTGTCACTTGTGTTACTGTCACTTGTATTACTGTCACTTGTGTTACTGTGACTTGTGTTACTGTCACTTGTGTTACTGTCACTTGTATTACTGTCACTTGTGTTACTGTCACTTGTGTTACTGTCACTTGTGTTACTGTCACTTGTGTTACTGTCACTTGTGTTACTGTCACTTGTATTACTGTCACTTGTGTTACTGTCACTTGTGTTACTGCCACTTGTGTTACTGTCACTTGTATTACTGTCACTTGTGTTACTGTCACTTGTGTTACTGTCACTTGTGTTACTGTCACTTGTATTAATGTCACTTGTGTTACTGTCACTTGTATTACTGTCACTTGTGTTACTCTCACTTGTGTTACTGTCACTTGTATTACTGTCACTTGTGTTACTGTGACTTGTGTTACTGTCACTTGTATTACTGTCACTTGTGTTACTGTGACTTGTGTTACTGTGACTTGTGTTACTGTGACTTGTGTTACTGTCACTTGTGTTACTGTCACTTGTATTACTGTCACTTGTGTTACTGTCACTTGTATTACTGTCACTTGTGTTACTGTCACTTGTGTTACTGTCACTTGTATTACTGTCACTTGTGTTACTGTCACTTGTATTACTGTCACTTGTGTTACTGTGACATGTGTTACTGTCACTTGTATTACTGTCACTTGTGTTACTGTGACTTGTGTTACTGTGACTTGTGTTACTGTCACTTGTATTACTGTCACTTGTGTTACTGTCACTTGTATTACTGTCACTTGTGTTACTGTCACTTGTATTACTGTCACTTGTGTTACTGTCACTTGTGTTACTGTCACTTGTGTTACTGTCACTTGTGTTACTGTCACTTGTGTTACTGTCACTTGTGTTACTGTCACGTGTGTTACTGTCACTTGTGTTACTGTCACTTGTGTTACTGTCACTTGTGTTACCGTGACTTGTGTTACTGTCACTTGTGTTACTGTCACTTGTGTTACTGTCACTTGTGTTACTGTCACTTGTGTTAGTGTCACTTGTATTACCGTGACTTGTGTTACTGTCACTTGTGTTACTGTCACTTGTGTTGCTGTCACTTGTGTTACTGTCACTTGTGTTACTGTCACTTGTGTTACTGTCACTTGTGTTACTGTCACTTGTGTTACTGTCACTTGTGTTACTGTCACTTGTGTTACTGTCACTTGTATTACTGTCACTTGTGTTACTGTCACTTGTGTTACTGTCACTTGTGTTACTGTCACTTGTGTTACTGTCACTTGTGTTACTGTCACTTGTGTTACTGGCACTTGTGTTACTGTCACTTGTGTTACTGTCACTTGTGTTACTGTCACTTGTGTTACTGTTACTTGTATTACTGTCACTTGTGTTACTGTCACTTATGTTACTGTCACTTGTGTTACTGTCACTTGTGTTACTGTCACTTGTGTTACTGTCACTTGTGTTACTGTCACTTGTGTTACTGTCACTTGTGTTACTGTCACTTGTGTTACTGTCACTTGTATTACTGTCACTTGTATTACTGTCACTTGTGTTACTGTCACTTGTGTTACTGTGACTTGTGTTACTGTGACTTGTGTTACTGTCACTTGTATTACTGTCACTTGTGTTACTGTCACTTGTATTACTGTCACTTGTGTTACTGTCACTTGTATTACTGTCACTTGTGTTACTGTCACTTGTGTTACTGTCACTTGTGTTACTGTCACTTGTGTTACTGTCACTTGTGTTACTGTCACTTGTGTTACTGTCACTTGTGTTACTGTCACTTGTGTTACTGTCACTTGTGTTACTGTCACTTGTGTTACCGTGACTTGTGTTACTGTCACTTGTGTTACTGTCACTTGTGTTACTGTCACTTGTGTTACTGTCACTTGTGTTAGTGTCACTTGTATTACCGTGACTTGTGTTACTGTCACTTGTGTTACTGTCACTTGTGTTGCTGTCACTTGTGTTACTGTCACTTGTGTTACTGTCACTTGTGTTACTGTCACTTGTGTTACTGTTACTTGTCTCTTGTTTTTTCCTGTTTTCTGCTTTTACTTTTCTGTAATTGTTTTATCTGTTTATTTTTTTGTTTTCTTATATTTCCTCTGACGTAATTTTATTTGGTTTCCTTTTAAGTTTTTTGTCATTTCACCTTTTTTTTGTCCTATTTTTATGTAAATTGTCTAGTGATTTTATTTTTTTATTTTCTTGCATTTAAATCTTGCTTCCTCTTGCTTATTCTCTCGTGTATTTCTGCATTTCTGTCTCCTGTATACCGTCTCTGTCTCTGTCTCTCTGTCTGTCTGTCTGTCTGTCTGTCTGTCTCTCTCTCTCTCTCTCTCTTTCTCTCACTCTCTCTCTCTGTCTCTCTCTCCCTCTCTGTCTCTCTCTCTCACTCTTTATCTCTGTCTCTCCCTCTCTTTCTGTCTCTGTCTTTCTGTCTCTCTTTCTCCGTCAGTCTCTCTTTCTCTCTCTCACACACACAGAAGGAGAGAGGGAGAGAGAAAATTCTCGGTTTTGCTCCTTCTAATTGGACGAAATCGGACAAATTCGACTAACAGCCAACCAATCAGGAGCCTAACTCAATCATCTTCCACCAATCAGATTAGACTTAAGTCTCGTTCCTGAATTAAGTAAGACTTTTTCGATTTGCTGGAAGGACGGACGGAGTGTCTTGTCTTGTTTTTTGTTCTCCCGGTTCTTGGTATCCCCCCCCCTTTCAGAGGGATATCCAGAAGGGTGGTCACCGGGAAGCACTTAAAGAGTAAGGGACATCATGGGTATTAAAGATGGCCGAGTGTAACACCTGGGTATCTCTGTTGTCACTAATAAAGATAAGCAGAAAATATGCCCAGGTAATTGCAGTAATAAAGATATTTTCTGTGCTTCTGGCATGTCGTATATATTCCTTTTTCTTCGAAGACCTTTTTCTTTTACTCGTATGAGTAACTTTTATATATATATATATATATATATATATATATATATATATATATATATATATATATATATATATATATATATATATATATATATATATATTTGAGTGTAAGCAGTCATTACTGCTACTTACGAATGACTGGGAGCGACTGGGAAGCAGCCTGTCCCACTTCTTCACCTCTCAATTCCTCACTCAACTTGGGAAGGAATTTCTGATCTCTGATTGGTTACTTGAGGATGACGAAGAGTTCACCTAAATGACTGAAGACAACGTCAACAATCTCCTGTGCCCTGACTGGCCTCTAGAGCCGCGCCCTAGATGCTGGGACCCCTGTGCGGGGCCTCGGAACACTAGAGGACATGAGACACCACCAGGAAAGGTGACTCAACCCATCTAACTACAACTAGGTGAGTCCACACCTACCACCACTCAAAAATTAACAAGACTTCACTCAGAGAAGAGTGATCAGAGCGCCCGGCTCTCCATCAAACACACTCAGGATTAAAAGAAACACTCTGAACAGCAGACGCTGCAGATATAAATGAAAATACCACCAGCAAAGTTCACCTTAAATATTTCAAACAAATTTTGTTGAAATACCCTCCACTTTACAGAACTTTTCTGCTCACCACCACTACTTGTCCAGTGGTATTAAAATGTGTGTACTCGTTACCACTTGGCAAAGACACTTCTTGATAGATACTGTCTTTGTGTATATGTATATATATGTATATATATACATATATATATATATATATATATATATATATATATATATATATATATATATATATATATATATATATATATATATATATACATATATATATATATATATATATATATATATATATATATATATATATATATATATATATATATATATATATATATATATATATATATATATATATATATGTCGTGCCGAATAGGCAGAATTTGAGATCTTGGCTTAAATAGCAACGCTCATCTTGCCATATAGGACAAGCGAAAATTTGTTTATGCAATAATTTCGCCAAAATCAATCTGAACCTAATGAAAAAAATATATTTCACTGTGTTTGTTTAGTATTAAATTATTGTAAACAAATCTAAAATATATTTAGTTGGGTTAGGCTAAAATAAATTGTTCTTGTTATAATGAGGTTAGGTAAGTTTTCTAAGATTGTTTTGGAGCAGAATTAAAAATTTGTACATTAACATTAATGAAAAAAATATATCTTCAAACGTATAAGAGAAAATTTTAGAAAGGACTTAATTTTAAATGAGTTCTTGATAAGTGACCAGTTTTACATAGTCGGCACGACATATAAATATATATAAATATATATATATATATATATATATATATATATATATATATATATATGTATATATATACATATAATATATACATATATATATATATATATATATATATATATATATATATATATATATATATATATATATATATATATATATATATATATATATATATATATATGCAATAAGATCACAGTAAACAGGTGATTTCAGAATATGCAAAACAACCACTCTGAAAGAATAGAGAAATTCCAAGCGCTTTCGTGACTACTCACATTATCAAGGAACTATGAAAGTAAAGCATCCAAGGAAGCTATATAAGGGGTCTGGCCAGCACCTCACTATCAGATCCCACAACGGTTAAACACCTGACGCGCGCCTACCCAACTTGGATAGGTCCTTTGCACAACTCACCCACAAACTATTCTACCCAAGAAAATTTAAAAATTATTATTTGTCCAGTGTATTATTAAATTCTTCCCAAATTCTATTAATTATAAATGGATCTAATTTATATAAACCAAAGGAAATATTCATATTATTGTCAAAACTGGTTTTTATGAAACAAGATTCAATTATATTCCTGTCGACCATGGACTTGCTTGATACTACTTTCTCAACTTTTTGAAAATCAATTGGATGGTTAAAATCTCTTACATGAATAAATAGAGCATTGGAATCTTGTCCAGTTCTAATGCTATATTTATGTTGTTTTAATCTTAGTTCGAGATTTTTACCAGTTTGACCGTAATAAACTTTATCGCAAATTTTACAAGGAATCTTATAGACACATCCATCAGCATTTTGGGGGGAATTCTTTATCAAAAGTTTTTTTACTGTATCAAGATTTTTGAATACAACTTTAATATTAAAAGTCTTAAGAAGAGAAGGCATATCAACCAAGCTTTCATGGTAAGGGAGAACCAACATATTTTTAGTTGAATAAGGCTGGTTGCCCCTTTTTGGATTGTAAAAAGTATTTCTAGCAACTTTAAAAGATTTATCAATTATATTTCTTGGGTATTTTAAATCATTACCTATTTCATAAATTTTGGATATTTCCTCATCTATGAACTCTGGACTACAAATTCGTAAAGTTCTCAAAAACATTGATGAGAAAACAGACAGTTTGACTCTATCTTGATGCGAGGAATAATAGTGGACATAGGAACAGTTATTTGTAGGTTTTCTGTAAATTTTAAATTTGAATTCATTATTACCCTTAATAATTAAAACATCTAGAAAAGGCAATTAGTTATTTTCTTCAAACTCAGCAGTAAAGTTTATAGAATGGGCTAAGCTATTTAATTTTCCTAGGAAATGGTGAATATCTACATTTTTGGGCATAAGACACAAAATATCATCAACATATCTGAACCATTTACCTTGTTTACGAAAGTTCCTGTTGATGATTTATTAAGTTTCTTATCTGAAGAACTCGTTATTTCCTTTGGTTTATATAAATTAGATCCATTTATAATTAATAGAATTTGGGAAGAATTTAATAATACACTGGACAAATAATAATTTTTAAATTTTCTTGGGTAGAATAGTTTGTGGGTGAGTTGTGCAAAGGACCTATCCAAGTTGGGTCGGCGCGCGTCAGGTGTTTAACCGTTGTGGGATCTGATAGTGAGGTGCTGGCCAGACCCCTTATATAGCTTCCTTGGATGCTTTACTTTCATAGTTCCTTGATAATGTGAGTAGTCACGAAAGCGCTTGGAATTTCTCTATTCTTTCAGAGTGGTTGTTTTTGCATATATATATATATATATATATATATATATATATATATATATATATATATATATATATATATATATATATATATATATATATATATATATATATATATATAATATATATATATATATATATATATATATATATATATATATATATAATATATATATATATATATATATATATATATATATATATATATATATATATATATATATATATATATATATATATATATATATATATATATATATATATATAAAAACATATATATATATATATATATATATATATATATATATATATATATTATATATATATATATTTATATATATAAACATACATGAAATGTAGACTTCTCTCTAGTGATGATAATTCGTAAATGGAACATAAATAAAATAAAATAAACGAGAGAGAGAGAGAGAGAGAGAGAGAGAGAGAGAGAGGAGAAGTGATTAATCATTAGATCAGATTATCGCCCTTCGGTCATGAGGGAATAAAGTTTGTTTTGGCAGGGTCTCTCCCGTCTAACTGACCGCTGGGATTTAGTGGAATTTGCTGGAGTAGAGCTCAAAGTAATACCAGTGAAATTATTGTTTTTGAATTAGAGGAAGTATACCTTAATATTAATGGTGTTTTAGGGAGAACCTGGAAGTCAGGGACAGCCGCTGCCAGGGATGCCACTCATACACCTGGGGGATACAACTCACAAACCTGGGGATACCATTCATACGCCTTGGGGATACCAATCACGCACCTGGGGATACTACTCACACGAGTAGAGGATACCACTCATATGCTTGGCGGATACCAATCATGCACTTGGGTATACTATTCACACGTTTAGGAGATACTACTCACACGCCTAGGGGGATACCACTCATACGCTTGGTGGATACCACTCATACGCCCGGGGGATACCCTCCACACGCCTGGTGGATATCACCACTTACACGCCTGGGGATACCACTCACACACCTGGGGAATACCTCTCACACGCCCCTCAGATACCACTCACACGCCTGGTGGATACCAATCACGCACCTGGAGGACACTACTCATACGCCTAGGGGAATACCACTCACACGCCAAGTGGGATACCACTCACACTCCTGGGGGTTACCGCTCACACGCTTGGTGGATACCACTCACACGCATGGGGATACCCCTCACAAGCCTTGAGGATACCACTCATACGCCTGAAGGGATACCACTCACAAGCCTGGGGGGATACCACTCTCACACCTGGAAAATGCCACTCACACGCCTGGAGGATACTACTCACACACCTGAAGGTATAATGCTCACAGGCATGAAGGTATACTACTCACACGCCTAGTAGGATACCACTCACTCACCTGAATGGCTACCACTCACATACATGGGGATACAACTCACACGCCTGAGGGAAACCAGTCACACACTTAGGGATAGTAAACACACGAGTGCAGGCACTGTACTTCCCACCTCCAGGACCGTAACATCACCTCTCCTTCAGGGTGCAGGCACTGTACCTCCCACCTCCAGGACCGTAACATCACCTCTCCTTCAGGGTGCAGGCGCTGTACCTCCCACCTCCAGGACCGTAACATCACCTCTCCTTCAGGGTGCAGGCGCTGTACCTCCCACCTCCAGGACCGTAACATCACCTCTCCTTCAGGGTGCAGGCGCTGTACCTCCCACCTCCAGGACCGTAACATCACCTCTCCTTCAGGGTGCAGGCGCTGTACCTCCCACCTCCAGGACCGTAACATCACCTCTCCTTCAGGGTGCAGGCGCTGTACCTCCCACCTCCAGGACCGTAACATCACCTCTCCTTCAGGGTGCAGGCACTGTACTTCCCACCTCCAGGACCGTAACATCACCTCTCCTTCAGGGTGCAGGCACTGTACTTCCCACCTCCAGGACCGTAACATCACCTCTCCTTCAGGGTGCAGGCACTGTACTTCCCACCTCCAGGTCTGTAATATCTCACCCCTCCTTCAAAGTGCAGGCACTGTACTTCCCACCTCCAGGTCTGTAATATCTCACCCCTCCTTCAGAGTACAGGCGCTGTACCTCCCACCTCCAGGACCGTAACATCACCTCTCCTTCAGGGTGCAGGCACTGTACTTCCCACCTCCAGGACTGTAACATCCCCACCTCATCCATCAGAGTGCAGGCACTGTACTTCCCACCTCCAGGACCGTAACATCCCCACCCATCCATCAGAGTGCAGGCACTGTACCTCCCACCTCCAGGACCGTAACATCACCCTCCATCAGAGTGCAGGCACTGAACTTCCCACCTCCAGGACCGTAACATCCCCACCCATCCATCAGAGTGCAGGCA
Source organism: Cherax quadricarinatus (assembly GCF_038502225.1). Lineage (NCBI taxonomy): Eukaryota > Metazoa > Arthropoda > Malacostraca > Decapoda > Parastacidae > Cherax > Cherax quadricarinatus. Next base: position 36,612,874 of record NC_091302.1, on the reverse strand, counting down.
CTGTACTTCCCACCTCCAGGACCGTAACATCCCCACCCTCCATCAGAGTGCAGGCACTGTACTTCCCACCTCCAGGACCGTAACATCACCTCTCCTTCAGAGTGCAGGCACTGTACCTCCCACCTCCAGGACCGTAACATCCCCACCTCTCCATCAGAGTGCAGGCACTGTACTTCCCACCTCCAGGACCGTAACATCCCCACCCTCCATCAGAGTGCAGACACTGTACCTCCCACCTCCAGGACCGTAACATCACCTCTCCTTCAGAGTGCAGGCACTGTACTTCCCACCTCCAGGACCGTAACATCCCCACCCTCCATCAGAGTGCAGGCACTGTACTTCCCACCTCCAGGACTGTAACATCCCCACCCTCCATCAGAGTGCAGGCACTGTACTTCCCACCTCCAGGACTGTAACATCCCCACCCATCCATCAGAGTGCAGGCGCTGTACTTCCCACCTCCAGGACCGTAACATCCCCACCCTCCATCAGAGTGCAGGCACTGAACTTCCCACCTCCAGGACCGTAACATCCCCACCCATCCATCAGAGTGCAGGCACTGTACCTCCCACCTCCAGGACTGTAACATCCCCACCCTCCTTCAGAGTGCAGGCACTGTACCTTCCCACCTCCAGGACCGTAACATCACCTCTCCTTCAGAGTGCAGGCACTGTACTTCCCACCTCCAGGACCGTAACATCCCCACCCATCCATCAGAGTGCAGGCACTGAACTTCCCACCTCCAGGACCGTAACATCCCCACCCCTCCATCAGAGTGCAGACACTGTACCTCCCACCTCCAGGACCGTAACATCCCACCCTCCTTCAGGGTGCAGGCACTGTACCTCCCACCTCCAGGACCGTAACATCCCCACCCTCCTTCAGAGTGCAGGCACTGTACTTCCCACCTCCAGGACTGTAACATCACCCTCCATCAGAGTGCAGGCACTGTACTTCCCACCTCCAGGACCGTAACATCCCCTCTCCTTCAGGGTGCAGGCACTGTACCTCCCACCTCCAGGACCGTAACATCACCCATCCATCAGAGTGCAGGCACTGTACTTCCCACCTCCAGGACCGTAACATCACCCTCCTTCAGAGTGCAGACACTGTACCTCCCACCTCCAGGACCGTAACATCCCCACCTCTCCATCAGAGTGCAGGCACTGTACCTCCCACCTCCAGGACCGTAACATCCCCACCCATCCATCAGAGTGCAGGCGCTGTACTTCCCACCTCCAGGACCGTAACACCCCCACCCATCCACCAGAGTGCAGTCACTGTACTTCCCACCTCCAGGACCGTAGCATCACCCATCCATCAGGGTGCAGGCACTGTACTTCCCACCTCCAGGACCGTAACATCCCCACCCTCCTTCAGAGTGCAGGCACTGTACTTCCCACCTCCAGGACCGTAACATCACCT